>NC_138768.1:187885784-188285784 GCF_965119305.1 Pelophylax lessonae
CACTGGAAGTGTAAAATATAATGGCTCTATTGGCAGGACCAACAGGTAGTAAATTTAACCACTTACCGCCCGCCCGCCGTCATATGACGGCGGGACGGTGCGGCTATTATCCTGGGCGGACGTCATATGACGTGACCCAGGAAATGCACGGCAGGCGCGCGATCGCGGGCGCGCCGCCGTGCACTGCCGGTGTCGGGGTGTCCCCGGGACACCCCCCGTCACCGGCAGGGGGGAAACAGCCACTGGGCGTGGCTGTTTCCCACGTGATCGGCTGTGTTCCAATGACACAGCCGATCACAATGGAGGCGGCCGGGAGATGACCGCGAATGCGCGATCGGGAGCGCGCAGCGCGGTCATGTCGGTGGCACTGTGTTCCGTAGGAACACAGCTGTCACCGGCAGTAGTAAACAGTCACTGATAGTGACTGTTTACTATGTGATCGGCTGTGAATCCATTCACAGCCGATCAGAAAATGTAAACAAAGAGCAGTAACTCAGTGTTACTAGCTCTTCTCTCCTCATACAGTTTCCAGTATGAGGGGAGAAGAACTAGAAACAGTGAGTTACTGCTCTGTGTACCTGCAAAAGTAAAATCACACTAATAAAGGTCCCCCCACACAGTCCTCAGCCCCCCCCCAATGTCACCTGTCACCCAACAGTCACCTCATCAGTGCCCAGAAATTGACACCCATAACGTTCACATGTGAGCGCAGCGATCGCGGGTAGAATCACCGCGATTCTGCCCGCAATCCGGAAATCATTGCAAATTGCGGGACGCCTGTGCGTTGCCCGTTTTTTTGCAATAGCACCCCAAACGCTGTGCGATGTTGCCGCCATTTCCGCCTGCCGAATCGCGGTAACATCGCGCAAACATCGCATGACGCCCAAAAAATGTACAAGAGCTTCTTTGGGGCGTCATGCGTTGTTTGCGTGATGTTACCTCGATTCGGCAGGCGGAAATCGCAGCATCATCGCACAGCGTTTGGGGTGCTATTGCAAATCACGGGCAACGCACAGGCGTCCCGCGATTTGCAATGATTTCTGGATCACGGGCAGAATCGCAGTGATTCTGCCCGCGATCGCTACGCTCACATGTGAACGTAGCCTAAAGTTCACCGGTCACCAGAGACTGCCATCAGTACCGCCGTGCACCATCGCCCGTCACCTGTCACCCATCAGTGACCATCGCCCGTCACCTGTCACCCCATCAATCACCGTCACCTGTCACCCCATCAGTCACCGTCATCTGTCACCCTATCAATCATCGTCACTTGACACCCCATCAGTGATCGTCACTTGTCACCCCATCAATCATCGTCACATGTCACCCCGTCAGTGATTGTCATCTGTCACCCCATCAATCATCGTCACTTGTCACCTCATCAATCATCGTACCCTGTCACCTCATCAGTCATCGTCACCTGTCACCCCATCAGTCATCGTCACCTGTCACCCCATCAATCATCGTCACCTGTCACCCCATCAGTCATTGTCACCTGTCACCCCATCAGTCATCGTCACCTGTCACCCCATCAGTCATTGTCACCTGTTTGCCATATGCATGCAATCACTTACTGACCGCCTAACGACTATATGCGTCGGCCATTAAAAGCTAAATACTGGGGTTATGGCAGCAGATAGCCCCCATAACCCCGGTATTTTTTGAAACGGCGGGCGGTCGGCTTTCAGATAAGGGTGGTCCCAGTGGCGGATTCGCCGCGGAATTACCCTTACGGTGCAGGGGAAGAGGTGCCCCCCCCCCCTCCTGCCGCGTCCCAGACGTTTTCCCAGCTTACCGGACCCGCCGGCAGCGGGGAAAACTATCCGGTCCCGGTTCCTCAGAGACAGGAAGTCGAGTGAGGGCAAGATGGCCCTCACTCAACTCTATGGTCTTGGAGGACCGGAGCTACGTCAAAAGACGTTGCCTAGCAACCGGTTTAAAGGGCCGCTTTTTTTTTTCTTTTTTTTTTTCCTCTTTCAACAATTTTTTTTTTCTTTTCTTTTTTAGTGTAGTTGTGAGGTGTGAGGTCTTTTTTACCCCAGATCTCACAATAAAGAGGACCTGTCATCAATGTTCCCTCTAATTTTTTACTGTGCTGAGCAAATAAAAAAATTTCTGAGCGCAAATCTTTAGATTGAGCAATGGGGGGGGGGGGGGGGGGAGACGTCAATGCAGAGTGACCAGCTTGCCCCAATCAACTGCAGAGTGCCACAGCATTGCCCCCAATAAACTGCAGAGTGCCACAGCAATGCCCCCAATAAACTGCAGAGTGCCACAGCATTGCCCCCAATAAACTGCAGAGTGCCACAGCAATGCCACCAATAAATTGCAGAGTGTCACAGCAATGCCCCCAATAAACTGCAGAGTGCCACAGCATTGCCCCCAATAAACTGCAGAGTGCCACAGCAATGCCCCCAATAAAATGCAGAGTGCCACAGCAATGCCCCCAATAAACTGCAGAGTGCCACAGCATTGCCCCCAATAAACTGCAGAGTGCCACAGCAATCTCCCCAATAAATTGCAGAGTGTCACAGCAATGCCCCCAATAAAATGCAGAGTGCCACAGCAATGCCCCCAATAAACTGCAGAGTGCCACAGCATTGCCCCCAATAAACTGCAGAGTGCCACAGCAATGCCCCCAATAAAATGCAGAGTGCCACAGCAATGCCCCCAATAAACTGCAGAGTGCCACAGCATTGCCCCCAATAAACTGCAGAGTGCCACAGCAATGCCCCCAATAAACTGCAGAGTGCCACAGCATTGCCCCCATAAACTGCAGAGTGCCACAGCAATGCCCCCAATAAAATGCAGAGTGCCACAGCAATGCCCCCAATAAACTGCAGAGTGCCACAGCATTGCCCCCAATAAACTGCAGAGTGCCACAGCAATGCCCCCAATAAAATGCAGAGTGCCACAGCATTGCCCCCAATAAACTGCAAAGTGCCACAGCAATGCCCCCAATAAATTGCAGAGTGTCACAGCAATGCCCCCAATAAACTGCAGAGTGCCACAGCATTGCCCCCAATAAACTGCAGAGTGCCACAGCAATGCCCCCAATAAAATGCAGAGTGCCACAGCAATGCCCCCAATAAACTGCAGAGTGCCACAGCAATGCCCCCAATAAACTGCAGAGTGCCACAGCAATGCCCCCAATAAATTGCAGAGTGTCACAGCAATGCCCCCAATAAACTGCAGAGTGCCGCAGCAATGCCCCCAATACATTGAAGAGTGCCACAGCAATGCCCCCCAATAAATTGCAGAGTGCCACAGCATTGCCCCCAATAAACTGCAGAGTGCCACAGCAATGCCCCCAATAAATTGCAGAGTGCCACAGCATCGCCCCCAATAAACTGCAGAGTGCCACAGCAATGCCCCCAATAAACTGCAGAGTGCCGCAGCAATGCCCCCAATACATTGCAGAGTGCCACAGCAATGCCCCCAATAAACTGCAGAGTGCCACAGCAATGCCCCCAATAAACTGCAGAGTGCCACAGCATTGCCCCCAATAAACTGCAGAGTGCCACAGCAAT
Organism: Pelophylax lessonae; assembly: GCF_965119305.1. Classification (NCBI taxonomy): domain Eukaryota; kingdom Metazoa; phylum Chordata; class Amphibia; order Anura; family Ranidae; genus Pelophylax; species Pelophylax lessonae. The sequence goes on from NC_138768.1 coordinate 187,889,315, forward strand.
GCCCCCAATAAATTGCAGAGTGTCACAGCAATGCCCCCAATAAACTGCAGAGTGCCACAGCATTGCCCCCAATAAACTGCAGAGTGCCACAGCAATGCCCCCAATAAACTGCAGAGTGCCACAGCATTGCCCCCAATAAACTGCAGAGTGCCACAGCAATGCCCCCAATAAATTGCAGAGTGTCACAGCAATGCCCCCAATAAACTGCAGAGTGCCACAGCAATGCCCCCAATAAACTGCAGAGTGCCGCAGCAATGCCCCGAATACATTGCAGAGTGCCACAGCAATGCCCCCAATAAATTGCAGAGTGCCCACAGCATTGCCCCCAATAAATTGCAGAGTGCCCACAGCATTGCCCCCAATAAATTGCAGAGTGCCACAGCAATGCCCCCAATAAACTGCAGAGTGCCGCAGCAATGCCCCCAATAAACTGCAGAGTGCCACAGCAATGCCCCCAATAAACTGCAGAGTGCCACAGCAATGCCCCCAATAAACTGCAGAGTGCCACAGCAATGCCCCCAATAAATGCAGAGATGCCAGCTTCTCTCCTGCGTTAACATGCTGGTGGAGCAGGAAGTCGGCATTGCGGCCCGGGTAAGGGATGTGCTGCATTCTGAGCAAATGAACAGCTTCTGACCTCCTGAGTGGATCTTCTGGTGTTTGACCAGCCGTGGCATGGCCCCCCCACGACCCCGTGCACTTACCTCACGGACGGTCACGGTACTCTGTCTTCAGTCCCCGGCTTCCAGCTTCCCGCGTCTCCATCCTCCCGAGTCCCAGCGCCTCCTCCTCGGCCAATGGCATGAAGTTGGCCTTTCGGCCAAACAGGAAGCGGGAGGACCCGCTCCCTGATTGGCCAGGAGGAGGATCCGTATGACAATAGCGAATTTTCATTCGCTATTGTCACACGATGGGCGTGCTCTCGGGGCGCACGCTCTGCTCCCTGGCCGCCCTGTCTGCGGCTGCGCCGTCTAACTAGGTACTTGCGCGGGACGTAATTTCCACTGCGCGTCCGCGCACGTGCGCACCTTAAAGGGAACACTGCCTGTCATGCCTATTTCTATTACAAGGGATGTTTACATTCCTTGTAATAGGAATAAAAATGATCAAAACATTTTTTTTTAAACTGTGTAAAAATAAAAAAATAATAAATAAAATAAATAGGAACAAAAAAAAAAAAAATTAAAGCGCCCTGTCCCCGTTAGCTCGCGCGCAGAAGCAAACGCATACGCAAGTCCCGCCCACATATGTAAACGGTGTTCAAACCATACATGTGAGGTATCGCCGCGATCGTTAGAGCGAGAGCAATAATTTGAGCCCTAGAGCTCCTCTGTAACTCTAAGCTAGTAACCTGCAGAAATTTTTAAAATGTTGCCTATGGGGATTTTTAAGTACCAATGTTTGGCGCCATTCTGTGAGCATGCGCAATTTTGAAGCATGACATGTTGGGTATCTAATTACTCGGCGTAACATTATCTTTCACATTATGGAAAAAAATTGTGCTAAATTTACTGTTTTCTTATTTTTTAGTTCAAAAAAGTGAATTTTTTTCAAAAAAATCGCATCTGGAAGACTGCTGCGCAAATATGGTGTGATAAAAAATATTGCAACAATCTCCATTTTATTCTCTAGGGTCTCTGCTAAAAAAAAAATATATAATGTTTGGGGGTTCCAAGTAATTTTCTAGCAAAAAAAATGATTTTAGCTTGTAAACACCAAGTGTCAAAAATAGGCCCAGTCTTAAAGTGGATAAATGGACAACTTTGTGTAAAGCGCTACTTGGATGTTAGGCCTATGTGTGTGGCCAGGCTGTGAAAAAGTGTTACACATGTGGTATCGCCATACTCAGGAGGAATAGCAGAATGTATTTTGGGGTGCAATTTTTGCTATGTACATGCTATGTGTTAGAAATATTGCATAAATGGACAGCTTTGTGTAAAAAAAAATGTGTTTTCATTTTCTTTCCACATTTTCCAAAAACTTGTGGAAAGCAATGACATATTCAAAAGACTCATTATGCCTCAAAAATTATACGTTAGGCTGTTTGCTTTCCAAAATGGGGTCATTTTATGGGGGTTTCCATTGTCCTGGTGCTCCAGGGCCTTCAAAAGTGCGATAGGTTGTCAGGAAATTATATGTGTAATTTATGCTCCTAGAATGCCGGACGGGGCTACTTGAATGTTAGGCCTCTGTATGTGGCCAGGCTGTGAAAAAGTCTCACACATGTGGTATCGCCATACTCAGGAGGAGTAGTAGAATGTGTTTTGGGGTGTAGTTGCAAGTATACATGTGCTGTGTGAGAGAAATAACCTGTTAATATGGCAATTTGTAATTAAAAAAAAAAAAAAAATCTTCAATTTGCAAAGAGTTGTGGGAAAAAATGACAACTTCAAAAAACTCTCCATGCCCCTTATTAAATACCTTGGAATGTCTACTTTCCAAAAAGGGGTCATTTGGGGGGTATTTGTACTTTCCTGACTTTTTAGTGTCTCAAGAATTGAGATAGGCCTTCAGTACATCAGGTGTGAGCAAGTGTGATCAATTTTCAATGATTCGCACCATAGCTTGTGGACTCTATAACTTTCACAAAGACCAAAAAATATACACTTACTTAGGTTATTTTTACTAAGGATAAGTAGCAGTATAAATTTTGGCCAAAATTTGTGAAGAAAAATGACTAATTTGCAAAATTTTATGACAGAAACAAAGAAAAATGCGTTTTTTCACGATATTTTCAGTCTTTTTTTATTTATAGCACAAAAAATAAAAAACCCAGTATTGATCAAATACCATCAAAAGAAAGCTCTATTTGTGTGAAAAAAAGGACACAATTTTTGTATGGGTACAGTGTTGCATGACTGAGTAATTCTCAGTCAAAGTGTGAGAGCGCTGAAAGCTGAAAATCGGTCTGGGCAGGAAGGGGGTGAAAGTGCACTGTAGGCAAGTGGTTAAGTTACAGGGTTGGACTCTGCTATTGACAGACTGCAGTATATGAAATATGTCAATTTATTTTGTCTATTGTTGTATTTTAACACTTAGGCCCCTTTCACACATGTGGACCATTCAGATCCGCCTGCCAGTTTTTTTATAAGGCGGATCTGAACGGATGCCCCATGCATCTCTATGGGGCATCGGATGTCAGCGGAGACACGTCCGCTGACATCCGATCCGATCCTGTCCGTCAAATCCGGATGGATGGAAACCCTATTTTCCATCCGTCTGGTGGATCGGATAGGATGAGAACGAACAGGCGGTCCATTCTCATCCGATTCCCCCATAGAGAACAGCGGGGATCTGACACCTCCGTCTCCGCACGCAGAGCGGAGACAGAGCTGTCATCCGCCTGCTCAGCGGGGATCGATTCCCTGCTGAGCAGAACGGCTCCGTCGATGGAACGAAGCCGTGTGAAAGGGGCCTTAGGGGCATATTTATAAAGCGGTAAATGTGACTTTCACAAAACATTCATTGGTGTTAAATCCATGTATTGCTTTTGTAAAACACACAAACCTGGAAGATTCACCTGCAGTAGGTGTTTGGTGAATTAAAGATTTATTGGTTTAAAAAATACACCTTAAATTGGACCTATAATTAATATCTAATATATGGCTATGTAACTAGGAATAATGTGTAAAAGAAACCGATATAAACAAGCAACATTATTGTATAATTCTGAATTGGCAGCAGAGATTACTTTAGCACACTATAAACAGATTAGAAGCAGAGATCATGTTTGCGCATGTGACAATGCTAGGCCCACTCTAATCTTCTAGCTAAAGTCTACCAGGAGTTTGATAGGCATAGCTCCCCCACTGTTGCTTTCGAGCACCATATATTTATGGTGTCACAGGGAGCCAGGTCTATGTATAAGAAGAGGTCTTCTACAGCAACGCACTGCAATTGAGGAGAAAGTGGAAAAGGATAAAAAAAAAAAGGCATTTTATGTGCACTCTCATCAAACTATTGGAATGTGCCGTTTCATGAAAGCATATCAAAGTTCTGTGTTTTGAATCTTTGATGCACTTTATTGAAAACGTTCCTAAACTCACGCTGTGCCAAAAACACAGTGCACACATATGAACCTATCCTTATATATTATTTGCAACTGATTTATCTCAGTGTTTAAAAGTTAAAGTGATGACTGGCTTCCAGAGTTGTATAAAGTACTCAAAACCCATACTTGAGTAAAAGTACATGTGCTCGATCAAAAAGTGACTTGAGTAGAAGTGGAAGTGCTCGATCAAAAAGTGACTTGAGTAGAAGTACTAAAGTATGCAACATTTTTTGTACTTAAGTATTGCAAGTCGTTTTTTTTTAAAATTTTGCTACTTAAGTACTGAAAGTAAAAGTACCAGTAGTTTTGAAAAAAAAATTGCTACTCAAGTACTGAAAGTAAAAGTACAAGTACTGTGTTATGTAGTTATTAAAGAAAGAAGTCAAACGTTTGAACATCATATTGTTTTTTATTATTTCAAATGCAGCTTTTATTTATACATACAGTAGCATTTATTTTCGTATGCGCTGATAATACACATGTTTTGAGCTTCATGAAACCTGCCATCTACTGTTTTGGCAGTGGTCATTTTTATAATTGTAACGAGTAACTATGCAGCACAAAAAAAAATTATTGGAGTAGAAGTATTGAAATCATTGAAAAAATGTAGTGAAGTAAAAGTGGAAGTAGGAGAAAAAAATTCTACTCCAGGAAAGTACAGATACCGCCTTTCGGTACTTAAGTACAGTAGTGAAGTAGTTCTACTTAGTTACTATACATCTCTGCTGGCTTCAGATGATACACAGAGATGAAAAAATCCTCCTACATAAGTTTTACCTGCCTATCTTCAGTCTTCTCTTCTCTACAGCTGTTTAAAGTCCAGAATTTAAAAACTTGTCTGACTGTCAGAAAAGAGGGAGTGGAGAGCTGAAACTACACTCTGCAGAAGTAAGTGAGGAGAGTCCTGAAAGCTGATTGGAGGGAAGGGACACCCCCCCTTCACACTGCACACAGGAACAGAGCGGAGGTTGTCAATCAGTTGGAGATCCCTCCCCTATCACCTTTTTTCTCTTGGTGTCAGGAAAAATTGTCATGCTGATAGCAGAGGAACGAGGCAGTAGACAGAAATTACACTTAGGGGTCAATTCACTAAGAGTTAAAAAACGGGCAATAAAATGCGGTAAAATAGCGCTTGCGGTAAATCGGTTTTTAACAGTGTCCTTAACAACTTATGACCTCTGACAGCTGAATGTACAAAAAACATGCCTGCAATTAAAAATATCCCCCCCCCCCAATACATACCAGACTTTTATCGAGCATGCAGGAAAGCAGGGGGGAGGAGCTAGCGCCCCCCTCCTCCTGAACCATACCAGGCAACATGCCCTCAACATGGGGGAGGGCCTCTTACCCACAACCCTGGGCTGTGGTTGTGGGGGTCTGAGAACGGGGAGCTTTTCAGAACCCAAAGCCCCCTTTAACAAGGGGACCCTCTGATCTGTATGGCCAGTCTGCCTGTCCTGCCGCTTGACAGTTCTGATATAGGTAAAGGGCGGAGCCACCTGGTGACATCACCTGGTGGCACTGCCCCCTTGTGGCATCACCAACCCAGCATGCACCGATCAGTGATGCCACATGGGGGCAGTGCCACCAGGTAACATTGCCAGGTGGCCCCGCCCCATAGGTATAGACTGCAAGAGTGTTTGTGGCGAGCAAAGCATTTATTTTTCTTTATTAGGTCTGGCAGTGGTGCTGGGCGTCGTGATTGACAATGGATCTACATCGTGGGACAGTTTTTTTTTTTAATAATAAAGGAATTGTCAAAAACTTTTGTACTGTCTTTATTCACTTTTACACTTTTTTGGTGAATGAGTAGGGGTACAAATTACCCCTACTCATTCACATAGAGGGGACGGCCAGGATCTGGGGGACGACTTGTTAAAGGGGGCTTCCAGATTCCAATAAGCCCCCACCAAGGTCCCAACAACCACAGCCCAGGGTTGTGGGGAAGAGGCTCTTGCCCCCATTACCATGGTGACAAGGTGCTTTGGGGTGGATGCAGTGCCCCCCTGCCCAAAGCAGCCCCCCATGTTGAGGGCATGTGGCTTGGTATGGTTCAGGAAGGGGGGTGGCGCTCGCTCGTCCCCCCTCTTTCCTGACTTGCCAGGCTGCATGCTCCAATAAGGGCCTGGTATGAATTTTGAGGGGGCCCCACACTGTTTTTTTTTTTACTTTCAGCTGTCAGCTGGGAACTTGCTAACAGCTAGTGAGTCATCCATTGTTAAGGATACGGCTGGCTTCCCAGCCTGACCCTTAGCAACCTGCTATTGAGGGTACCCCCATGCTATTTTTGACAAATACCACATTTGATCCTGCCAGCTAAATCCTGGTAATAAATATTGCATGTTTTTTTACTCTCTGTTCTTTTTGTGAATTGGACTTAAGAGCCTAACGCATGGTTTTTAAAAAAATATTTACCGCCACATTTTTTTATTTTGCAGGAAAATACTGCATTATTTTTTTGTGAATTGGACAATACACAGCAAGCCTATAGTGCATTTCGGATGTGGGGGTCCTAAGATGACAACGCTGTTTATACATAAAGATACACATGGATGAATATCATCACCCTATGACGAAAAAGTTGCGGGGACGGCTGTTACTGGTAAGATTAACAGGTGTGAGTAATGGAAAGCAAGCCTACTGATTTAAGGCAGCAAACTTGCTACCCCTGCTAAAAGGTAAGCCACCATTTGTTGGGGTTTTTTATTTTGAAGGGGGGGTTAGATAGCCTGGATCCTCTTTTAAAAAGGAATAAAATTGCAACTTTTATTTAAATTCTAAAAACTGGATTTTTGTGTCAAGGTAGTATATGCCATCATATGACTTGATGAAGGTAACTTTGTTTTATAGTTTAGACAAGCAGTATACCTAATTGAACCTTCTTTCTCATGCTGTCCCTGTGACATCTATTCATCTGCTTATCACTGCTGCTCATCTACATCTGTGAACCGCTGACATAAAAATAGACGCAGGATGATATTTTCAGACAGACTATTTCAAAGTGTCTGCTTTTCCTGCGGTGAGTCAGTGGTATCAGTTTTGCTTACAGGCATGTTGTAATGTTCACAGCGATAATAATACCTTTAAAGCAAAGCTGAAGCGTCTGGTAGGTAACAACAATATTTAGTATATAAATTTAAATAGCTTTCTTCAATGTAGGCAGCATAGATTAATAGTTTTCTAGTTGCTGACGGCATATGTATTTCTTAAGAGACTCCGACCGTAGAATACATCTAATATGGTTGAAAGACAGAGAAGACCTGGTAGCTATTTAATCAAAAACTGAGAAAAATGGGAGGAAATCAATTGTAAAATGTTTCGTGCTACTACACAGCATGCAAATGATTTTCTCTCATTAAGTTTTTTTCTCTGATTAAATCTTTAAAATATTTTACAAGTGTTTTGGACCAGGGTGGTGTTTTGGACGTAGCCCATATTGATGTCAGCAAAGCATTTGATAAATGTCCAAATAAATAATTCATAAAAATTAAAGTGTATTGTATTTGTACTGTCTACCCTCAAGTTGTAAAGCGCTGTGTAAACTGTCAGTGCTATATAAATCCTATATAATAATAATAAAAAAGTTATACAAGCTAGGATTTAACTCTTGGGTGGTACATTGGATACTCAGTTGATTATAGGATTGATTTCAGAGTGTGGTTGTAAATGAAGTTCATTTGGAACAGCAATACGTCACTAGAGGTGTACCACAAGGCTCTGTACTAGGTCCTATTCCATTCAGAGAACACTTGCATTTTCTCAATGCAAAGCATTCTCTGGTTGCATGAGGTGGAGTGGTAAGGCAGGTTGGTGTTCTCTGAATGGCACCCATGCTGAGAAAATGTCCCCCTATGCAGCAGGGAAGCAAATTGATATAAGACCCAGAAGCTGTAGTAGCAGTGCCTAAATATGGTGATGTCCAGATTATATAGGGATTGGTCAATTATGGCACATGCATACCTATATTGGTCCAGCCAGATCAATGCAACTATCCAAAAAATACCATACTGTACATTGAATTCAGCTTTAACCACTTAAGGACCAAGCCGATTTCTGACACATGTAGTTTACAAGTTAAAATCAGTATTTTTTTTTGCTAGAAAATTACTTAGAACCCCAAACATATTTCATTCTTTGTGTGTTATTAGTTTAAGCAGACTGTGATTGTCTATTGTTGTGACTTAGATGATGATCAGATCACATTTTATGACCAATTTGTGCAGAAATCCATATCATTCCAAAGGGTTCACATACTTTTTTCTTGCAGCTGTATATATATATCTATTTAGCAAATACTTTTTGAGAATAAAATGGGGATCATTGAAATATTTTTTGTCATGCGGTATTTGCGCAGTGGTCTTTAAAAAGCAAATTTTTGGGAAAAAATACAATTAACTGAATAAAAAAAAAAACTAAACAGTAAAGTTAGCCCAATTTTTTTGTATATTGTGAAAGATGATGTCAGGCTGAGTAAATCGATTCCTAACATGTTACGGTTTAAAATTGGGCACACTTGTGGAATGGCGACAAACTATGGTACTTAAAAATCTCCATAGTCAACGCTTTAAACATTTTTACCAGTTACCAGTTTAAAGTTACAGAGGAGGACTTTAACTATAATTATTGCTCTCACTCTGACGATTCATGGGATACTTCACATGTGTGATTTTAACACCGTTTTTTTAGCGGGCCCGACTTACGTATGCGTTTTCTTTGGTGCGTGAGCTCACAGGGACAGGGGCACTTTAATTTTTTTTTTCCGATTATTTTATTTTATTTTTTAATTTTAACACTGTTCCTTAAAAAAAAAAAAATCTGATCACTTTTATTGCTGTCACAAGGAATGTAAATCCCTTGTGACAGTAATAGGCAGTGACAGATACTCTTTATGGAGAGATCTGAGGTCTAAAAGACCCCAAACCCCTCCAATGCTCTTCAAAGTATTCAAAATGTTGAAATTGGCATTTTTGAATACTGTCAGTTTTTTTAAATCGGCTCCGTTAGCACCCAAGTAACCCAGAAGTGACGTTGCTTCTAGATTACTTGATTGGAGACCCGATCTAAGCCGGGTCTCCAATCAATCGTCCAGCTAAGTTCGGGACTCTACCCAGCCAGCGGACATGCTGCCTGGTTGCTCGGGTCTCCTGGTGGGACAGGAGACCCGGGCAGAGTGGCAGAAGGTGGTGGGAGGGGGGCACTTGCTGGAATAACATCCGAGGCGGCTGCTGAGCCGCATTGGTTGGTATCACCAGAAAGCCGACTTCCGGCTCTAAAAAATGGTACTGGATAGATGCCTGCAGCTGCAGGCATCAATCCGATACAACCACTTCTTCAAGCCGATGTAGAGGTACATCGGTTTGTGGGAAGTGATTGCCACAAGCACTGGCCAGAGAAGAATTACTTTGACACAGTTGGCCAGCTTGAACATGTATTGCATGATACAGGAACCTAAATCAATATTTTAATGCAAAAAATATGCTGGAAAGATGTAAGGGTGTATAGCAGTGCCAGTGTGCAAAGGGTTAATTCAGAATTTTCAGTGTTTACATGTAAGCATTCGAAGTGTGAAACATTATAGTCAAATTCAAAGTCAAGCTCCAGGGTATTCAGTACTCCTGATTAAAGTAAATCTATAGCCAATCAATTTTTTTTGTTAGGGGTACAGGATGAATAAACTATTTGCCGAATGCCTAACTGTAAATGTACGTCATGACTTTACAGTTAATTACTAGGGTTAAGGCTGCAGCGAGATGCCATAACCCCATATCTTTTTTTTCTTCAGGCGGTCGGCATTCTGATAAAAGTGATCCCAGTGGCAGATTCCCCAAAGAATTACTTTTATAGGTGGCATGAAAGGTGACCCCCCCCCCCCCGGCTGTTTCCGAGCTTACCGGAGCGGTTGGTAAGTCTGGAACAGATCAGGTGTGGCCGATGGCTAGGTAGGGGGTCGAGTGAGGGCAAGATAACCCCCCGCAGCTCTATGACCTTGAAGGACCGGAGTGATGTCTGACGTCACTTCCTGTCCTCGGGGCAGACAAAAGGGATTTTTTCTTTAAAAAGGCAAATGGTTATTTTATTTATAAGCATATATATATATATATATATATATGCAATATATATATTGCATTTAAAGGTAAATGAGTGATCTGGGCTTTTTTCTATTGCAAGGGCTGTTTACATTACACGCAGAAGTGAACGCATACGTAAGTTGCGCCCTCATATGTAAATGGTGTTCACAGAAAACATGTGAGGTATCACAGTGATCGTTAGAGCGAGAGCAATAATTCTCATGCAGGACCTCCTCTGTAACTCTAAACAGGTAACCTGTAAAATATTTTAAAGCATCATCTATGGAGATTTGTAAGTACCGTAGTTTGTCGCCATTCCATGAGCGTGCACAATTTTAAAGCATGACATGTTAGGTATCTATTTACTCTGCGTAACATAGTTTTTCACATTATACAAAAAAAATTGTTCTAACGTTACTGTTTTGTTTTTTAAAATGTATTAAAGTGTTCCCAAAAATATTAGCTTATTTGTGGCTAACTTGTGGCTATGGACCTGTCATGTAGCACTGCTCCAGACTCACAATAGAACTGGCGGCTATGGACCTCTGTCACGAGCAGTCCATAGCCACCAGTTCTATTGCGAGTCTGGTGGCTTTTCATGTAAGTGCTCTTCAGATGTTTGCACTATTTGGATCATTATCAGATGTTTTTACCAAGTTTTAAAGTTGCTTGTCATGCCTTTGTTTTAAATAAATACTACACTATGGGAAGATTTGTTCTCTCCTATGTCTGCTGATTTATACACCTGCTGTGCTGGAGTATTGGAGGAGATATCCTCTGGTGTGAACCCCCTTATGTCTGGCTCCGCTCAAGACCTGATATTACACTAAAACGCAGTAGCTGTGTTGATAAGGCAGCATATTGGTCTGGAAAGTGTGAATTCCTATTTTTGGTGAAGGTTCACTCGTGGAGGAGTGTTTATTTAGATATACCGGCACTGAATATCAGCACAATTGTGGATTTATTTTAAAAGACTTCCTATGGACTGAATTATTATTATTCTGTCACATTAACCACTTTACCACTAGAGGATTTTGCTGTCTTACGTCTGGGCCACTTTTTGCGATTCGGCACTGTGCGACTTTAACTGACAATTGCGCGGTCGTGCGACGCCATACCCAAACGAAATTTACGTCCTTTTTTTCTCACAAACAGAGCTTTCTTTTGGTGGTATTTGATCACCTGTGCGATTTTTACTTTTTGCGCTATAAACAAAAAAATAGCGTAAATTTTGAAAAAATAACAATATTTTTCACATTTTTTATAGGAAATTCCCCCCAAAAAATTTAAAAATCTAATTTTTTTAAAATTTTTGGCCAATTTGTTTTCTGCTACCTATGTTTGGTAAAAAATTCACAATAAGCGTATTTTGATTGGTTTGCGCAAAAGTTATTGCGTTTACTAACAAAGGGAAAGATTTCTGTAATTTTTGGTGTTTTTTTTTAACGCGTAATGGCGGCGATCTGCGATTTTTTTTGCGGGACTGCGACATTGCGGAGGACAGAACGGACCCTTGACTGACATTTTTGACACTTTTGGGGGTACCAGTGACATGACTGCAGTAATCAGTGCTATATATATGCACTGTTACTGTAAAAATGACACTGGCAGGGAAGGGGTTAACTTTATTGGAGAGGGAGGGGTTCATGTATGCCTGGTGCTTACTGACGTGTGTGGGGGGAGGTGACTGTGTGACACAAGGACAGATCCAGGGTTCAGCTATGCTGAACCCTGCAATCTGACCCTGCCTGTCACTTGGGAGATCCGCCCGCTTGTGTCTACACAAGCAGGCGGATCTCCACACTAGATCTCCGACGATCGGGGAAGAGCAGCGGCGATCGCTGCCGCTCCTCCCCTGGCCCGACTCCCACTGTGACTGAAAACAGCGGGAGCGAGCCTCCGGCGGCGCGCCGCCTAGTAAGGGGAGTGTCTGACGACGTAGTAGTCGTCAGATGATAACGAGCCACTTTGCCGCAGTAGTACTACGGTACTCAGACGGCAAGTGGTTAAATCACTGTTTGTTTAAATGCTGTAACCTATTTTATATGTATGTGGCATAATTGTCACATATAATATTTTACATTTTATTTTTGGACTATTTGTCACCTTTATCACCGTTTTTAGCGCTGCAACCTTATTTTACACATGCAGTAACCACTAACAACCAATCAGTGAGCGGTAATGATGTTCAGTAACCCCTAGCAACCAATTAGTGAGCAGTAATGATGTGCAGTAACTGCTAGCAACCAATCAGCGAGCAGTAAGGATGTGCAGTAACCTCTCACAAGCAATCAGTGAGCAGTAAGGGTATGCAGTAACTACTAGCAACCAATCAGTGAGCAGTAATGATGTGCAGTAACCTGTAGCAACCAATCAACAGCAGAAATTATGTGCTGTAAACTCTAGCAACTAATCAGTGAGCCATAATATGTTCTGTACCTCTAGCAACTAGTCAGTGAGCAGTAATGTTCTATCTTGACCTCTGGCAACTGATTGCAATCACTGCCTGATCAGCTGCAGTTAACTGATTTTAAATCTAGCTGCTATTTCTTGTATGTCCAAGAGTGTGTGTGTGGGGGGGGGGGAACCAAGAAAATATTTGCCCAGGGTCCACTTCCCATCATTCAGTGGTTGTACTGGGATGATGCCTGCAGCTTAAGACATCGTCCTGATATCATTCTGTTAGAGCTGGTGGTCAGCTCACTTGTAATAGCAATCAGAATGCCTTACTAGCCACTCCATTGCTATTACAAGCAATGGGAGGGGATGACCCCCCTCCCGCCGCCTTTCGCGGCTCTTTCAGGCTCTCCCATCCCACCGGGAGACCCGAGCGACCAGCCAGTGCATCCGCCATCTGGTGGGACAGCCAAAGTAGGAATCGACTTTTTTTTTTTTTAAATCAGAAACATCTTCATTGAGAGAAAATCACATCACCACAGTAAAACAGCAATACACGGTACAGGCATAGTAACATGAAATCACCATCACCTCATAAAATAGTGTGCATAACAAATATACCACAACCCCCCTTGAAGCAGACAACCCCCAACAACAGTGCCTGAAACAGTATCATTATTACGGCCCTCCGATCCACCCCCAAAGTATCAAGCAATCATCCCCCAGCAGCCCCAACCCATATTTACACATTTAAGATAGTAAACGGTCCAGGATGAGGTCAGTAGGGGCCATTCCCGGACAATTCAACCAAGCACCCCATATTTTAGAGAATTTTTGTGAAGATCCCCTATGTTGGTAAATAACCTTTTCCATTCTGAGAGTGCCCCCTATCTGCTCTAGCCACATCCGAAAGGTCGGAGGTTCAGGTGCAGTCCATAGTCGCAATATAAGTAAGCGAGCCTGGAACAGGGCGCGGGAGGCCGCCTCCCTCGGATATCTGTCTTCCATATGTTGGTCTAGAATGCCCAGAAGGCAGTGTTTAGGGTCCCCAGGTACATCTATCCCCAGCAGTGTTGCCAACTACCCGTAGATTTACGGACAGCCCGTAAAATCAGGGCACTTTTCTCCTGCCCGTAAATGCCCGTAGCAGGAGAAAAGTGCCAGTAAATCTACGGCGGCGGCGGCAAGGTTAGAACTGCGCGTGCGCGGCGCGCAGTTCCGGACTCGGAGATCCCCGAAGAGCCGCGTTCTCTTCTCTCGCAGAGACCTGTGACGTCAGCCCCAGCTTCCCCCCTCCCTCTCTCACACACCAAGCGCTGCTGCGCGTCTCGGCCAATCACAGCCTCCCCTCCCCTGGCTCTGCACCTGACACATGCCCAATGGACGGAGCTGTGTCAGATGATCATGACCACGGCCCGCCCCTGCCTCCGCCCCCGCCATCATTTAAGTTTTCCTGCCGGGCCGGTGTACTGCCGATTTTTTCAACTACACCGGCCACCAGGCGCCGGCTAGGGAGTAGGGACAGTGTGGTCACTGTGGTGGTGGAGTGGAGTGGACTCTGAAGAACTGTGCCTGTGCCTGGCCCTGGGGATACTAGAAGAAGCAGCTGGCTGGAGTCTGGACAGATGGTGGAGTGGACAGAGCAACAGACTGACAGCAGAGGCAGCCACCCGCAGAGCACACAGAACAGAAGAGAAGAGGACTGGTGAGTGGGGCTCCGAGCCTCCGACAGCTAGCAGGGCAGAGTGGAGTAGAGAGATGAGTCAGGGGGCAGAGGACACCAGTGTCCTGCTCCTGTGCCCCCTTCACCTCTCCACAGGCACATCAGTGTCACAGCTTCACTCTGCAGTAATGTCACTGATATGGCTATGGAGAGGTGAATGGGACTTAGGAGGAGGACACTGATGTGCTAATATGAAGGGGGACATAGGAAGAAACTACTGTGAGGGGTGAGGAGGGCACTTCCATGTTCGCAGTCTCTGACCACCTCCTGTTCCATGTCTGCAGTCTCTGACCACCCCCCTGTACCATGTCCGCAGTCTCTGACCACATCCTGTACCATGTCCGCAGTCTCTGACCACCTCCTGTTCCATGTCTGCAGTCTCTGACCACCCCCTGTACCATGTCCGCAGTCTCTGACCACCCCCCTGTACCATGTCCGCAGTCTCTGACCACCTCCTGTACCATGTCCGCAGTCTCTGACCACCTCCTGTACCATGTCCGCAGCCTCTGACCACCTCCTGTTCCATGTCCGCAGTCTCTGACCACCCCCCTGTACCATGTCCGCAGCCTCTGACCACCTCCTGTACCATGTCCGCAGTCTCTGACCACCTCCTGTACCATGTCCGCAGTCTCTGACCACCTCCTGTACCATGTCCGCAGTCTCTGACCACCTCCTGTACCATGTCCGCAGTCTCTGACCACCTCCTGTACCATGTCCGCAGTCTCTGACCACCTCCTGTACCATGTCCGCAGTCTCTGACCACCTCCTGTACCATGTCTGCAGTCTCTGACCACCTCCTGTTCAATGTCTGAAGTCTCTGACCACCTCCTGTTCAATGTCCGAAGTCTCTGACCACCTCCTGTTCAATGTCCGAAGTCTCTGACCACCTCCTGTTCAATGTCCGCAGTCTCTAACCATCTCTTTTCTTTTATCGTGTCTGCAGTCGAGTCTGGAGAGGAGTCAAGAGTGAGAGCGCCGCCGGGATGGGGGTTACGGGAGAAGTTAGATGTGTGGGGCCCCGGCCTGCGGAGTGGAGACCAGAGCCGTCTGACTGAGCCCTGCACAGTGCACCTGAGGGGAGGTCAGTGACAGCGCCGCCAGACCAGTCTGATGGGGGGGGTCACTGATGTAGGGGGGAGAGAATACAATAATGTAAGTGGGCACTGACTTTTGTTTAACTTTAAACTCATTGCTAATAGCACTATCTACATGTTTATAGTTTAATTATTCATATTTGCACGGTTTAGCACTGAAAACGGCTATTTTATGTACATTTTTGCAGTGCCAGTAAAAAATTGGTGCCGTCCGTAAATTTTGGACGTTCTGCCAGTAAATTTCACTCCGGGGGGTTGGCAACACTGATCCCCAGGGTACTATTAATAGCAGAGCGCACCTCAGTCCAGTACCTGTGCAGCTTTGGACAACGCCACAGCAGGTGAATCAAAGGAATCGACTTTGATCGGCGGTTCGTAACAGTAAATTGGAAGCGATGACTTAACATAACTTCCGGTTTTACTTGGAAACCATCAGCATGAATTTTTTAAAATCTAAAGCATTCAAAAACACTGATCTTAGTGTTTTGAATGCTTTTACATTCCTTGTGGCAGCAATAAAAGTGATTTAAAAAAAGGAAAGCAACAGTGTTAAAAAAAAGAAAAATTAAAGTGTCCTCCCAAGCTTGCGCGTAAAGACGAAGGCACGTTTCAGTCCCACACGCAAACAGCGATTGTCCCACACTTGTGAGGTATCACTGTAAATGTCAGATCAGTAATTCTATATATAGCACTTGGATGAATAATGTCTCAGGTTCTAAAGGAAAGTCCCAGCTATTCACTGTGAATGGCTGCAGCATCCCCATTAGACCCTAAAACAAGAACAGTACACCACAGCTGGGGTAGGAAAAATTCAGATGGTGAAGAACGCCCTATTTTAGTCTTGCTTAGGGCAGCACAAAACCAAAATACACCACTTCCTGTCCTAGAGATATACAAGTAAGAGAAAGTTTGGGGAATTTTGCTTTTATGCAGATGTAACTAGAACAAGGGTCCTTGTTACCCTTGTCTCTTGTTCTAGTAATAACTATGAAATATTTGATTTCCCCTCAATTACTGTTTCCATGACCATGCTCATCAGGAAAAATTTGTCTCTTTTGTTCATCGACGGATACAGCGCTCCATAAATCATAACTATTGGGTTTTATTGCCTCCTCCAGGAGTAGGACTAGGCAGAACAAAAAACACCTGCTTACAAACATGGGTCGTCCTCAGCTTGGTATATAACCCCCCTCTCTGCTCTAGGTAATCAATTTTAATCTGTCTAGTCAGGAGTAAGGACCTAGGCTCCCGACTGGTATCTCTGGTCCTAGCAATTTTTTCTCCTTCCTTACATCTTTGTTGTTTTTTCTCTCTGGGGCTCTACAATCAGCTGCCAGGCTGGATAATCCAGATCCAGTGGTCCCCCCAGCCCAGACAGCGAGCGCGTACAGATCGCAGCTACACACTAGGTTGGCCGTGACATAGCCTCACAGACAGAGGCTGGCCCATGAGTTAAACATCTCGCAGGGTCGCATACGGCCGGGCTTGGGTCTGAGTCACAGCGGTCCCTTGGCTGACAGCTTCCCTTCAATGGTGGCGAGGATTCTGTCTGGAGTGTTAACCGCACCATGGAAGGGTAAGTACAGTCCCCCCTCTCCTCTTTTGGCGTTTTTTTTGGGGTGGACGGGAGTAACCTCCAGGGACGGTCAGATCTGCCTGCAGGTTCCCTCCTCCCATCCTTAAATCCCTCACTTCCCCCATTCCCTTCCCCCCTGTCTGGACCTGGAGTCTGGTGGGATCCCAGGGCAGAGATTGTGGGGTCTTCCCCACTATCCCCACTATGAAAGGGTCCTGGGATAGTGTGCGTCCTGCCCTGATAGTCTGGAGGGGCCCCAGCATAGGAGACTCCTAGGTGCATGCCCTACTGTTTGCAGTGTGGGTATATTGCAGGGGGGTCCCAATGCAGAGACCAGTGCAGAGTGTGCAGCAGTCTCCCCTAACATGTGTCCTACCTTTGGGGGGGTCTCCTTGCAGATGGTGCAGCGATGCAGAGGGCGCAGGGAAGGTCCTGGCAGCATGCTTCAGCGTATGTAGCGAATGGTGGCCATTTTCCCTTAGTCTGGCTGGTCTCCGGTTGGCGGCCATGTTTCTGGAGCCCGATGATGTCACAGAGGCCATTTTCCTATCGGCCGGGAGACACTGGAGATGACCAAAGGCTTGTGGGGATGCAGACGCTCCTCCTCTTCCTCCTCAGTTTTCTCTTCCTGTGCCCCAATCATTTGAACAGGGATGGCGTCCATGATGATGCTGGGTTCTAATTTTCAGAACTCCTCCGGTTGGTAGAGAGAGTCTTTGGGGGTCCCTGTTATCTCTCTCTCTGCTGATGGGTACCCTGAGCCTTGAGGGAATCCTGAGTGGTGCCAAAAGATTGTTTTGTACTGCAAGGTCTTCCTTTCCTTTTAGAGCCTCAGGGTCACATCTCTCCCACTGACCCCCTCATGGGGGTGGCAGGTTCCTCGGAACCCCAGCTTCCCATGGTTGCACTGAGGGTGGTCCTGCAGTCCTTAGTGTCCCGGGTGGAAGTGGCGTGTGGGCAAAGGCCCAGGAGGAAAGCGCCCCCCGCCTTCTCCTGGTTAGTCTGTCTCATCTGATTCTGAGCCTGATGCCACAGTGAACGCGGCCCATCCAGGGGGGCTTAATATCACACCCCCAGATCCATCCGATAGTGAGGATTATTCCTCGGAGGTCGCAGCAGTGAATGAAAAAGCGCTGGTAGACACACTTATCACTGCAGTGCGTGAGACTTTAAAAATGGCGGATGCGGCTGATGTAGCCACGAACGTGGCTGTGTTGTTTGGTACGCATAAGTCACCCCACACTCCAAAAGTGTTTCCTTATGTGCCCTATGTTCACAGGTTTTCCTGTAAGGAATGGGAACAACCAAAATTACCCTTTGTGGTCCACAAACATTTTGCTGTACGTTACCCTTTTGAGGAGTCACTTTTAAAAAAAGTGGACTAATTCACCAGTGGTGGATCCTCCTGTTTTCAGGTTAAACAAAGCAGCCATGCTCCCAGTAGAGGGATCCCTATCCTTTAAGGACCCGGCTGACAGGAAAGCAGAGGCATTGGCACGCAGCATGTTTAATATGGCTGGTTCGGCATTGCAGCCAGTCTTTGCCTCAGCCCTGGTGTCTCAGACCCTAAGTGAATGGGCCAATCTTTTGTGCCAGGGCCTGGGGAGTGAACAGGTCCCCACTGCTTATGTTGATTTAGCGGACCAGTTGGTCCATGGGCTGCAGTTTATTTGTGATGCAGCTTTGGATGCGGTGTTTCAACGGTGGTGATTAGGAGCATGCTGTGGCTTAAGAATTGGTCTGCCCTTTCAAGGCGATCACCTGTTTGGGGCTACCCAGGATGACATCATTAGGGGAACCCCGGGGGGGGGGGAGTACCTTCCTGCCACAGTCAAGGAAAGGGAAGGAGCCTCGTCGCAGATGGGGGCCCTCCTTCTCAGCCCATAGAAAATAATGTTGTGCTTCTGGGATGGAGAAAAAGGGAAATGGACCTTTTAAATATTCCCTAGAAAGATCCAAGCAACCTTGGTCTGGTAAGCCTAGAGCTAGCTTCTCCGGACTAGCAGACAAGACCCCTTTAGCATGAAGGTCTGCCCTCACCCATTATTGGGGTGGGGGATATCTTCGCTGGTATCTGGTCCCGTAGACTTCTTTTGTGAGTGTCAAGGAGATCAGCAAAGCGTTTATTTTGCAGGTACCAAGAAAGGGGAGCAAAGTTTGTTCTTTTCAGGTTTTTTAGGTCCTGTGTCTCCTTGTGCAGGTTTAATTCCTGCAAAGGTTCAGGTGATGTCCGAACTACCTAAGGTTCCTCCTATCCCTGTCCAGGGAATTGATTTAGGTCTGATTTTAATTCTAACCAGGGTGGTCCTTCCTCTTTACAAATTTCAGGAACAACAGGCCGTGATTCACCAGCTGCTGTCACAAAGACAGTTCTCTCTCACGATTTGCATACAGGTTCTGAGTCTGGGGGTATCCACCTTCAAGACAGTTCTATTTGCACAGGCCTACATGCTGCTCCCTTAGCAGGTTCGGCTCCACAGGAGGATACTGAAGTTCGTAACAAGGTCATGGAGTCCTCTGACAGACGCAGCAGGGGTCCAAGGTCCACGCAAGGTTAGTATCATTCTCGGCTCAGGCTTCTTCCGCAGTTCCTGTGAGGAATCAAGAGCGAGGATCTTCCAATCATCCTGGTGGCCGCAAATGTCCCTTGGGGGCTTCTTCTCAGAGAAGACCAGTTGTCCCAAGGGCTAATCTACCATCCTGCTTTACAGTCGCTGGTTTTAATGGCTTAGCTATTAAAAGGCAGGGATAGAGGTTTGTCTGGATCAGTGATCCCTACTATGGTGAAGGCCAGGAAGTCGTCTTCCAGCAATATACCATCGTACATGGAAAGCGTACATTTCTTGGTGTGAGTCGGTTGGCGCTCATCCTTGATCCTTTTCTGTGGCTCGGATCTTAACCTTTCTTAATTGCGGGGTATTGCTCAGAAGTTGGCCTTGAGTACCATTAACGACCAGCTGTCTGCCTTGGCAATCTTCTTTAAGCGACCCCTAGCCACACACTCTTTAGTTTGTACCTTCATTTAGGGGGGTTTGACATGTGGCTCCACCTGTACGGTCTCTTTTGCCACCATGGGATTTAAATTTAGTGCTTTCAGTTCCCCAGAAACCTCAATTTGAGAATATTCAGGAGATTCCCTTGTCTATGTTATCCCAAAAGGTGACATTCTTGGTGGCTATTACCTTGGGTACCTAGGGTATCTGTCAGGGTGCCAGGAAACCAAAAAGGAAACCTCAAGAAAATGTAAGTAAAATAAAGCAGTTTATTAGAGCAACAACTATAAACGCACAACAAGAGAGAGGAGCAAAATCAGGAACAGCCGGGGTCAAGTCCAGAAGCGAGTAGTCATCCAAGCCGGGATCGAGTCTGGAAGTGGGTAGTCATCCAAGCCGGGGTCAAGTCCAGACGCAGGTAGTCAGCCGATGCCGGGTCGTCTTCCGATGTGGGGGTGTAAGCCGATGTGGGATCAAGAGCCAGGAAAGTCATCAGCCAAGCCAGGGCATGCAGGGAGGTACACGGAGAACAGAACACTGCTAGCAGTGATGCACCTTGGAGCACAAGCACAAGGGCAAGGACTGCAAGTCCTCAGGTGATATAAATAGTCAGGTGTGCAACATCATCACTGAGCGACGCCAAAAGCAGCAGGCAAGTGATGATGCAAACAGAGTTTATAAGAGACAGCAGTCTGCACATTTCCAAGATGGCTTCCAAAAGGGGGGCAAGGTAGGACCTTGACAGTATCCTCCCATACTTAGCCATAAATGGAGACATTCTGGTTGAAACGCTCAGCAGCACCACTGGGCTGCAGATTGGGAATGGGATGCAGTAGGCCCAAGGGAAGGTGCTGTGGAGATTTGTTCTGGGCACAGACCGAACAAGCAGGCACATATGCAGCAAAATCGGTGTGGAGAGATGGCCACCAGAACTGATGAGAAATAGCCCAGGACATCTGGTTCTTACCAAGATGACCGGCAGTCTTGGAATTGTGGCACAACCCCTCAGGTACAAAACATTTGCCAGCAGGTCTCTCTGTAGGAGCATTAGGTTGGTCAGTTAAGATCTGTTCCCCAAGAGGAGAGGTTAAGTTGGTACAGATGGCAGCCAGGGTGTGATTCGAAGGTATGACCGGTGCTGGCACGGAGTCCTCCCTGAACAACTCAGAATACTGGTAAGACAAGGCATCAGCTTTAACATTCTTGGAGACGGGCAAATAGGAGACCACATGGTTGAAACAAGACAAGAATAAGGCCCATCTGGCTTGAAGGGGTGTTAGTCTTTTGGCCTCTAAGTGATACGTCAGATTCTTATGATCGGTGAGAATGAGAACTAGAACCACAGAACCTTTGAGCAAGTGTCTCCACTCCTTGGGAGCCAGGATAATGGCCAAGAGCTCTCTGTTTCCAATCTAGTAATTGCATTTAGCTGTAGACAACTTCTTGGAGTAGAACCCACAAGGAAGTAAGGGTCCATCAGGTGTCTGAAACTGAGACAGGAGGGCACCTACTCCCGTCTCAGATCCATCCACCCCTAGGACAAAGGGAAAACCAGGATTGGAATGAGATAGAATGGGAGCCAAAGCAAAAGCAGACTTGAGGGCCTTGAAAGCTTGGATGGCAGCAGGCATCCAACTGTTGGAATTGCTGCCCTTCTTGGTCAGATCTGATATAGGTTTGACCAAAGAGGAAAGGTTCCTGATAAATTTCCGATAGTAGTTGGAAAACCCAAGGAAACGCTGGATGGAACGGAGACCACTAGGGAGAGGCCATTGTAGAACAGCCGAAACCTTCCGAGAATTCATGGAGAACCCTTCAGGAGAAATTATGTAGCCCAAGAAGGTAACCTGAGACAGATGGAATTCACATTTCTCAAGCTTACAGAAAAGCCTATTCTCACATAACCGTTGCAGCACCCAACTGACATCCAGATAGTGTGATTCAATGGAGTCCAAGTAAATCAAGGTGTCATCCAAATAGACTGCCACGCATTGCTGCAACAAATCACAAAAGACATCATTGATGAACTCCTGGAAGACAGCGGGCGCATTACACAAGCCAAAGGGCATCACTAGATATTCGTAATGACCGGTATTAAACCCGGTCTTCCACTCATCACCCTCCTTGATCCTTATGAGGTTATATGCAGCCCTTAGGTCAAGCTTGGTAAAGACCATTGCTCCCCAGAGGCAGTCGAACAATTCAGTAATCAACAGAATCAGTTATGCATTCTTGACCGTGATGCAATTGAGGCCCGTATAATCAATGCAAGGTCTCAACTCACCCCAATTCTTTACGTAGAAAAGAACAACACCGACTGACAAAGTGGACTTGCGAATGTGCCCCCGGGCAAGCGCATCTGCCATCTACACCTCTATGGCCTTATTCTCCGCAACCAAGAGAGGATAAACCCTGCTATGAGGGGGAATGGCACCAAGTTGCAAGTCTATGGCACAATCGTACGTATGATATGGGGGAAGAGTCCCAGCGCACACCTTGTCATATACATCTTGATACTCATGATATTCAGTAGGCAACACTGAATTTGAGGAGGTACAAAGTACCTTAACAGGCCCATGGATACAAACAGCGCCACTTGACCGACTGCCAATCAAAGGTCAGATTGTGTCTCTGAAGCCAACAGTACCTCAAAAAAACAGAGTAGTGTGGGGACGATATAACCTGAAAACAGGTTGACTCCCTGTGAACAGCCCCTATCACCATGTCAACCAGAACATTCTCTTGGGTAACCTGTGGCGGTTGCAGGCCTGAGTGACCACCGAACCTGCTGCCCAGGAGAGGACAACTGATTAACAGTTTATTTGCCCCCCGACAGGACCTTAGGTGCGAGAGTTTCCCGGATGGGTAGGACAAGATTTCAGGAAATGCCCACCAAGGCCACAATACAGGCACCGGCCCTCCCCCTAAAGGCCTGCTCAGCCTCGGAAAGGTGAGTGAACCCCAGCTGCATGGGTTCACAGCCAGACGCACCATCCTCTAGAGACGTGGGATGTGAGGGAGGAATGGGTGGGAAAGAAAATGTAGGAGCCAATCTGGTAGGAGGCCTCCGCAGATGCTCCTTAAATGATGGTCTCTTCCTGAGCCTGATATCGATCAAAATCAGGAAAGAAATGAGAGCCTTGAGCTCGTCAGGGAGATCTTTGGCCGCAATCTTGTAATTCAATGCATCGGAGATATCATGAGAGAAGAAAGCCACCAGAGCCTCATTATTCCAACCCACCTCTGCTGCCAGGGTACGAAATTCGATGGCATACTCTGCAACGGTTCATATACCCGGTTGAATGGACAGGGGCAGCTTAGCAGCAGAGTCAGAGCGAGCAGGCACATTGAATACCCTATGAAAGGAGGCAACAAGACTCAGGTAATCGAGTATCACAGGATTATCATTTTCCCATAAGGGATTCACCAAGGCCTTGTCTGAGAGCAATAAGATTAGGAAGCCCACCTTCAATCTGTCTTAGGGAAAAGCCTGAGGAACCATCTCAAAATAAATGCCCACTTGGTTTAGGTAGCCACGACACTGACTCGGTTTGCCCCAATATCTTTGTGGGAGGGGGGCTGAACCAGTCATCCCTCTTGTAACAGCGACTCCAGCTGCAGCAGCAGAAGCAGGGGCGGCAACAGGAGCAGCAACTGGAGGAACCACTGGCCTAGCAGCACCAGGAGAAAGGTGTGCTGTGCGTTCAAGCAAAGTCTGCAATGCCTGAGCGAAGTGACCCAAAAGTGTTCAATGGTGCCACATCAATGCTTATCCATGCCACATCCATGCCAAATCAGTGATCATCCGTGCCTCATCCATTCAGCATCAGTGCTCATCCATGCCTCATCCATGCCCCATCAAAGCTCATCCATGCCTTATCCATGCCACATCAGTGCTTATCCGTGCCACATCCATGCCATGCCATCCCACATCCATGCAAAAAATAAAAACCCAGTGGTGATTAAATGCCACCAAAAAAAAAAGCTCTATTTGTGTTAAAAAAGGACACAAATTTCATATGGTACAGTGTTGTCATTCAAAGTATGAGAGCGCTGAAAGCTGAAAATTGGCCTTGTTAGGAAGGGGGTACGTATAAGTTTCCAGTGGGCAAGTGGTTAAAGGAACAGGATCAATTTTTTTTTTTTTTTTGGGGGTACAACCACTTTATTTAAATTCTAGTGCAGTTACAGTAGCAGGTAATGCACCCACACTGTAGCCCACCACAGCGTACATATTATGCATTGCGGCATGATGCATTAAAAAATGGTCACATGTCCTTAATGCAAAGTGTGAAAGGAGTAATGTTGTGTTATAACCAAAGAGATAATGCTTCCTGTAAGACATACTATAAATACACATTTATCTGTCAGCCTACAAAATTTTAGAAAATAATGTATATTGCTAAAGTACGGATAAACGTAAAAAAAATGAACAGCTTTACTGTCGTATTGAATAGCTAGTAAATATTTGGTGATCTTCATCCTAGCAGCATTTCCTATTTTGTGCTGACTATGCTAAACAGGGGGGGATGCAATTCCCCTGATAGCATTGTCAGCTTTAGGGCATTCTCACAGGTTGACAGTTCCTCTGTTCTGTGCTGCATAGAGTGATTGACAGTGGCTCCTGTTCAGAGTCATGCTGTCAAAAATTATTACAACTCTTGAGAACATTGGAGTGGTCTATTCTTGCTGAGCTAGGTGAGCAGAGGAAAATACAGCGCAGGTTCATGTGACAGAAAAAAAAACACAAATAAAGGGTCATTCTACTTTTAATCGGTGTTGTAATTACAGGTTGATAAGTGGTTATGTACCTGCTGTTTTAGGAATGCAAGCAAAAATACTCCTCAGATGCTGTTTGTATTTTTAATGCGTAAGTTGTATTTTTATGTTTGGACAAAAAGAAAAATATTTTATAAACGAGTGGTTTGAAACAGGCTAAAATCAGACTACAGCAAAAACTAGGTCAAATAATCAGCAGGAAATTCATTTTGATTTGGGCATTCTGGTTAACTCCTTTGAAAAGACAAGATTGCATCCGATGATGCTGATACTACACCTTACAGCCACACTGCTGCATTATTCCATGTTTGAAGTTGCCTACTTGCATCTTTGAAGACTTGATGTGACATCTTTGAAGCCTTACTGTTACATCCGTAAAGCAGAGGGCCTGTACACCTCAAGCCTGGAGGTTAATCCTTTGAAGCTGAGTTCTGCAATATTTAGTACCGCAGGGTGATACTTTTATTACAAAGCTGCACCTTCGCACTGGCAAATAATGTTTAGAACTTTTCGAAAGTAAGAAAAGCTGTACAAATACTTATTATACCAGAAACCGTTCCAGGACTTACATGTCATTAATTTTATTTATTTGTCACTGCACAGAGGGGCATAAGGTTGTGTGTAAAATTAAATGCATACCAGTTAGTGATACAACATCATAGAAGCACCTGATACTCAACATATAGGACACATACTGAACAAATTAAGAAGGGTTGTGTCCTACTAAGGCAAACTGAGGTTGTCATATGTTGACCATACAGCTAGGACAGAGGCCAGATGTAAATTTTTTAATGCAAAATGTGACGGAACCGACCCACACTTTGCTTGAGTGCTTCCATCAGTCTTGAACATAGCTATCAGATATTATAGCCGTACTACATACAAGACCAGCCGACAAATACCTTGTATGAGATCTGGAACTTTTATTGAACAAATTTACAAAGAATATATACCGCACCAGATCAGGTGCCTGATTACATTATCATATGCAGATGAAATTGTATACAGAGATATAATTTTTTTTGTTTAATATGTTTTTATTGAAAAGAAGGAACAATACAAAATGCAAACAGAAGTATACCTAGAGTGTAACAGACAATAGGCATATTCCAGGAATAAATTTGTGACATAATAACAAAGGGTAACAAGGTAGAGCAGATAAAATGAAAAACGTATGAACCACATATTCAGAAAATATATTGTATAACTACTAGATATGGGAGCAAAGATGCTTGCTGATAGGGTAATTGGGGGAGAGAGGAAGAAAGGATACAGAGGGAGAAGAAAGAGAGGAAACGAAAGGGAGGGGGGTAGAGGGGAGGATGGGGAGGCTCCCATGGTGTGTCCCAAAACGGTAATTGACTTGATCAAGGAGAATCTACCGACATATATGCAGCATAGGTGGAGGAATGGGTAAATGCTAACCAACAGGCCCAGATCTTGTGTGCAAGGGGGGCGAGACCCCTAAAGTCCAAGTTCATGTCTTCCATGTGGTAGATGCAATCAACAGATTTCAACCATTGGTGTATGGGGGGGGGCAGTAGTTTATTTCCAGTACTTAGGAATGAGAGCTTTAGCAGCGTTAAGTAGATGGGGAGTGATAGACTTGCAGTAACGGGCAGGAGATATCTTGGTGTCATGGAACAGGACAGTCCATGGGTCGTTAGCGACTGGTGAGCCCTGAATGTCCTTGATTAGAGACAGTATTGTGGCCCAATAGGGGCGGATGATCGGCATGACCACCAGATATGCGGGTGCATGGCTCTCAAACCGCAACCCCTCCAGCACAGGTCCGGTATAGAGGGTAGCATGCTGTGAAGTTTAGCAGGTGAATAATGCCAACGGGTTAACAGCTTGTAGTTTGCTTCCGCTGTCCTGGTGGAGATGGCAGAGGAATGCAACAGGGAAAGGATGTTTTTTTCCTGTAGTGCGGTAAGTGGGCCTTGTAGGTCCAGATCCCATCGTTTCTGGAAGGAGGGGGTGGAACAAGGGAGCAGCATGTCCAATGCTTTGTAGAACTATGATAGCAACCCCTTGCATGGCTTCGCATGGGCTAGAATTTGCTCAACTGGGTTCAGAGAGCGTAATGATCGCAGCGGTTGAGGGAGAGCTCTCACAAACTGTTTCAGCTGTTGGTACTTCCAGTAGTCCATGAAAGACATAGGTGAGGAACGGGTCTGTCACGACTCTGGATGGAGGCCGAAGTGCAGAGAGGGCTTCCCTTGCAGCTCAGTGCGAATCACCCCTGGAAGTGGTACAGGAGGTGAAGCGTCCCAAGAAGCACTGGTCGCCTGTGGTGAACACCAGATGATTCCCTGGAACTCCTGGTAAGGCAGGCAACAAGAGGAGTAGTAAAGGCCGGGCCGAGGGTCATACACAGGGGAGCAGGCAGAAGCAGAGTCCTTTAAACAAGCCGGGGTCATACACTGGAAAACAGGCAGGTAGTAGCAGAGCAAAGTCTGAGAAGCAAGCCGAGGGTCAAACACCAGGAGGAGATCAGATGGGTCAGAAACAAGCCGGGTGACAACAGGAAGTTCAAGGAAGATATCAAGGTTCAGATCACAGGAAGCTGACGATAATCTAGCAACTAGATGGGGCCAGAGGAAGGTTTATATAGGCCAGCAATTGAGCTTAATTGGCACACTGTGCGCCGCCACGCGCACACGCATGCGCACAGGCGTTCGCCTGTAGCGTCCATGACTAGTACTGGCAGTAATGCCAGTACTTCTACGGCTATGTCCCTGACAGGGTCAGTTTGGTTATAGGCAGTATCCCCTCCGTGGAGGTTATGTGATGGAGAAGAGTGTTTGCGGAGTGAGGAAGCCACTGATGGAAGGAAGGATCATGAAAACCCGGCAAGAAATATTGATGGCCCAATATCGGCATAAGAGGACAGTTGTACTGGAGGTTGTGGGATCTGTGGAGTGCGCCCCAAACGTGGAAGACAGAAGTAAGAAGGGAGAGAGTAGCAGCGAAGTGTCTAGCTTTTGGTGGAATCCAGATCTGATTGAACAGGGGGGCGGCTGCTAGTTCCTGCTCCAGCTGGACCCAGAATTTAGCCTGGGAGGAGTGTTGCCAGTCGGCTATCTGCGAGAGGGAGGCAGCAGCCAGATACCTCCCAAAGTCAGGCACCGCCAACCCCCCCCGGCTCTTAACTCACGAAAGAAGGGAGAAAGCCACCCGGGGGTGGGAGCGGCGCCAGACATACTGCTTCACCAAGGAATTCAATATCTGAACAAAATTACCAGGTACATTGAACGGGAGTATTTGGAACAGAAAGAGCACCTTGGGCAGCACATTCATTTTAATCACGTTCACTCTGCCGAGCCAGGAAGTAGCAAGATGATGCCACTTGTGTAGGTTTGATCTAATTGAATTGAGTAAGGGAATATAATTAACTCGGGACATATCGTCAATGTTAGTGGTGAGGTGAACTCCTAGGTATTTGAGGGAGTGAGGTTGCCAAGTGAAGGGGAAGGATGGGCGCATAGAGGAAACCAATGAAGGAGGGATGGAGATGTTCAAGATTTCAGATTTTGAGAGATTAATTTCGAAGTTAGATAGGGAACCATATTGTTGGAATTCGGAAAGGAGGTTGGGGAGGGATATGAGGGGCTGTTGGACATGAAAAAGAATGTCGTCAGCATAGACAGCGTATTTGTGCGATGTCGACCCAACCGTGATGCCATGAATGAATGGGTTGGCTTGGACACAGGCAAGGAAGGGCTCTAGGGACAAGGCGAAGAGAATGGGGGAGAGAGGGCAGCCCTGTCTAGTTTCATTGGAAAGTGTAAAGGAGTCACTAAGAATTTCATTCACCCTTATCTGAGCAGTGGGAGCATGGTACAGAGGGCCAATCATATGGAGTAAGCGGGGACCAATACCAAAAGCTTGGAGGGTGGCCATCAGGAACTCCCAGTCCACCCCTATCAAATGCCATTTCAGTGTCCGTGGACAGCAACAGGGTGGGCTGGGGGCACCGCTTGACATGAGATACTCGTGCGAGAGACATTGTCCTTGGCTTCTCGCCCAGAGATGAAACCTGTTTGGCTATTCGCAATGCAGGCAGGTAGAAGTGGAAGTAATCTATTGGCTATGACTTTCGCGTACAATTTGGCATCTATGTTTAATAGTGATATGGGGCGATAGCTGGGGCAGAGGCAGGGGTCTTTGCCTTCCTTTGGGAGTACAGTCACATGGGCATGTAAGGTTTCAGTCCGTAGGGATGCACCTGCAGGGAGGGTATTCACATATGAGGCCAGGTGCGGGAGAAGGGTATCCGGAAAATGTTTATAATAAGATACCGAAAAACCGTCTGGACCCTGGGGCTTTACCCGAGGCCATAGAAGTCAGGGCAGAATGATGTTCGGGAACAGAGATATCAGCTTCCAGGGAATCGAGTTTATCGGAAGGAATGGGCGGGAGGTTGGAGCGGGCTATATACTCGGACATGAGCGATTTCCTCACGGCAGGGTCAGGGGATTGTGTACAGGTTTTGGTAGAAAGCGTGAAACTCGGCCGCGATGGATGTGGAGTCATACACCAGGGAGTCATCGGTATGTTTGATCTTGGGGATAAAGGAGGCCGATTTTTGTTGTTGCAAGGAACGCGCAAGTTGTCGACTGGGTTTATCCCCCCCCATTCGTAGACCCGTTGGGAGACCCTCCAAAACATGGCTTTATTTTGTGAGTGAAAAAGGGCTTTCAGTTCCTCACGTTTCTGTGTCAGTATGTGTAAGGTGGAGGCAGCAAGAAAAGCCTTGTGGACTCGCTCTAGGGACTGAATTTCTGCAATGAGGGCGGATTGGTGTAAGGAGCGTTCCTTTTTCTTTTGGGAGTCTAATTCCAAGAGCTTGCCCCTTATGCAGGCTTTGTGGGCTTTCCAGCATACGGCAGGACTGATAGTCGATGAGGAGTTGTCAGAAAAGGATCTGGCAAGCTCCTCGCCGATCACCCGTTTATCCATTGGATCACTGAGTAGGGATTCATTTCGTTTCCATTTAGATCTTTTATGTGGGAGAGAGGGGATCACTAGGTCAAGGCAGACTGAGGAGTGGTCGGAAATGGAGGAGGCGGCAATGGTAGAGGAGTCGACTAGTTCCAAGTGGAAGTGGTCCACCAGGAAATAGTCAAGTCTCGAGTAGGAGTTATGCATTTTGGAAAAATATGAGTAGTCCCTATCCGAGGGGTGGCGGGCGCGCCAGACATCTACTAATTGGAATTCATGGAGGTGTTTGCGGAAATAGTTCATGCGCTTGTGTGCTATATAGGACTTACCGGAGGAGGTATCGAGATTGGGGTCTAGAGGGACGTTGAAGTCACCGGCCACAAGGGAGATACCAGAGGCAAAGTGGAGGTTAGGAATCCCACTTGGTCTTGATTAGGAGCATAAATATTGGCAAGTGAACAGGTGGTGCTGCCCAGGGTACCCTTCAAAAATAAGAACCTTCCATTATCATCGGCTAACATGTCCAGTAGTTTAAAGGAAGACCCCTGCGAAACCCAATTGCGACACCTTTAGAGTTGCGGACATCAGATAGTCCATAATACCAGAGGGGATAGTTATGAGAGGACAACTTAAGGCTAGAGGAGTGGGTTTTAAAGTATCCAATTCATGGAACAGGCAATGGCATTTAGCAGGGGTGTGGAGACCTCTCACATTATATGAAACATAGGTTACTGTCGCCATGGGGATCGCAGAGGGTTGGAGATCATATTGACCCAGGAGCCAGGACACACCAGGGAGCAGGGAAAGGGGGGAAACGGGAAAGCAAGGAAGAAAGAAAGAGCCAGAAAATGGGAAGAAGGAAAGGAGTGGAAGGAAGAGAGAGGCCGACGATGCGGTAGCATAACCGTGAGAAAACACTCACCAACGGGTGGGAGAGCGGCAACTGCCTCCTGCGGTCCTCCTGGGAGACCAGCTACCAGGGAGGATACGCAGGCGGAGGAGAGCCGAACACCGCCCAGAGATATGGAGGGGGTGGTCACCAGAAGGGAGAACCGGACCGAACCTGGACAGGTTAGGCACGGAGCCCCTCCGCGAGAGCCCGCAAAGGATAATAAACCAAAAAATGAAAAATAACCAGCAAAACATTTTAAACTTAGCAAACCGAAGCAACTACACGAACTGCCTAGGGCGCAGCTTATAGAGGGCACCCCAAAAAGAACAAAGGTAGCCCCCCCCCAGGATGCTGGAGGCATCTCAAGGGGATCAAGCGTGAATCATCCAGGGTGAAAAGTACTGCAGTGGAAGAACAGCAGGGTCTCAAGTAGATTTGTATGATGATTGAGAACTGGTAAGAGACTTCTGCTTCTTAGATGACTTCTGCCAGGGTGCATCCACGGAAACAGATAGATTGGGCAAGGCATCCTCCTGCCAACCGGGGAGTTCAGGCGGTGTAATGTTGAGGTCAAGGCAAAATTTCTCCAAGTCCTCTGGGAACCTTAGTGTAGTGGAGCGGCCATCCCTGGTGGCTATCAGGCAGGACGGGAAGCCCCAGCGGTATGGGATGGAGTTGGCTCTCAGCTTCTCGATGAGGGGCTTCAGTGCCTTGTGGCGCTCCAGGGTCTCCCGGGCCAGATCCGGGAACAGGGAGAGGGTGGACCCCATCAAATTCCAGGGATGTGGCTTCCCTTGCTCTGAGCATGATAAGCTCTTTTTCAGAGTAATGATGGACCCTGCAAATGACGTCCCGTGGGGTATCAACCTTGAGGTTACAGGGACGGAGGGCCCTATGAACCCTGCCATTCCGCATTGGGTTATCTATGGGGAGACCCAGCAGTCTATTGAAGATGCCACGTACCGTTGGGAGGAGGTCAGGGTCTTTGGTTGCTTCAGGTAGGCCACGTATCCTGATGTTGTTGCGCTTGTTCCTGTTCTCCTGGTCCTCCAGCTTATAAAGAGCCATTCTGTGTGCCAGTATCAGTTTCTTGGTGGTGTTCTGTAGTTCCCGGATTGCAACAGCGTGGAAATCAAGCCTGTGTTCGGATTCCTCCACACGAGTGAACACGTGCGACAGGTCAGCCTTGACGGACGAGACCTCCTTCTTAATGGATTTCTCCAAACCGTGGAGCATGGAGGCTAAGTCGGCTTTAGTGGGGAGACCGCTCTCGAGTACCGAAACCGCTGACCGGCTGGGGGATTCATCCGTGCTGTCCGAGCAGCAAGAGGAGGCCGGTGATCTGTGGCGTGCTGGTGAGCTCCGCAGGGGGGCGGAGTTAATACTAACAGGCGAGCGGCCTAGTCCCCCGGCGTCCTGGGAGTCTTCTGTTTCCACGGTCAAAAACGTTTGATGGACGGTGTCTTTTGTGACAGCGACCTTCCAGTATGTTTCCCCATGCTGGGTGAGAGGATTGGCGGCGTTAATTAAGTGATGGAAGTGATTAAGAGCGGAGTTCGCGGAGAAGCTCCGATTGTGTGCATCCTCACAGCAGCATGCGTAGGCCACCCCCCCCCCCCGTATACAGAGATATAATTAACATAACTAAGTTTAGCACACCCATAGGTAGGTGCTAGGAAAAGTATATGGGTAGCCCTGTCTGCTTATCAGGGCGGCCTTGATTGTTCAGCTAGGCTGTCATGTGTTCTCAGGTGTGCCTGTTGAGCTTGGGGAGTCTCCCTACTGTGTCCAATGAGGGCTCTCATTGGACAGTGGGAGGAAACCTGACCAATAGCACACCAGGGCTTGTATCTATCCCAGAGAGCAGAATATGCCACAATGCATCCTGGGATGGGGTATAAGTCTAAGGGGAGCACATGACAGGGTGTCTTTGGCGGGAAGCAGAGTCCCAGGAGGAGGGTGACAGCTGTCTCTCCCCCTGTCAGCATCAGGAAAGGTGTCCTTGGCAGTCGGCCTAGAGGACAGAAGGTTGAGCTGAGCTGCAGAGAGGGATCCAGTGTGCTGTGGACCGAGTGGAGCTGCTGGGGAAGAAGTTTCCAGGAAAGCAGTGTCTTAAGTACTGTAAACTGCCCAGGGGTCTGCCTAGGATAGGGGACCACTCCAGAAGGTCAGAGGGATCCAGGAGCCAGCTAACCAGGAGGAGGCTTAGAAGAGGGGTGCCAGAGTCTAAGCCCTGAAGAGAAGTGTGTGTGTAAAGAGGGCACCGGTGCGGGCCCTGGAGTGTTAAGCGTTGCAGCAGATGTACAAGTAGATACCTCAAAGGTACAAGGACTTTGTGCCACAAGAAAGTGACAGTAGTCAGTTCAGTGCTAACAGACCACAAGTCAGTGTTCATTAGCACCAACCGGCGTTGACCGGCATTCAGCCAGGGTCAAGTCTGCGTCAGCAGGCATTTTTTCAGTTGTCCCCCTAATATTGTGCATAGTTGAGCCAGAAGTGTGTCCCACTCATCCCCTCTCCCATCCAAGTTCTCAATAAACCTAAAAACCCAAAGATACTGGACTGATTCTTGTCTCAGTGCTCACACTTGGAGAATATGCCTAACTGTGCTGCTGTTGCTAGTGGTAACCCTGGCGGACCCATATCCAGGAAAACGGCTGGGAGTTCTGCTACATAAGGAACAACCAACACAAAAAGTATACTATTTCCCCTCTACCAACTAATAGCTGACAGTCATTTAATTAACTTGAGCTAATTACCTAGTCACTTAAACCAGCCTAGGTGGAGTGCACACAATACTAGCAGACAGACAAACAATAGGTGACACAATTAACTATGGAATCCACATCTAAGCAATGCTTTGAATATTCAGGAGTCACAGACTTCATGGCAACGGTCTACAACAGGCTATAAGTCTCACAGTGTAAAGTGGGATTAAATCTTCATATATTTCTTGAGGGATATTGCTAATAGATATTACTGTCCCATTTGAAGTAATCCAAACAATATTCTCAGTGTCCATGAATTAGTTGTCCATCATTTTCTCAGTCACCCTGTGCCTCCAAAGGCTCAGGGTGACTTACACATAAGAGGGACTTGGGGAGCTGAGACAGGGGTTTCCCAACCTCTCTACGGTAAGCTGGGTTCCATGGGCCCCCCACCCAACGTGACTCCCATCACAGATGGGTTGTGTCCGATAAGGCAAACTGAGGTTGTCATATGTTGACTATGTCAACATGACCATGGTCATATGTTGAACTTAGAGTCAATCTAACTACTCATACAACCAGACCTCTAAACACCTGTGGGTCATTGGATACTTAATATGGCTTTAGCCTATGCTGGTTACTGATCCCTGAGCTAACACTAGCTATAGAATCGCAGTTCTGAAGATACATGGTTAAAACGTAATATAAGCTGCATATAAACTCTGCATAGAAAACCAAAAAATAGACAAATGGGATTTTAAAAGTGTTGAACTTCCTTTTAGTATAATTATGGATACAGAGACATTAAAAAAAGGAAATACTTTATTCATGCACAATCATTATTTGTTAAAAATCCAAATGTGGGGATTAACAAATTCCCCTAAAAACAATAAGCGATATTGCACATCAATTTTCTAACCCAAAGAGGCACCCCTGAAAATTGAGACTCCTCCCCTCATAAGTGAACTGCAATAAGTTATACAGTAAACCCAATCATGTGGAGAAGGCAAGAATCATCCCAAGGCATTTCGCCTTTGTTGGCTTCTTCAGGGGTATTGAGGGGTGCAGGTTGGTTGTTTGCTAAGTGTATTATTATTATAATACAGGATTTATATAGCGCCAACAGTTTGCGCAGTACTTTATAACATGAGGGCAGACAGTACAGTTACAATACAATGCAATACAGGAGGAATTAGAGAGACCTGCTCCTTAGAGTTTACAAACTAGGAGGGAGGGTCAAATGATATAAAAGGTCATACATTTTTGGGGATGATCTGATGGAGAAAATAAAAGTACCATTGTTAGGTGAAGGCAGAACAGGCTTCTCTGAAGAGGAGGGTTTTTAGGAATTGTCTAAAAGCAAACAGAGTAGGATATAGTTGGATTGGGGTAGGGAGTTCAATAGGATAGGAGAGGCTTGGGAAAAGTCCTGGAGGTGAATATGGGAGGAGGTGACGTGGAAACTAGAGAGCAGGAGGAAGGAAGGGAACGAGTAGGCTGGTATTTTGTAGGGGTTTGCACTCATTACTGCTTTATGCAATAAGCCTGCTGGTCTTTGTAGGGCTTACCTAGAGATCAATAGCAAAATTCTCTGTCATACTAAAGTAAGGTTCACACTACATTGCAGGTAGCTGTCACTGTGAGCTCCCACTAAGCTCTGGCAGGGAAAATACAAAGCACATTTTTTTTTTACTTTATTTGAAGTGTCACATAGGGAGGAGCAGTGTGGTGACATACTGTATGATGCTGTAAAGGATCAACCAGCACCCTGACCAGGCACCTCCGTTGGCAGATGCTCCTAGTGCTTCCAGAGGGCTCAAAGCACTCCACCAGACACCGTAACCACTTCAGACCCCACGAACCGCCGCAGCTTGGTTAGGGTCTTGCCGTCTCCTACCCACCCTGGACCTACGACAAGGCTCCAGGTTCCTGTGGGTGAACCTCTCTTTCCCCAGAGAGGGCAGCATGAACAAGC
Organism: Pelophylax lessonae; assembly: GCF_965119305.1. Classification (NCBI taxonomy): domain Eukaryota; kingdom Metazoa; phylum Chordata; class Amphibia; order Anura; family Ranidae; genus Pelophylax; species Pelophylax lessonae. Next base: position 187,924,518 of record NC_138768.1, read on the forward strand.
TCTTACACAAGCTCTTACAAGAGCTTAGTGATTATCTAAGGGAGTATGGAAGACCATAGCAATCCCTTGCAGCATATTCCCCCAATAAGAGACAGGACTCTAGATTGAGGGTGAAGTAACTCTAGAACCACTTTATAGAGCAAGAAACAGACTTATATACAGTTTTCACCCACAAGGTTACCACCCAGGCGGACCTTGTTGAAGACTGGACATAACATTCACAATCCAATAGGAACAGAGTTTTACACTCCCATACAGTGTACACAATCCCTCCCCTCTGGCTGATTACAGTAGCATATACAGATGAAAGTGTATACAGGAACTAAACTAATTATCTAGCCATCTGGACAGAACAATGTGAGGTCATTAACATTTAACAATGGAACAGACAGGTAAACTTATCACAATACACATTCCCTTTCAATACACAAACAATAGGGAAGTCTGCGAATGACAGTCTTTGTGTCTCTCTCACAGCCAAGCATGGAATACACTGTGTAAGGTGGTACTAAATCTTCATATTTCTATATAAAGATTTTGGTGACAAATATTGAAGCAATCCAAACCATTACTTATCTGTCTTTCACTCATAGTGACGGTTAGTACCGTCAGAGATGCCATCCAGTGTGCTGTGGAAAAATTGCAGACATACTGTTTTTTACCTAAATGCACTACATTTCACACCAATGTTGTGATTTGAAAAGGACACATAGAAAACAACTGTTTTCTATGTGTCCTTGCAGTGACCTGCATTTATCCAGTGCAGTGTGAATAAACTCTAAAATTATATAGCTGTTGTGAATTACAGAGAACTCAGATTAAGCCCACGTTCACACTGAGGGCGGGTTTGAAATCATGGGAGTTCAGCATTTCAGTCTGACTTTGGTGGCGATTTGAGAGACATCTGTGCGGGTTCATGCACAGATGTTTATTGAAATCGCCCCCAAAGTCCCCAAAAGTAGTGCAGGAACTACTTTTGGGAATAGGGGCAGCGCCGCAAAGTCGGCGTTGCACCGATTCGGACGTTGCCATTGCCAGAAATAGGCTCCAAATTGGCATGTCAAATCGCATGTCAAATTGGCTGAGGGGGCTGAGGTGCACTTCTGGTTGGTAGCTCACTAATTGGTTTCACGTGTTGCCTATGCTTCATGCGGACAACTTTGAGAATATAGGAGTATGTTTTGAGCAGATAAAGTACAGATGTATTTTAGATGATTTAAATGGAGCATAAACAGGAATTGAGCATGGGCACTAAATAGCAAGAAAAAAAAAATCATTATCTCTATGTTCTGTTCTTGTGTCAGGGAACCGCAGTCACTGAACATTAATTTAGGGTATAATAGGCTGACCTTATTATATTTATTATTGTCTGCATCCTGTGCAGTTTGACCTGATTTCTTTGTATTTGTTTGCTTAGGGTACCAATAAAAAAGTCTAAAAACTATAATGTAGCCCCTGCGCCTTTCGTCAATTTTCTAAATATAATTATTACCATCGGATTCAGATTTTGTGTTCTACAGCAGTGTTTATTCAGTAAAGAACAAGTATGGCTGTATTGACCACAATGGCACTTGTTGGACCATACTTATAGAAGCGGAATTAGAGTTAGCAGAACCAGGCATCACAATTGGCTGTTTGTAAAAATGTCTATGAATTTTGTTTATCTCTACGTCTGGTAGTCTAAAGTCTAGAGTCAGAAGGAAAACTATAGAAGAAAGAAAAGACAAAGGATGTTCAGAGGAATCAAAAGACTCAATAAAATTCCAGACACATGAAACCCTCTCTTCTTTCTCTTGTCAAGTGTTCTGTACAGATAAATTAAACTCTGCATATAAAGGCCTGTACACACTTGACGGAAATCGGATGAAATATCCTCTGATTTTTCTCTCTCTTGCTCAGCGTTCATAACCGTTTTTAGTTGACAGTGCATAAATGTTCACGAAATTTCTCGTCCGATTTTTTTTTTTTTTTTTGGGACATTTGTTTCTAGACTTCCGGGTCGTCAGCAACTTCAGATCATGCGCGGTCTTTTGTATCCGATTTTTCACGGACATACAGCATACACATTAAACGAAAATTGGTCGTCTGGGGACGGACGATAAAAATGTTGGTGTTTGTCCTTCCGTTTTTTTTCGTTAAAAATTTCGGCATCGGCTGCTGAAAGTTGTGTACACACTAGCAGAAAATTGTACGATTTTACCTCGGATGGGAATGTTTGGCAGATTTTCTACTAGTGTGTACCCCACTTTAAGCAGACCCTATGCTGTCTGAAATTGCTAATTTTTTGTTTTGCCACAATAATCACATGACACAAAAAGTTTGTACAAAAGGTGAAGTTGGAGATTATGCCCCTCCCCCAAGCTGAAATCACAGACGGATCATAGTGCTGGGCTGGGTGGAAAATGGCTGCCAATGTCAGAATTGAAATGATGTGTCCAGTACAAAGCATGGTAAAGTTATTAACAAATGATGCAAAGTTTTTTAAATTTTAAAGTTTTGTAATGCAGGGAGAATGGTGTTATTAAAAATTAATTAGGGTTAGTAATGGTAAATAAAAGGTTACATTTTATTTAAAAAAAAATACTTTGTGTATTCTTTTAATTCCAGGTTTGCTGCAGAATTAATGTAACCTAAAGATGATCACTCACATTCTCGTCACAACAGCTATACACAGTAATCATTCCAGATGCATGTACTGAGCTGAAGACAGACATTTTACAAGACTCCAGAATCATGGCTGCATATAAACATTGCTCTAGATTTGAAGAAGACAAAGTTTGCATTTGAGTCCTTTAATTATATTTAGAATATTGATGTGGAGGGTGGAGGGGGGATAACTTATAGGGTTTCTTGGTAAAGTACATTTATCCCTTTAATATGGACACTGACAGACTTGGTTGAAACATACTACTTTAGCAAATTAGTGAATTGCAGCATGTCCAATTGCTCTTTCCTTGGTGACAGATTCCCTATAAAAGTGTTGCATTTCCCTAATAGCTAATTTCATAAAAAAAAAAGCTATTCCTGTAGCCTTATTTAATTATTTTCTTTGTATTAAGAATTTGCAGCTTAAAAATATTTTGTATAATTTTGAGCATCTATTTGAAGCCACTTCTTTGTGAATACCCTATATTGGCCTCAAATATACCTGTAAACGGTTGTAAAGCATAATGGAACAAAATGAATTAATCTCTTCCCTGAAAACGATAAACTCTCCAATGAATCCGTAAACCTAATCAATGGCTTTTCCCTTTTGTATAATCTAATTACCCTGCAATCGTTAGCTAAATTGATAGAGATAGAACAATAATTACTACAAGAGAGCAGAAATAGAATGTGCCTTAATAAAATGGAAATGTTTTAAATATTTACTAGAATTAAAAAAAAAAAAAAGCTTTGATGTAGGAAAGTGAACCTTTCTAGTAAAGTGATTAGTATGTCTATTTATCTTCTGTGTATTGACTTTTGGCAGTGTCGTGGCAAAGCTCATAATATCTTTGTGATACACTAAAGTAGACCTAGTGTTGAATAAATGTTCTATGATAAGTTATTGTATGCTACATAATGTATAAGTATTACACTTACAAGTGTCTCTTGCCTTTTAACCACATCAAGACCAGACATTTTCACCCCCTTCCAGTTCAGGCCATTTTTCATCTATTAATGCTGTTACACTCTGAATGATAATTACTCGGTTATGGAACACTGTACCCATATAAAAAATGTTGACATTTTTTGTAGACAGATAGCGTTTTCCTTTGGTGGTATTTAATTCATTTTCTTTTTATTATTTTCAACATATCAACATACAAAATGATCAAAATATGTCTAAAATAATCCCCCAGAGACACTACTACTGGGACTATAAACTTTTACCTTTGCACCCCATACCATTGATTGTTATTACTATTTTAGGCTCGTTATCTACTCCACTCACTTGACTAAATATTATAGGTCTCTCCCTTTCTGTGGTGTTTCCGTCGAAAGAGAAGTAAAAAAAAAAACATATACTCCCCTAGGTAAATCCTCTGGACAGCTAACTGAGCAATACAACTCCACTGATTATTCAGTTCTCCCCTGTGCTGTAAGCAGAGAGCGGTGGCTGACTGTTGGAAACGTTTGGCTCAGTCTTCCAATGGCACAGTTGAGTGCCTGAGCCAACTGCTGGCCCAAGCATCTGGGTGGATCCCAACTGTAAAGTTGGGATCTTTCACCAGTCTGGACTGGTTGAGTGTCACGCTCACCCTAAACATAGGGGGTCAGACACTATAGCTGGCTACTGTGTTATTCACCTATAGCAGCCCCATTTCCCAAAAGGCAAGAAGGGGCAATGGCCCCTAGGGCTTATACACAATGCTATAGTGCCTGGCCACCATGCCACAGCATACCTGAACTGAGCAAAGCAAACAGGTACTTGCAGCTGGCAGACAGGCAGAGTGGTTCAATGACAGTTCAGGTAAAAGCCAGGAAGAGTTCAGGAGAATAGTTGATATCTGATCCAAGGTCATATACAGGGAAATCCAACCTAATAGAGCAGGGCAGACAGGCGGGGAGCTTGATCAGGTAATACACACGCTATCACACTCTATCACAAGCATGAGACTGAAGGTGTGGCTGGCTTAAATCAGATCTGGTCTCCACCCAGAGTCTTGCCTGAAGACAGAGACAAGGAGAGACTGCTTTCTCCTCCCTCCAAAAGCAGCCTAATTTGGGTGGGAGAGACAAGACAAGCTGCAGAACAAACCTCTTTTTCAGCATGGGCACCTGTTGGAGAGAGAGGTAGACTGCCCTTCTTCCTGTTTCCCCTTGTCATGTCACATATCATATGATCAAAAATGGGAAGAAGAAGCTGCTTTCATTCCTGGGCAGGTGCTGTACTGAGGAGGTCTGAACTGTAAGTACAGAGCTCCCTTTCCCTTTAATATCCTCCCTACCAGAGAAGGAGATGAGCTGCACCAGCCTTGGTGGAAGGAAGTATTTGGTTGTACACTGGCCTGTGTTGCTGACTCCTGAGCCTTGTGTCCTTTGTGACATTCCTGAACCATACACAATACTTATTTCTGAGTCCTGCACTCTATGCAATACACACTCCTGAGCCATGCACTCTGTACAATATGCTTTCCTGAACCCTGTGAGACATCCAATTCTGTGACCTCGGTGATGCACACTCCTGAGCCCTGTGTGATACACATACCTTAACCCGGCATGATATACACTCCTGAGTGCTCTACTCTGTGCTTTACTTGTTCCTGAATCTTGTGCCCCGCTTATAGTGAATAAACCTTGTGGGCAAGGTTGTGTTATTTGCTAAAATTATTGAATGCTATTTGCATCGTTATGGCATATAATAATTCTAATGCTTAGGATATTTGTTCTCCTCCTCCTATACATCTCCCTATATTGACTGTGTGTGTTGACTGTGTTCAGTGTGCAGTATCTGTTTCTCCCCTTCACCACATCCACCTTGCTTTATCTCTCTCTCTTTAAAAAAGATACACACCTTCATGTGAATATGTATGTGTATTTAACATGTTGGAAAGTGAACATATTATTAAGGCTCAACAATGCTTCAGAGGATCCTTGGGAAATAGACAAAAGTGTTGATTTCACAAATGCACTGTGCATCAGACATCATTTGTGAATATAAATTAACATTTGTTACATTTGCCCTCATTGCTGGAAATAATTGTTATGGGGGAAGGGGGTTGGGACTTTAAATGAGACTCCTGACCACCGGAGTCTCCATCCCTGTTTGCATGAAAGCAAGAAAATGAAAGCAAAGTTGGGACTTTGAATGAGGTGGGACCAGACCATAATAGATGTATATGTAATGAAAGGGACACAGGATAATGTAAAATCGTATGTTTATTGGCAGTCTATAGACCAGATACTAATATAGCCAAATGTTCACTGAAACCGTGTAGCCCATGGTAATGGGGTACACCTAAATGAAACAGAGGTAAGTATACAGGGTCCAAGACAGAGGTACATGGTAATACATTATTATCCTGGTACATACAAACAGGTACATAGAGCATAAACAAGGGGTCATTAATGCACAGTATAACAACAATAACTTTTAAAAGCTGACATAGCCTGTGTTGAACTCAACGCGTTTCGTGAAAAAATATCACTTCGTCAGGAGTAGGCATGTTGCAAGGTCTAAAGAGAATATACTGTGACAGGAAGTCAGGAAAATCTATGGGTGTTGTCACTGACGGGAGATATATTTCTGCTTGGTTTAGACAATTCACTAATTGCTATCAGGTGTCGGCTGCAGAGGTAGGCAGGAAGGTGTACGGAAGTTGAGAACACTTTCAGCTGTTCAGAATGAGGCAATTAAGATCTCTATAACTTGTCCAAAGGGAGTCTATTGATTGCTGTCTCCTGAGGCTGTGTAAGCTGGGGAGAGCAGTCAGATGAGAGACTTCTAAAGGTGAGGTGTTGAATTTTTTTTCTGTGTAAAGAAAACACAAATGGACATTTGAGTGTCTGCTGTAGAACCAGCAGGGTCTGCCCAAAGAGTAGGTTGGGAAGACTCCTTAGATAGGTTCCGGTGTGTGAGAAGGTAGACGCCCACAGTGGCCAGGATTTGTTTTGTGTTTTGTTTTATTTTGATGTTTTTGCTGCATGCACTGTTTTGAAGAAATTGGACGAATAAACCATAAACTGTTGTTTTCAACCACTCCTCGGCTATCTCCCTGTGTGACGAACCCCCCCCAAAAGGGGTTATCCACACCCGCTACCGAGCTAATCCCTCACATATGGTGGAGGATCCGGGCAGTTAAAGTAAACCCAAAAAAATGGAGGAAATACTGAAACAACTGATTATATCGAATGCAGCCCAACAGCAGGCAAATGCAGCTCAACAGCAGGCAAATGCGGATTTTCAGCGGAGCTTTGCAGCTCAACAACAAGCTCACCGAGAGGCCATTGAAGGCGTGGAACAGAGACACCAGCAGCAAATGGAGGCCATTGTGAAACAGCTTCAGAGACAGCAGACCGAGGTTGGGAGTCAGGCCAGTAACATACCGACTTTTCGGGTAAACCACTTATTGCCAAAGATGACTACAGATGAGGACCCTGAGATGTTTCTGACCACGTTTGAAAGAACAGCGGAGAAAGAGAGTTGGCCTAAAGAACAGTGGGCTGGACTAGTGGCCCCCCTATTAGCTGGAGAAGCCCAAAAGGCATATTTTGACTTGGAACTTGCAGATGCAAAAAACTATGATCGATTAAAAGTAGAAATATTGGCACGTTTTGGGGTAACCTTGGATGTCCGTGCTCAGCGGGTCCACAATTGGAGTTATCAGCTGAAGAAACCACCCCGGTCGCAGATGTATGACCTCATCCATTTGGCTAAGAAATGGCTGCAGCCAGAAATTCTGTCCGGACCAGAAATTTTGGAGCGAGTAGTCATGGACAAATTTCTTAGGTCGCTTCCTAACACCCTGCAGAAATGGGTAAGCCATGGTGGTCCGGAAACCGCAGACAAATTAGTAGACCTGGTCGAAAGGTACCTAACAACTGAGAATTTGACCTCTTTTTCCAGAGATGCACAGACTTTTCACCCCAAGACCAGACCCTCCCCACCTATAAGTAAGACTGCGTCAGGGGATGGGGGTGGAGAGAGGATCCAAAGAGCAACTCGAGGTGTTAGTAGGACTACTACTAATGTTTGGCGAGAGCGACCTGGAAGACCCATCCCACAGGAGAGGACTGGAAGGTTGATTTGTTACTGTTGCCGGGAAGAGGGACATGTAGCAGCAGTTTGCCCAGCGGTTTGCCCAGTGGATGATGAACCCATGCATTGTGACTTTCTGACAGAGAGACGACAGTCCTTTTTTGCAACCACATACACTGCAGTAAAGGGGAATGAGAAACCTTTATATAGAATGTGTTTAGATGGTAAAGATGTTGTGGTATTGTTGGATTCAGGTAGCCTGGTTACCTTAGTGAGAAGTGATCTAGTGGTGAAAAAAAACGTACATCCTAGGAAAATGGCGGTAGTTTGTGTACATGGGGACACTCGAGAATATCCGGTGACTACAGTTTCCTTTGAAACCTCCCTCGGTAACTTGTGTCACCAAGTGGGTTTAGTTCCCAAACTGCCACATGACGCCATTGTGGGAAGGGATTTCCCAAAATTCTGGGAACTCTGGGATTGCCCAGATTCCCCAGTAGGTGGTTCTTCTGAGCCTGAACCATCTACTCCAGAATCCTCTAACTGTGAGGATTATCCTGAGTTTCCGTGCTCAGTCTTAGCCGGGGAAACACCAGTCCCTAGGGAGGAGCCTGCTACCTCAGAAGAGGAACAGCGGCCGTTAGGGTTGGATGACCTTAAAGTGCACCGAGAAAATTTTATCACTGAGCAATTGAGGGACCCCACATTGCTAAGAGCCCGGGAGAATGTAGTGAAGATAGATGGGGAGCTAGTTAACCCTGACGAGAGGATTGCCCTCCCTTACTTCATTATTGAGAGGGACCTCTTATATCGAGTGTCACAGAGGATAGAGGACACTGTTGAGCAACTGGTAGTGCCTAAACCGTACCGCAAGATGGTTTTGGAACTGGCCCATGGGCACATTCTTGGGGGACATTTGGGAGCAGAAAAAACCCGGGAGAGAATCACCCAGAGGTTTTATTGGCCTGGGATCACTAAGGAAGTGGAATTGTACTGCTCTTCCTGTCCAGTGTGTCAGATTAATGCACCCATGCCCCATTTCCGTAGTCCTTTGGTACCCCTGCCCATTATCGAGGTTCCTTTTGAGAGGATCGCCATGGATTTGGTTGGGCCCTTACTGAAGTCCACAAGAGGGCACCAGCACATCTTGGTGATAATGGATTATGCCACCCGTTACCCAGAAGCGATTCCTCTCCGAAATACCTCTGCTAAAACCATAGCCAAGGAGTTATTTCAAGTTGTCACCCGGGTGGGTCTACCTAAGGAAATCCTAACTGACCAGGGCACCCCGTTTATGTCCAGGGTGACAAGAGAACTTTGTAAACTCCTGAAAGTGACCCAGTTACGTACCTCAGTATATCACCCTCAAACAGATGGGTTAGTGGAGAGGTTTAATAAAAAGTTAAAGCCTTATAGAATTCCAGAAGCCCGGCGAGATGCCATTCGCCAGGAAGTAAAAAAAATGCTTGAGTTGGGGGTGATAGAAGAGTCAAATAGTGATTGGTCCAGTCCCATTGTCTTAGTGCCCAAACCAGATGGAAGTTGGCGGTTTTGTAATGATTTTCGCCGCCTGAATAAAATCACTAAGTTTGACACCTATCCTATGCCCCGCATAGATGAACTAATTGATCGCCTAGGCACTGCCCGGTACATGACCACGTTAGACCATACCAAGGGTTATTGGCAAATTCCTCTCTCGGGGTCGGCCAGGGAAAAAACAGCATTTGTAACTCCAGACGGATCTTTCCAATATCGGAGGATGCCTTTTGGGTTACAGAATGCTCCTGCCACATTCCAACGCACCATGGATAAGACCCTTCGGCCTCATCTAGCCTATGCTGCTGCATACCTCGATGACGTGGTCATTCACAGTGAGGATTGGGACTCACACTTACCAAGTTCAGGCTGTGTTGGATTCCATCTGGAAAGCTGGGTTTACAGCCAATCCAAAAAAATGTACCATTGGGCTAGAAGAGGCGAAGTATCTGGGGTATACCATTGGTAGAGGTCTAATCAAGCCCCAAATAAACAAAGTTGAAGCTATTAAGGATTGGCCACGTCCCACCAGCAAGAAACAGGTTCGTGCATTTTTGGGGATTGCAGGTTATTATCGCCGTTTTATTCCCCATTTTGCCTCACAGGCTGCTTCCCTGACCAATCTGACCAAAGGGAAGGAGTCTGTCATGATCAAATGGACTCCCGAGGCAGAAACAGCTTTTCAGGCTTTAAAACAGGCCTTATGTAGCCAGCCAGTTTTAAAGTCGCCTGATTTTTCACGAGACTTTGTGGTCCAGACAGATGCATCAAATGTGGGTTTAGGAGCTGTACTGTCCCAGATTATCAATGGGGAAGAACACCCTGTTATGTACCTCAGCCGAAAGTTGAAGGCCCATGAAGAGAATTATGCCACCATTGAGAAAGAGTGTTTGGCGGTGAAATGGGCCTTGGATTCTCTCCGATACTACCTCCTGGGTAGACAGTTTGAACTGGTGACGGATCACGCCCCATTGAAGTGGATGGCACAGAACAAGGAGACCAATAGGAGAATAAATAGGTGGTTTCTGGCCCTTCAGGAATTTAGTTTTGTGGTAACGCATCGCCCCGGTGTTCAAATGGGGAATGCAGATGGTTTGTCCCGTGCACATGCGTGCCTGTCAACCTGTGTCCCAACCCTAGGGTTGAAACAAGAGGGGGGGGTATGTGACAGGAAGTCAGGAAAATCTATGGGTGTTGTCACTGACGGGAGATATATTTCTGCTTGGTTTAGACAATTCACTAATTGCTATCAGGTGTCGGCTGCAGAGGTAGGCAGGAAGGTGTACGGAAGTTGAGAACACTTTCAGCTGTTCAGAATGAGGCAATTAAGATCTCTATAACTTGTCCAAAGGGAGTCTATTGATTGCTGTCTCCTGAGGCTGTGTAAGCTGGGGAGAGCAGTCAGATGAGAGACTTCTAAAGGTGAGGTGTTGAATTTTTTTTCTGTGTAAAGAAAACACAAATGGACATTTGAGTGTCTGCTGTAGAACCAGCAGGGTCTGCCCAAAGAGTAGGTTGGGAAGACTCCTTAGATAGGTTCCGGTGTGTGAGAAGGTAGACGCCCACAGTGGCCAGGATTTGTTTTGTGTTTTGTTTTATTTTGATGTTTTTGCTGCATGCACTGTTTTGAAGAAATTGGACGAATAAACCATAAACTGTTGTTTTCAACCACTCCTCGGCTATCTCCCTGTGTGACGAACCCCCCCCAAAAGGGGTTATCCACACCCGCTACCGAGCTAATCCCTCACAATACATAAATAAGTAAAATGAAATAAAATAAAATAAAAATAATAAACGAGTAGAACCACATAACCCTGTTAGGGGGGTAGAGCTTACACTGGGGTGGCGTGAAGTCCAGCGGATTGGTCTCACCCGGGAACTGAGGGGGCAAAGCCTGCGTGCGCCGCACAGTCATACCGATAAGTGCTAAGTGAAGTGAGATCCTCCAGAAGGGGTCGTAATATAGCCTCCACTGATGGTAAAATATCCATCTGTAGGATGAATAGGGGTAATATAGATATATAAAAGTAATACTAATAATAATAATAATAGTTGTACAAGGGAGCTGTTAATGAGATCCAGAGGAGCCAAGAGAACAAGGAAAGTGTAGCCAGTGATGATTATAAAGTAATGCAGAGAGTCACCAAGTAATAAGGGAATATATAAGTAAACCACCTATGGTGTTAAGAATAGTATATATCATAGTGGACCACCAGATAATAAAGGGTGTGATAAAGAAAAAGTAGGAGCAAATGAAATAATAATGAAAGGGAGATATCCAATATAAGATCCCCACAGAGTAACCATGTGAGATTGTAGATGGGCAAAACCAAAGAAGTATGCCAGAAGGGTGTACAGAGAGATAAGTGTAGGAAATCAAAATAGAGTGATAGGTACCTGGGCAGGCGCAAAGGCAGGGATTGCACCCAGCGTCACACTGCTGCACAATTGTATGAAGCCGCCAAACCGACAGAGACGTCAGTGGAGCCTCCGCATTTATGCGCAAGATGGACAGCCACGTGACAGGACCTGGGCGCCACATTGTGACGTCATATCCCGCACGGGAATGCGTGGCGCCGATGAGCTGCGGCCGCCACCCGGCCTCCCAGCCTAGACCCCGCCCAACGAGGTCGGGGGGAGGGAAGGAAAGGAGGCAGGACAGGAAGCAGACGGGGCCCATCGCAGTTCCCGGGGAAGACACAGCCCCGGAACACACCATAAGTCCAGAGGGCTTGTACATAACATAGTCATAGTAATGTTGGTAATTCCGTAAGGAAAAAATAAATAGATTAACAAAACATGTGTATATAGGACCAAATTGTAAGACCAGATATTGAAGGTATGCATGCAGCTAACAAAAATTGTTGTAATAAAACATAAAGATAGCGCTGGTAAACCACACCTCCATCCCTAAATCAATTGTTATGGGGGAAGGGGGTTGGGACTTTAAATGAGACTCCTGACCACCGGAGTCTCCATCCCTGTTTGCATGAAAGCAAGAAAATGAAAGCAAAGTTGGGACTTTGAATGAGGTGGGACCAGACCATAATAGATGTATATGTAATGAAAGGGACACAGGATAATGTAAAATCGTATGTTTATTGGCAGTCTATAGACCAGATACTAATATAGCCAAATGTTCACTGACACCGTGTAGCCCATGGTAATGGGGTACACCTAAATGAAACAGAGGTAAGTATACAGGGTCCAAGACAGAGGTACATGGTAATACATTATTATCCTGGTACATACAAACAGGTACATAGAGCATAAACAAGGGGTCATTAATGCACAGTATAACAACAATAACTTTTAAAAGCTGACATAGCCTGTGTTGAACTCAACGCGTTTCGTGAAAAAATATCACTTCGTCAGGAGTAGGCATGTTGCAAGGTCTAAAGAGAATATACATAAATAAGTAAAATGAAATAAAATAAAATAAAAATAAAAATAATAAACGAGTAGAACCACATAACCCTGTTAGGGGGGTAGAGCTTACACTGGGGTGGCGTGAAGTCCAGGGGATTGGTCTCACCCGGGAACTGAGGGGGCAAAGCCTGCGTGCGCCGCACAGTCATACCGATAAGTGCTAAGTGAAGTGAGATCCTCCAGAAGGGGTCGTAATATAGCCTCCACTGATGGTAAAATATCCATCTGTAGGATGAATAGGGGTAATATAGATATATAAAAGTAATACTAATAATAATAGTTGTACAAGGGAGCTGTTAATGAGATCCAGAGGAGCTAAGAGAACAAGGAAAGTGTAGCCAGTGATGATTATAAAGTAATGCAGAGAGTCACCAAGTAATAAGGGAATATATAAGTAAACCACCTATGGTGTTAAGAATAGTATATATCATAGTGGACCACCAGATAATAAAGGGTGTGATAAAGAAAAAGTAGGAGCAAATGAAATAATAATGAAAGGGAGATATCCAATATAAGATCCCCACAGAGTAACCATGTGAGATTGTAGATGGGCAAAACCAAAGAAGTATACCAGAAGGGTGTACAGAGAGATAAGTGTAGGAAACCAAAATAGAGTGATAGGTACCTGGGCAGGCGCAAAGGCAGGGATTGCACCCAGCGTCACACTGCTGCACAATTGTATGAAGCCGCCAAACCGACAGAGACGTCAGTGGAGCCTCCGCATTTATGCGCAAGATGGACAGCCACGTGACAGGACCTGGGCGCCACATTGTGACGTCATATCCCGCACGGGAATGCGTGGCGCCGATGAGCTGCGGCCGCCACCCGGCCTCCCAGCCTAGACCCCGCCCAACGAGGTCGGGGGGAGGGAAGGAAAGGAGGCAGGACAGGAAGCAGACGGGGCCCATCGCAGTTCCCGGGGAAGACACAGCCCCGGAACACACCATAAGTCCAGAGGGCTTGTACATAACATAGTCATAGTAATGTTGGTAATTCCGTAAGGAAAAAATAAATAGATTAACAAAACATGTGTATATAGGACCAAATTGTAAGACCAGATATTGAAGGTATGCATGCAGCTAACAAAAATTGTTGTAATAAAACATAAAGATAGCGCTGGTAAACCACACTAGTGATGTCGCGAACCTAAAATTCGCGGTTCGCGAACGGCGAACGCGAACATCGGCAAATGTTCGCGAACCGGCGAACCGGGCGAACCGCCATAGACTTCAATAGGCAGGCGAATTTTAAAACACACAGGGACTCTTTCTGGCCACAATAGTGATGGAAAAGTTGTTTCAAGGGGACTAACACCTGGACTGTGGCATGCCGGAGAGGGATCACGCAAAAAAAAGTTCTTAAAAATTATAATTTTTTGATAGAGAGCCAATTATTGGAAAAATTAAAAAAAAATAAAAATAAAAAATTTCTTTGGATTTAGCATCTGGGGGGTCTAAAAAGTGTACCTGTGAAGTTTCAGCTCTGTAGCATGTCCAGAACCCCTAGAAAACATCATTTTTCTTATATTTTCAGGAATATGGCTTCTCTGCGGCTGGCTTTTTCTCTTGCAGGCATTTAGCGGGCATTTTTTTAGGCAGGCATGTCATTTTTTGTATTTAGTGTCTGGGGGGTCTAAAAAGTGTACCTGTCAATTTTCAGCTCTGTAGCATGTCCAGAACCCCTAAAAAACAGCATTTTTCTTATATTTTCAGGAATATGTCTTCTCTTCGGCTGGCTTTTTCTCTTGCAGGCATTTAGCGGGCATTTTTTTAGGCAGGCATGTCATTTTTTGTATTTAGTGTCTGGGGGGTCACAAAAGTGTACCTGTCAAGTTTCAGCTCTGTAGCATGTCCAGAACCCCTAAAAAACAGCATTTTTCTTATATTTTCAGGAATATGGCTTCTCTGCGGCTGGCTTTTTCTCTTGCAGGCATTTAGCGGGCATTTTTTTAGGCAGGCATGTCATTTTTTGTATTTAGTGTCTGGGGGGTCTAAAAAGTGTACCTGTCAAGTTTCAGCTCTGTAGCATGTCCAGAACCCCTAAAAAACAGCATTTTTCTTATATTTTCAGGAATACGGCTTCTCTGCGGCTGTCTTTTTCTCTTGCAGGCATTTATCGGGCATTTTTTTAGGCAGGCATGTCATTTTTTGTATTTAGTGTCTGGGGGGTCACAAAAGTGTACCTGTCAAGTTTCAGCTCTGTAGCATGTCCAGAACCCCTAAAAAACAGCATTTTTCTTATATTTTCAGGAATACGGCTTCTCTGCGGCTGTCTTTTTCTCTTGCAGGCATTTATCGGGCATTTTTTTAGGCAGGCATGTCATTTTTTGTATTTAGTGTCTGGGGGGTCTAAAAAGTGTACCTGTCAATTTTCAGCTCTGTAGCATGTCCAGAACCCCTAAAAAACAGCATTTTTCTTATATTTTCAGGAATACGGCTTCTCTGCGGCTGGCTTTTTCTCTTGCAGGCATTTAGCGGGCATTTTTTTAGGCAGGCATGTCATTTTTTGTATTTAGTGTCTGGGGGGTCTAAAAAGTGTACCTGTCAAGTTTCAGCTCTGTAGCATGTCCAGAACCCCTAAAAAACAGCATTTTTCTTATATTTTCAGGAATACGGCTTCTCTGCGGCTGTCTTTTTCTCTTGCAGGCATTTATCGGGCATTTTTTTAGGCAGGCATGTCATTTTTTGTATTTAGTGTCTGGGGGGTCACAAAAGTGTACCTGTCAAGTTTCAGCTCTGTAGCATGTCCAGAACCCCTAAAAAACAGCATTTTTCTTATATTTTCAGGAATACGGCTTCTCTGCGGCTGTCTTTTTCTCTTGCAGGCATTTATCGGGCATTTTTTTAGGCAGGCATGTCATTTTTTGTATTTAGTGTCTGGGGGGTCTAAAAAGTGTACCTGTCAATTTTCAGCTCTGTAGCATGTCCAGAACCCCTAAAAAACAGCATTTTTCTTATATTTTCAGGAATATGGCTTCTCTGCGGCTGGCTTTTTCTCTTGCAGGCATTTAGCGGGCATTTTTTTAGGCAGGCATGTCATTTTTTGTATTTAGTGTCTGGGGGGTCTAAAAAGTGTACCTGTCAAGTTTCAGCTCTGTAGCATGTCCAGAACCCCTAAAAAACAGCATTTTTCTTATATTTTCAGGAATACGGCTTCTCTGCGGCTGTCTTTTTCTCTTGCAGGCATTTATCGGGCATTTTTTTAGGCAGGCATGTCATTTTTTGTATTTAGTGTCTGGGGGGTCACAAAAGTGTACCTGTCAAGTTTCAGCTCTGTAGCATGTCCAGAACCCCTAAAAAACAGCATTTTTCTTATATTTTCAGGAATACGGCTTCTCTGCGGCTGTCTTTTTCTCTTGCAGGCATTTATCGGGCATTTTTTTAGGCAGGCATGTCATTTTTTGTATTTAGTGTCTGGGGGGTCACAAAAGTGTACCTGTCAAGTTTCAGCTCTGTAGCATGTCCACAACCCCTAAAAAACAGCATTTTTCTTATATTTTCAGGAATACGGCTTCTCTGCGGCTGGCTTTTTCTCTTGCAGGCATTTATCGGGCATTTTTTTAGGCAGGCATGTCATTTTTTGTGTTTAGTGTCTGGGGGGTCACAAAAGTGTACCTGTCAAGTTTCAGCTCTGTAGCATGTCCAGAACCCCTAAAAAACAGCATTTTTCTTATATTTTCAGGAATACGGCTTCTCTGCGGCTGGCTTTTTCTTTTGCAGGCATTTATCGGGCATTTTTTTAGGCAGGCATGTCATTTTTTGTATTTAGTGTCTGGGGGGTCTAAAAAGTGTACCTGTCAAGTTTCAGCTCTGTAGTATGTCCACAACCCAAAAAAAAAAGCATTTTTCTTATGATTTTTAGTAGAAAACTAATGCAGTGTCTTTCCAGCTGTCTTTTTTTCTTTCTGGCAAGCTGAAATATGATATGCCAAGGCAAACATGCCTATCAGTTGAGCTATGACACAGACAACACTGCACACATGGGGAAATATGTAAAACAAAAAACAGGAAAAGGAAATTAGGTGACGGTCACAAAACATGATATTGTGATTGGCCAAATAAAAAGTCACCTCGCGATGAGGTCGCGCCAAAGTCGCGCTAAGTCGCGCCAAAGTCGCACTGGAAGCGACGCTACTTTAGTGGTAGCGGCAGTGTAAACCAGCACTAAAACATCCAGTGTGTGAATACGATCAGGTATGATGTTTTATCGGTCAAGTAGTGTAAGGGTTACGCCCGTCGCCCGCTTCACAGTGACAGACCAAACTCTGACAGACCAAACTCCCCGTTTAACAGTCAGTCAGTCCATTTGCACAACCGCAAACTCCCAATTTGCACAAGGTTGGATACCAAGCTAGCCATGTCCCGTTCCTTGTCCTCACTGACATCATTGAAGGTCTCTTCCTCCACCCAGCCACATACAACACCAAGGGTCCCCGAAAGGTGAGAACAAGCCCCCTGGGACGCCTGCTGTGGCTGGTATTCCACCTCCTCAAAGCCACCTTCCTCCTCTGACTTCTTTTCTTCAGACTCCTCTCTCTGCGTTGCCACAGGTCCAGCAATTGACAACGACAAGGCTGCTTCTGGTGGTGATGAGGACCACAACTCTTCCTCTTCATGCTCATCTACAGCCTGATCCAGTACTCTTCGCAGGGCACGCTCCAGAAAAAACGCATATGGGATGAGGTCGATGATGTTGCCTTGGGTTCGACTGACCACCAGGGTTGTCATCTCCGCAAAAGGACGCATGAGCCTACAGCCATTGTTCATGAGCATTCAGTAACGCGGCCAAAAAATACCCAGCTCCGCAGAAAGAATGAAAGAAAATGAATGTTTTTTTTTAGGAAAAATTATCCTGCGGATCGCTTTTGGTCTGTACACAATGAAGCAACGACCTTATCATCTGGGGTGTGCCAACACAATCCTAGAGGTGATCGCTTCATTGTGATACGCAAGCCCCTTCACCACGACAAGGTAACGATCACGAAGGGGAATTGACACATGTATGTGCCTTTTTTTTTGTTTTTTGTTTTTTTGCAGCCACAGTGTAGCACCAGAGGCCAGAAAAATTAGGCATGTACACATGCATGAAAAAGTAGGTATTGTTGCAGCCGCTGCTGTAGCAGCGGCCTGAAAAATTGAGGTTTTAAGGCAGAAAGTGCACTAAAACATTGCGGCTTGAACCGTAGTTGGTGGCGGAGACGTCACGTAAGTCATCCGGCATGCAGAGAATGATTATATACAGCAGCGTGTGGACCATTTTTAGGCCAAGGCATCTCAGTCATCACCAGGCCTTTTTTAGTCAAATGCATCCCCCACTGTCAGTCCCTTCGGGATCCATGCCTCATTCATCTTAATAAACGTGAGGTAATCAAGACTTTTTTGACCTAGGCGACTTCTCTTCTCAGTGACAATATCTCCTGCTGCGCTGAAGGTCCTTTCTGACAGCACACTTGAAGCGGGGCAGGCCAGAAGTTCAATGGCAAACTGGGATAGCTCAGGCCACAGGTCAAGCCTGCACACCCAGTAGTCAAGGGGTTCATCGCTCCTCAGAGTGTCGATATCTAAAGTTAAGGCAAGGTAGTCTGCTACCTGTCGGTCGAGTCGTTCTCTGAGGGTGGACCCCGAAGGGCTGTGGCGATGCATAGGACTAAAAAAGCTCCGCATGTCCTCCATCAACAAGACGTCTGTAAAGCGTCCTGTCCTTGCCGGCGTGGTTGTGGTGGTAGGAGGAGGATTACTTTCACCTCTTCCCCTGTTGGATTCCCGTTGTGCTGTGACATCACCCTTATACGCTGTGTAGAGCATAGTTTTTAACTTATTTTGTAGCTGCTGCATCCTTTGCGACTGCCGGTAATTGGGTAACATATCACAGACTTTCTGCTTATACCGGGGGTCTAGTAGCGTGGCCACCCAGTACAGGTCGTTCTCCTTCAGCCTTTTTATACGAGGGTCTCTCAACAGGCATGACAGCATGAAAGACCCCATTTGCACAAGGTTGGATGCCGAGCTACTCATGTCCAATTCCTCGTCCTCACTGATGTCATTGAAGGTGTGTTCTTCCCCCCAGCCACGTACAACACCACGGGTACCAGATAGGTGACAACGAGCACCCTGGGATGCCTGCTGTGGTTGGTGTTCCTCCTCCTCAAAGCCACATTCCTCCTCTGACTCCTCTTCCTCACACTCCTCTTCCAGTGTTGCCGCAGGTCCAGCAATCGATGGTAAGGCTGTTTCTGGTGGTGGTGATGGTGACCACAACTCTTCCTCTTCCTCTTCACGCTCATCTACGGCCTGATCCAGCACTCTTCGCAGGGCACGCTCCAGGAAAAAAACATATGGGATGATGTCGCTGATGGTGCCTTCAGTGCGACTCACTAGGTTTGTCACCTCCTCAAAAGGACGCATGAGCCTACAGGCATTGCGCATGAGCGTCCAGTAGCGTGGCAAAAAAATACCCAGCTCCGCAGAGGCTGTCCTAGCACCCCGGTCATACAAATACTCGTTGACCGCTTTTTCTTGTTGGAGCAGGCGGTCGAACATTAGCAGTGTTGAATTCCAACGTGTCGGGCTGTCGCAAATCAAGCGCCTCACTGGCATGTTGTTTCGCCGCTGAATATCTGCAAAGTGCGCCATGGCCGTGTAGGAACGCCTGAAATGGCCACACACCTTCCTGGCCTGCTTGAGGACGTCCTGTAAGCCTGGGTACTTCTGCACAAAACGTTGCACAATCAGATTCAACACATGTGCCATGCACGGCAAATGTGTCAACTTGCCCAAATTCAATGCCGCCAACAAATTGCTCCCGTTGTCACACACCACTTTGCCGATCTCCAGTTGGTGCGGGGTCAGCCACTGATCCACCTGTGCATTCAGGGCGGACAGTAGTGCTGGTCCGGTGTGACTCTCTGCTTTCAGGCAAGTCAACCCCAAGACAGCGTGACACTGTCGTATCCGGCATGTGGAATAGCCCCTGGGGAGCTGGGGGGGTGCAGTTGGTGTGGAGCAAGACGCAACAGCAGAAGAGGACTCAGCCGAGGAGGTTAGCAAAGAGGATGGAGTAGGAGGAGTAGAGGAGGTGGCAGCAGGCCTGCCTGCAAGTCGTGGCGGTGTCACCAACTCCTCTGCAGCAGAGCCACGCATTCCATGCTTGGCAGCCGCCAGCAGTTTTACCCAATGCGCAGTGTACGTTATATACCTGCCCTGACCGTGCTTTGCAGACCAGCTATCAGTGGTCAGATGGACCCTTGCCCCAACACTGTGTGCCAGACGTGACATGATTTCCTTTTCCACAATAGAGTACAGGTTGGGGATTGCCTTTTGTGAAAAATAATTTCGGCCGGGTACCTTCCACTGCGGTGTCCCAATAGCGACAAATTTTTTGAAGGCCTCAGACTCCACCAGCTTGTATGGTAAAAGCTGGCGGGCTAAGAGTTCCGACAAGCCAGCTGTCAGACGCCGGGCAAGGGGGTGACTCTGCGAGATTGGCTTTTTGCGCTCAAACATTTCCTTCACAGACACCTGACTGTGGGCAGGTGACGAGCAGGAACTGCTGAAGGTGAGAGGCGGAGGGGCGGGTTGTTGATAGGGGGCATGGAGGACAGCAGTGGTTGACGTGGCTGAAGATGCTGGACCAGGAGGAGGATGGTGGCTTTCAGTTTGTGTGCTGCTTTTACTCATGTGTTGATCCCATAGGCGTTTGTGATGTGAGATCATGTGCCTTCGCAAAGCAGTTGTACCTAGGTGGGTGTTGGACTTCCCACGACTCAGTTTCTTTTGGCACAGGTTACAAATGGCATCGCTGATATCAGAGGCAGACACACAAAAAAAATGCCACACTGCTGAGCTTTGCAAGGACGGCATTCTGGTGGTGGCAACAGCTTGCGTTGATTGGCGTGCTGTCTGGCTGACCCCGGGTGCCGAATCTACATGCTGTCTGACTGCGCCACTAGCTCCTTGCGATGACCTCCTCCCCCTGCTTCCAACTCGTCTCCTCCTCCTCTCTGTCTCCCCATCTGAACTTTCCCCCTCTTCTTCTGCTCTTCGAGCAGGCACCCAGGTGACATCCACAGACACATCGTCATCATCAGCCGCTTCACTTGACAACTCAGCAAAGGCAGCAGCAGCAGGTACAACATCATCATCATCACAATGTACGTCCATGTGTATAATGCTGCCTGACTGAGACATATCCCCGTTATCTACATCCTCTGCGCATCACTTATTTCTTCAAACTGATGTGAAAATAACTCCTCTGACGGATCAAGTGAAGCGGCTGTGGTGCTAGTGTTGGTGGTGGTGCCGGCGGGCTGGCGAGTGGTAAATTGAGAGGTGCCCGAAGCTGAGCTGGAGGAGGATGGTGCATTAAGGTTCCGAGCGGAAGCTGTAGACGATTGGGTGTCCTGTGTAAGCCAGTCAACTATGGCCTCAGAATTTTTTGAGTTCAGGGTCTGTGGTGGCCTCTGAACACTGGGCATTATTCTAGGGCCTAAGGAAATCACAGCACCACGACCACGACGGCCCTTGCGGGGTGGCCTGCCTCTGCCTGTCATTTTTTTTTTAATGTGTTGTTACTGTTGTACTATGAGTGCAAGCTGCTGTGCCACCTTATATATCAGTGGTGGGTGGGCAGTGGCACAGTACACTCTCTGTGGACCTGACAGCAGTCACTGGCACCCAGGCAACTGCAATTTAAAAAATATATATATTTTTTTTTACTTTGCAAGCTGCTGTGCCACCTTATATATCAGTGGTGGGTGGGCAGTGGCACAGTACACTCTCTGTGGACCTGACAGCAGTCACTGGCACCCAGACAACTGCAATTTAAAAAATATATATATTTTTTTTTACTTTGCAAGCTGCTGTGCCACCTTATATATCAGTGGTGGGTGGGCAGTGGCACAGTACACTCTCTGTGGACCTGACAGCAGTCACTGGCACCCAGGCAACTGCAATTTAAAAAATATATATATTTTTTTTTACTTTGCAAGCTGCTGTGCCACCTTATATATCAGTGGTGGGTGTGCAGTGGCACAGTACACTCTCTGTGGACCTGACAGCAGTCACTGGCACCCAGGCAACTGCAATTTAAAAAAATATATATATATATTTTACTTTGCAAGCTGCTGTGCCACCTTATATATCAGTGGTGGGTGGGCAGTGGCACAGTACACTCTCTGTGGACCTGACAGCAGTCACTGGCACCCAGGCAACTGCAATTTAAAAAAATATATATATTTTTTTACTTTGCAAGCTGCTGTGCCACCTTATATATCAGTGGTGGGTGGGCAGTGGCACAGTACACTCTCTGTGGACCTGACAGCAGTCACTGGCACCCAGGCAACTGCAATTTAAAAAAATATATATATTTTTTTTACTTTGCAAGCTGCTGTGCCACCTTATATATCAGTGGTGGGTGGGCACACAGTGGCACTGCAGTGGGCACAGTACACTCTGTGGACCTGACAGTCACTGGCAGCCCAGGCAACTGCAATAATAAAAAATATTTTTTTTTTCAATTTATTGCAACAAGATGCTGTGCCAACGTATATATATCAGTGGTGGGCAGTGCACTGCAGTGGGTACAGTGCACTCTGTGGACCTGACACAGCACTCACTGCAATTATGACAGAGGAAAAAAAAATATTTTTTAAAATGCCAGGTACTGTGCCTGTGCCACCCGAAATGAGTGTGGTGTGCACACAGTACAGTCTGTGGTAGGTCTGTGGCCTCTCACACACAGCGGGCAGGCAACTGCAGTGTACAATAGATATATATATATATATATATATATAAAGAAAAAAATCTATTACCTTACCAGCCCTTAAAAGGGCTTTTGGGGACACTATATATATATATATATATATATATATATATATGTATATATATAAATAAAAAAATCCTGAATTACCAGCCCTTAAAAGGGCTTTTGGGGACACTAGATAGATATAGATATATATATATGAAGAAACAACTCAATTACCAGCCCTTAAAAGGGCTTTTGGGGACGCTAGGTATATATATATATATATATATATATATATAAAAAAAAAAAAAAAAACACAAATACCAGCCCTTAGAAGGGCTTTTTGGGGTGCTGATATTACAGCAGTAGTGGACCAAGAACACTGCAAGACCAGGAACACTGACTAACTGTCCCTAGCTTAACAGCAGCAGCAGCAGCAGCAGCTCTCCCTACTCTCACTACACACACTGCTTCAGAATGATCTAAGATGGATGCTGCCCTTGCTTATTTATAGGAGGTGGGAGGGTGTGGGAGGGAGGTACGCTGATTGGCTGGAAATGTGTCTGCTGACTGTAAAGTTCAGGGTCAAAGTTTGCCTCAATGATGTCTTATGGGGGGCGGACCGAACATCGCATATGTTCGCCGGCAGCGGCGAACGCGAACATGCTAAGTTCGCCGGGAACTGTTCGCCGGCGAACAGTTCTATACATCTCTAAACCACACCTCCATCCCTAAATCAATTTTATTTTATTTTACTTATTTATGTATATTCTCTTTAGACCTTGCAACATGCCTACTCCTGACGAAGTGATATTTTTTCACGAAACGCGTTGAGTTCAACACAGGCTATGTCAGCTTTTAAAAGTTATTGTTGTTATACTGTGCATTAATGACCCCTTGTTTATGCTCTATGTACCTGTTTGTATGTACCAGGATAATAATGTATTACCATGTACCTCTGTCTTGGACCCTGTATACTTACCTCTGTTTCATTTAGGTGTACCCCATTACCATGGGCTACACGGTTTCAGTGAACATTTGGCTATATTAGTATCTGGTCTATAGACTGCCAATAAACATACGATTTTACATTATCCTGTGTCCCTTTCATTACATATACATCTATTATGGTCTGGTCCCACCTCATTCAAAGTCCCAACTTTGCTTTCATTTTCTTGCTTTCATGCAAACAGGGATGGAGACTCCGGTGGTCAGGAGTCTCATTTAAAGTCCCAACCCCCTTCCCCCATAACAATTGATTTAGGGATGGAGGTGTGGTTTACCAGCGCTATCTTTATGTTTTATTACAACAATTTTTGTTAGCTGCATGCATACCTTCAATATCTGGTCTTACAATTTGGTCCTATATACACGTTTTGTTAATCTATTTATTTTTTCCTTACGAAATTACCAACATTACTATGACTATGTTATGTACAAGCCCTCTGGACTTATGGTGTGTTCCGGGGCTGTGTCTTCCCCGGGAACTGCGATGGGCCCCGTCTGCTTCCTGTCCTGCCTCCTTTCCTTCCCTCCCCCCGACCTCGTTGGGCGGGGTCTAGGCTGGGAGGCCGGGTGGCGGCCGCAGCTCATCGGCGCCACGCATTCCCGTGCGGGATATGACGTCACAATGTGGCGCCCAGGTCCTGTCACGTGGCTGTCCATCTTGCGCATAAATGCGGAGGCTCCACTGACGTCTCTGTCGGTTTGGCGGCTTCATACAATTGTGCAGCAGTGTGACGCTGGGTGCAATCCCTGCCTTTGCGCCTGCCCAGGTACCTATCACTCTATTTTGGTTTCCTACACTTATCTCTCTGTACACCCTTCTGGCATACTTCTTTGGTTTTGCCCATCTACAATCTCACATGGTTACTCTGTGGGGATCTTATATTGGATATCTCCCTTTCATTATTATTTCATTTGCTCCTACTTTTTCTTTATCACACCCTTTATTATCTGGTGGTCCACTATGATATATACTATTCTTAACACCATAGGTGGTTTACTTATATATTCCCTTATTACTTGGTGACTCTCTGCATTACTTTATAATCATCACTGGCTACACTTTCCTTGTTCTCTTGGCTCCTCTGGATCTCATTAACAGCTCCCTTGTACAACTATTATTATTATTATTAGTATTACTTTTATATATCTATATTACCCCTATTCATCCTACAGATGGATATTTTACCATCAGTGGAGGCTATATTACGACCCCTTCTGGAGGATCTCACTTCACTTAGCACTTATCGGTATGACTGTGCGGCGCACGCAGGCTTTGCCCCCTCAGTTCCCGGGTGAGACCAATCCCCTGGACTTCACGCCACCCCAGTGTAAGCTCTACCCCCCTAACAGGGTTATGTGGTTCTACTCGTTTATTATTTTTATTTTTATTTTATTTCATTTTACTTATTTATGTATATTCTCTTTAGACCTTGCAACATGCCTACTCCTGACGAAGTGATATTTTTTCACGAAACGCGTTGAGTTCAACACAGGCTATGTCAGCTTTTAAAAGTTATTGTTGTTATACTGTGCATTAATGACCCCTTGTTTATGCTCTATGTACCTGTTTGTATGTACCAGGATAATAATGTATTACCATGTACCTCTGTCTTGGACCCTGTATACTTACCTCTGTTTCATTTAGGTGTACCCCATTACCATGGGCTACACGGTTTCAGTGAACATTTGGCTATATTAGTATCTGGTCTATAGACTGCCAATAAACATACGATTTTACATTATCCTGTGTCCCTTTCATTACATATACATCTATTATGGTCTGGTCCCACCTCATTCAAAGTCCCAACTTTGATTGCTGGAAATAAGAAGTGATGTGTGCTGGCAAAGGGCAAAGTTGTGCCACAAAACCAAAATCTGGTTTTTGGATTCTTCCAAATATTTATTTAGCTTGGTTTCATTTGCAAATTGGCAATGCTTCTCCTCTCAATATGTTGTGAATATTATTTATTTTCAGAGTTTGAATTTTAAGCAATTTGTTTTATACAAATGTGATATTTGCCTAACCAATATGTAGCTGTTGGATTCAAATGTCATTGATGGCTACGTTCACCTTATTTAAACAAATGACTTCCTACAGGTTTGAAGGAACACTGGTATCATTTTCTGAATGTCCCCATGTTATAAGTTATGTAAAGCAGATTCTGAAATTATGTAGGTGCTGTAGAGTCAAAGATGACAAGGTTTATATATACACCTGAAATGTGAGTGTGTATATTTGTATGTTGCATTACAATTTATAATTCCTTTTTTTTATATATTTAATGAAGTATGAAATATACTCAATTTGTATCTTAAGGGTGAAATGATTTGGGAATTTCCATATATTAAAAGAAAAAAAATCAACAACCTCATCAACATGGAGCAAGTGTAGGTGGTTGGATTCCAGTACAAACCCTCTTGGGCACCCTTTGGACCTACCAGTGGGGTTAGAATGGGTTGCCCTTTTCACATGAAAAGAAACATGCCAGAAATACTATTAATTAAGTTGGTAAGACTCTAGGAATACACATGGTGAGGGATTCTCCACTTTTTATTTAAATAGAATCTAGCTTACTCACTAAAACAGTGCATTTTAATTGTAATGCATGCTGTATAACTCACAACGGCCAACATTCACTTTACTGCAGAATGATTAATGCGTATTGGCTGTTTTGAATTACTTTGTTTATTGAAATTTGGGATAGCAATATGTCTGCAAGTTTTGACTGTGAACATTTTGCTGAAAGCTATTGGGTGTCAAAGTTGAATTCATAGAATCATCCACAAAATGCAATTGAAGGAAAATAAGCTGATTTTAGTGTTTAATCATTGATTTGAATAATAATATCAGGCAGCAAGATTAAATGGCAGTCTAATAAAATTAGGGGCTTTGGTTAAATTGGCAGTGATGCTGCTTGTGTTACTTTTTTTCTCCAAATTACATCTTCATAATTTAGAAAAATCATAAACTAAACCGGAATTTGACTCTAGCATGTCCAGACTGCTGATTTTTTTTTTTAGTGGAACATACTGACATGAGAAGGTGGAGCTACCTTGAAACATGTTAACAATTACCGTCAGCCAACATTTACATCACGCAGGCTGCAGAAGAAAGCACCTAAAGATATGTGCACTTATCAGCTGGCTGGCTGCATTGATTATATGAAGTAAACTTGGGACCTTCTTATAAATTATGGTACAGTTTTATGGTAATATAATTTGGAAAACCTTATCTTATTTTAGGGTTGGCAGTGTGTTTGTTATTCCTTTTAATTGTTGAAATTGTGCACAAAATTTCTTAACACAGAATCATATTGTTTTTTATCTTGTTAATTCTAAAGCCCACATCTTTTAAGTGGCATTTATTTATTTAGTATTCACCATTGTATATTTTGAGTATCCCTTCTGAATAAAACTTTTTTTGAAAACACTTGTTTATCGTTTTATAACTCAAACAATCCAGTGGAACTGACCTTAGTATTTACTTCTACCTAAGCAGAATGGTGACAGCTTTCTATCTATTGGAAGCCAACCATCCTTATAAATAATGAAATTCAAATACTTCCAAATTTTACAAGGTTTATGATATGTGTCAGTTTACTTGTGGCAAATAGAGATAAATCTATGTGGGGACTGATTGTTTCACAGGGTTTCCGTTTACTCTGAAATGATCCAACCCCCTTTTTTCATTCTTCTATGTATTCTGCCAAAATTCTAGTCTTCCCTTAGAAATGCCACAAAAGAAGATGTGGGCTGCATTGAGCTGTACTGGGCAGTATTGCCAAACATAGTCACAATGCATTAACAAGACAATTTTTCTTATGCCCTGCGATCCTATGGCTTCAGTTCACTCCAAAGCACTGCATTTGTTTGAAGAGAACATTCCAATGCACTGTAATGTATAACAACATACTGCAGAATATAAGAATTACATACAGCTGAGAAAAAAACAAACAATGTATAAAGCATTACAGTGCACACTGGTGTGACTAAGTACAAATATGTACAAAGAGGAAGCATATGTGTCCGGTTTCACTCCAGAGCTGAGGGCTGCTTAGTGTTTCACAGACTGCTTTTTTTGTTACTCCCCCTGTCTCCTAGAGCCATTTAGAAGCATAGTGCGAGAGAGAGCAGCACAGGCCGCCTGAATCTTTTTGGGACTACAACAAATTCCTGGCAGGTGTGCCCAGAAGGTGTTGGGAGTGCCCATAAGTAGTCTGAGGCCTGGCATGAGTGCAGTGTTCCTTGATTCAGTCCCACAGGAGGAGACCCATGTGAAGGATCTCTACTCCTGGGGCAGAAGCCTGCGGGGAAGTCAGTCTGAAGGTTGAGCTGGGGACCTATTTACAAGTCCTAGTTTTTTTTTTTTTTTTTAAATAGAAAATAAATTTATTTGTGCTGCAAAAATACAATACAAAAACTCATTAACACGTGAGTTACACACTTGTGAAACACTTAAAGTGAAATAATTAAAACGAGATATACCTTCACCATACAAAAGAAGAGGTACAATGATACAATATAAATATCTCACTCAGCAGCACCCCGCCCTGGTAATATATCTATTACATCCTGTCACTATGAGCAATAATCAAACAATCATATCCATACCCCGGCCCCACCGCCTCCCCCCATCCCCCAAAGACTTCAGAAAAAATAAAATCACAAAAAATGTATACATTAAATGTACGAGTACTCTCTATCCACCAACTCCAATTTTTATCAAATTTCTTGGGACACCCCCTGTGTTTATAAATCAATAGTTTACAACGAAGAGCAGAATTTATTTCCGCGATCCAGTCCTGAAGAGTAGGGACTGATTCACGCATCCACTGTCTGGCTATAAGTTTGCGAGCGCTAAAAATAGATTCCTGAAGAAAAATGGACAAGTCCTAGTTTAAGAATCCAGATGGGTCAGGGGGAATCTCAGAGGAAAGAGCCAGTAGGAAGCTTTGGGAACCCAAGTTGTCCAGTAGTGGTGTGATTCCACATCTCCTTCACTAGAAAAAGCTAGCGAATATCGGTAGAAGGCGGCCAATAAGCCTTTGGATAAGTGAGTACAAGATCCCAGTGCTGCAGAGAGTGTGGAAGAAATGCAGTCTGCAGTCAGCTTAGAGATCCAGTGGGAAATTAATTTTGCAAGTGCAGTGCAGCCAGAAGTTGCACAATACAGCCTGGAGTTTTTGCATAGCAGCCAGAAAGCAAGCAGTCCCCAAGTTGTACTGTGTTCTGAGGTATCTCATGTTTCCCATTCCTTTCCAAGTTAATTGTTTCCCAATAAAAATCCACAAAAAAAAGCCATCGGTAGATGTTGTGTGCCTGGCTGTGTGTGCCTGAGTGGGGGGGATGTTCACTCTTTCTGTGATACATTTTTTAAAATGCAAATTGTAATGTGGGAGGCTGGAAACACACATGGCAAGCTTAAGACAAATTCAACCAGTTATCAGTTGTTAGAACAACCACATGGATCAAGATAACCTGCTACTGTTACTTCATATTCAATTTCATGGCCTTAAAAGATAAGTAATGCCAAAGATTTTTTTTTTTGGCCATAATTCTGTTTTGTGTCACATGAGTGCAGTTACTTTTGCACTCCTGTGACCCAGAATCAGACGACAACGGAGTAAAGACGCTCCAGGCTCTGGAAGGATCCTGACCATATTGTCAGGATCCACTCAGCTGTCTCATTCACAGCTGGCTTCAACCCTCAGCATGTTGATAAGAGCCAAAGCCAATTGCACCTGCCCCTCTAGCCCAGTGCTCCTGTGAGTGCTGGAGGGACAGGGGGAGAGCGTGACTGCCAATCAAGAATATTGAGAACCGAGGGGCATTTGATCACTCAGGTCTTGTGCTTAGAGCCACCGGGGGTCAGCTGCAGCATCACACCAATTCTGCAGCATATTTTCTCATAACTCAAGACTTCTCCTTAAAACTGTTACTGCTAAGTTGCCCTCGTCTCTTTGCTTACTTTAGTTATCAGAAGCTGGCTGAAAGTGTTTTAAACTGCCAAAAATTGCCACGTGTTGACAGCATTCATAACGGTAGCTCACTAATAGGTATGTTAGATTGATGTTTCTGTGTATTTATGCAATAGCTCTAGTATGAATTTTAAATGAAAAAAAGCATGGGGTCACCCCCTTAAATCCATCTAGTATTTTCAGGTCTGGTATGGAATTTTAGGATAAGCCTCACACAAAAAAAGCATGGGGTCCCCCTAAAATGTATACCAAACCCTTGTCTGAGAATGCAACCTTGCAGGGAAGAAGAGGGGTGGAGGATGAGCATGTGCTCCCCTCCTGAACCATACCAGGCCACATGCCCTCCCCCTGGGAAGGTGCCTTGTCCCCATGTTGATGAGGACATTGTCCTCTTCACCATAATCCTGGCCTAGTGTTTGTGTGGAGTTTGTGGGCAGGGAGCTTATTGGAATATATATGCCCTGTTTAAAAATTAGGAGACTGTTCCCCCAGATAGTGCCCTCACTATGTAAAAAATAAAAAAACATTTTTTTAAAATAGTAAATATGCACACTTTTTGACAAGTCCTTTAGTTAAAAAAAATGCCCTACAATGAAAATCCATCATCAGTCATGTTGTCCAGTGATACAGATTTGCATCATTCAAGATGAACGATGCTCATCGACAAGCCTAGAGAACATAGACGATGACCCCCGACATGATCTGCTCCTGACAACTGCCCACCATAAATGACAGCTTCTGGTCCCTGCCAGAGACTGTAAACAAATAGATGAGATATCCATCCCAAGTGACATAATTGACTAATCTACACATGACCATATTTGGTCATTGACATCAAGTAAATCTTAAAATATCATATATATTTTATCCTATGTTTGTCTGTTCCTACAATACATAGTACAGCCACTGACAGCCAATTCACATATTACCTCGATAACACTAGAGGGCATCAGTGCAGTGCAAAGTTTTGCATGTCCAGTTAAAGTTTTAACAAATTGATCAACAATATGGAGAAATGCTGGAAAGGTTATTGGTCTCCCCTTGTAAAGGTTTATTAGGGTCTGTCCAGAAATTGGGCCAAAACTGACAGCAAGCTCATTAAATGCATTGTGACATCTAGCAGAAAACAAAGAGCACTCAGCTGATGTGGTACACATTTACCCTGCCAAGAACTAATTAGAAATGAAATGAGGCATCATTGTGAAAAAATCTCAATTAATTCTTCATCAGGGAATAGATGGGAATATTTAGATAACATGGGAGAACTGTTCTTGTATGCAAATACAGTATGGCTTGCTACAAGAGTGACCAATTTACAAACTACAAATGAAGCTTTCATTATCTTTCATTCAGTGAACGGTTCCCAGTATAAGTCAGGTTTCTCACTCTATATATATATATATATATATATATATATATATATACAGTCAGATCCATGAATATTGGGACATCAACACAATTATAATCTTTTTGGCTCCATACACCACTGCAATGGATTTGAAATAAAACAAACAATATGTGTTTTAACTGCTGACTTTCAGCTTTGATTTGAGGGTATTCACATCCAAATCAGGTGAAAGGTGTAGGAATTACAACAGTTTGTATATGTGCCTCCCACTTTTTAAGGGACCAAAAGTAATGGGATAATTGGCTGCTCAGCTGTTCCATGGCCAGGTGTGTGTTATTCCCTCATTATCCCATTTACAAGGAGCAGATAAAAGGTGCATAGTTTATTTTAAGTGTGCTATTTGCATTTGGAATCTGTTGCTGTCAACTCTCAATATGAGATCCAAAGAGCTGTCACTATCAGTGCAGCAAGCCATCATTAGGCTGAAAAAAACAAAACAAACCCATCAGAGAGATAGCAAAAACATTAGGTGTGGCCAAATCAACTGTTTGGAACATCCTTAAAAAGAAAGAATGCACTGGTTAGCTCAGCAACACCAAAAGACCCGGAAGACCACGGAAAACAAATGTGGTGGATGACCGAAGAATTCTTTCCCTGGTGAAGAAAAGACCCTTCACAACAGTTGGCCGGATCAAGAACACTCTCCAGGAGGTAGGTGTTAGTGTGTCAAAGTCAACAGTCAAGAGAAGACTTCACCAGAGTGAATACAGAGGGTTCACCACAAGAGCCGTTGGCGAGCCTCAAAAACAGGAAGGCCAGATTAGTTTGCCAAACAACATCTAAAAAAGCCTTCACAGTTCCGGAACAACATCCTATGGACAGATGAGACCAAGATAAACTTGTACCAAAGTGATGGGAAGAGAAGAGCATGGAGAAGGAAAGGAACTGCTCATGATCCAAAGCATACCACCTCATCAGTGAAGCATGGTGGTGGTAGTGTCATGGCGTGGGCATGTATTGCTGCCAATGGAACTGGTTCTCTTGTATTTATTGATTTATGTGACTGCTGACAAAATAAGCAGAATGAATTCTGAAGTGTTTTGGGCAATATTATCTGCTCATAATCAGCCAAATGCTTCAGAAATCATTGAACGGTGCTTCACAGTGCAGATGGACAATGACCCGAAGCATACTGCGAAAGCAACCAAAAAGTTTTTTAAGGGAAAGGTGGAATGTTATGCAATGGCAAGTCAATCACCTGACCTGAATCCGATTGAGCATGCATTTCACTTGCTGAAGACAAAACTCAAGGGAAAATGCCCCAAGAACAAGCAGGAACTGAAGACAGTTGCAGTAGAGGCCTGGCAGAGCATCACCAGGAATGAAACCCAGTGTCTGGTGATGTCTATGCGTTCCCGACTTCAGGCTGTAATTAACTGCAAAGGATTTGCAACCAAGTATTAAAAAGTGAAAGTTTGATTTATGATTGTTAATCTGTCCCATTACTTTTGGTCCCTTAAAAAGTTGGAGGCACATATACAAACTGTTGTAATTCCTACACCGTTCACCTAATTTGGATGTACATTCTATCAAATTAAAGCTGAAAGTCTTCAGTTAAAGCACATCTTATTTGTTTCATTTCAAATACATTGTGGTGGTGTATAGAGCCAAAATATTAGAATTGTGTCATTGTCCCAATATTTATGGACCTGAGTGTATATATATATATATATATATATATATATATATATATATATATATATACATACAGTATCTCACTATCTCACAAAAGTGAGTACACCCCTCACATTTTTGTAAATATTTTATTATATCTTTTCATGTGACAACACTGAAGAAATTACACTTTGCAACAATGTAAAGTAGTGAGTGTACAGCTTGTATAACAGTGTAAATTTGCTGTCCCCTCAAAATAATTGAACACACAGCCATTAATGTCTAAATCGCTGGCAACAAAGGTGAGTACACCACTAATAAACACCTCCAAATTGGGCCCAACATATTGTTGGGCCCAAATGTTTGAACATTTTGTGTGGCCACCATTATTTTCCAGTACTGCCTTAACCCTCTTGGGCATGGAGTTCACCAGAGCTTGAGGTGTGCTTGGGGTCGTTATCATGTTGGAATACTGCCCTGCAGCCCAGACTCCAAAGAGAGGATTATGCTCTGCTTCATTATATCACAGTACGTGTTGGCATTCATGGGTCCCTCAATGAACTGTAGCTCCCCAGTGCCAGCAGCACTCATGCACCCCCAGACGATGATACTCCCACCACCATGCTTGACTGTAGGCAAGACACACTTGTCTTTGTACTCCTCACCTGGTTGCCGCCACACATGCTTGACACCCTCTGAACCAAATACGTTTATCTTAGTCTCATCAGACCACAGGACATGGTTCCAGTAATCCATGTCCTTAGTCTGCTTGTCTTCAGTAAACTGTTTGTGGGCTTTCTTGTGCATCATCTTTAGAAGAGGCTTCCTTCTGGGAGGACAGCCCTGCAGACCATTTTGATGCAGTGTGCGGCGTATGGTCTCTGAGCACTGACAGGCTGACCCCCCAACCCTTCAACCTTTGCAGTAATGCTGCCAGCACTCGTACGTCTATTTCCCAAAGACAACCACTGAGCACGTGTACTCAACTTCTTTGGTCGACCATGGCAAGGCCTATTCTGAGTGTAACCTGTCCTGTTAAATGGTTGTATGGTCTTGGCCATTCATGCTGAATGTCTATACTGATATGAACTGGGTAATGTGTTAGGAACAAAGGCATGCCACATCGTAGAAATTAAAATTATCACGCTACAGAGGACTGAATTCAAAGATACCCCGAAAATCAAAGTGAAAAAATGATGCAGCAGGCTAGTTCATTTTGCTGAAATTTTATTGCAGCAACTCTAAATAGTACTTAGTAGTCTGTATGGCCCCCATGTGCTTGCATGCATACCTGACAATGTAGGGGCATGCTACTAATGAGACGACGGATAGTGTCCTGGGGTATTTCCTACCAGATCTGGACCAGGGCATCACTGAGCTCCTGAACAGACTGAGGTGCAACCTGGCTGCGTCATATGGACCGAAATATAACGTCCCAGAGGTGTTTTATTGGATTTAGGTCAGACAAGCGTGAGGGCCATTCACTGGAATCAATTCCGTGATCCTACAAAAACTGTCCGCATACGCTCTCCACATGAGGCCAGGCATTGTCGTGCACCAGGAGAAACCCAGGACCCACTACACCAGCGTAGGGTCTGGCAATGGGTCCAAGGATTTCATCCCGATACCTATTGGCAGTCAGGGTTCCATTGTCTAGCCTGTAGAGGTCTGTTCATCCCTCCATGGATATGCCTCTCTAGACCATCACTGACCCACCACAAAACCAGTCATGCTGACTGATGTTACAGGCAGCATAAGTGTAGCACCCTACAGGTAGGTGCTAGGTAAAAGTATAGTGGGCCTTGGCTGCCTAACAGCAGGGCCATGATTTCAGCTGGGCTGTCATGTCTCCCAGGTTTGGTTACTGAGAGGGGAGTCTCCCCACTGGCTCTGTGAGATGATCCTCATTGGGCAGTGGAGGAAATCCAATCAGTGGCTCATTCGGGCTTGTATCTACCCCAGAAGGCAGTTTCTGCCACAGAGGATTCTGGGAGGGGGTATAAGTCTGAGGGGAGCGCATGACGCAGCGTCTTTGGTGGGAAGCAGAGTCCCAGGAGGGAGAGTATGGCTGTCTCTCCTCCTGTCAGAAGGATCGGGTGTCTTGGATGAGGAAGCGTCTTCACGCGAAACGGCAGTAGAACAGTATTACATGCCAGAGGTCCTATCCACCAGTTCTATCGTGGGTCTGGTGGCTTTTCATGTAAGTGATTTTAGACGCTTGGACCATTGAAGCAGGGCTGTACATAAGGTTGTCCCTTGCCACTGTCTGGGATATCCAGTATTATTATATGCATCCCCAGACTGCCTACATAGTAGGCGAGCCTACCAGGACTAAGGAGACCCTGAGAGATGTGAAGAGGGAGGGGCTTAATAAAGGAATTTATCTGATTACAGTGATGGATAGGGCACCCTGTGTA
The DNA here is from genome assembly GCF_965119305.1 of Pelophylax lessonae. Classification (NCBI taxonomy): domain Eukaryota; kingdom Metazoa; phylum Chordata; class Amphibia; order Anura; family Ranidae; genus Pelophylax; species Pelophylax lessonae. Next base: position 187,959,333 of record NC_138768.1, read on the forward strand.
CTGATTGACTGAAGAGGTAGTGGGAGGCAGTGAAGCCCACATCCTACTGCTTATTACTGCCTGCTCTGTCCATCAAGTCTTCATCGTGTGGACTTCCTGTGTTGGTGCAGGATTGATCAGTTCTGTAAAGAAGATCCTGACTGAGGTGAGGGAGGAGCGGAGTGTTTTACACCAGCAGTAATGGAGCTGCTAGGCTTGAACTGCCTATGTTCCTGTGTGCAGTGCATAGTCTCTGCCCCCCCCACTTTGTAATGCCCCCCATATGCAGCATAGGTGTCAGCTTATTGTCACCATGTTAAGAGGACAGCAATAGAGGTGGCATTACAATGACTGGTATAAGGCTAGTCATCTACTACTGACCCCTGTCCTCTGCCCCACTGAACCCTGTCCTCCTCTATGCTGTACACTGCCCTACAAACTGCTAATGATATCCTCTGCCCTGCTTACCCCCTGTACACTGCCCTGATGACCTCCCATCCTCTGCCCCCCTGACATTTTTTACTGCATCAGTCAGGGTAGATCCAGCCCTGGGAGAGGGCGTCTCTTCATTATATCATCTTTAGTGCAGCTGAGCTCAGAGACCCAAAGTTTTTCCCCCCACGGTGCCAAAAGTTCAGCAGCAGGAAGATTTCCCCAGGATCCAGCAGCCTGCACACTGTGAGACATACTTAATTACAGGTAACTAATGTCACTAAAGCTGTAGAGAAACAAAAAAAAGTTGTTATATTTTAGCTCCAAGGCCTCGTGCACAGCTTTTCTGAAAGTCTTTTCTCCTGGCAGTGGAAATGCAGCTTAACCACTTTGCCACTGAGTACCGGAGTACTACTGCGGCAAAGTGGCACGATCCCATCTGACGACGTAGACCTACGTCGCCAGACTCCTCCCCTGTAGGCGGCGCTCGTGCGCCGCTGGAGGCGCGCTCCCGCTGTTTTCATTCACAGCGGGAGTTGGGCCAGGGGAGGAGCAGCGGCGATCGCCGCTACTCTGCCCCGATCGTCGGGGATCTAGTGTGGAGATCCGCCCGCCTGTGTAAACACAAGCGGGCGGATCTCCTCAGTGACAGGGAGTGACAGATCGGAGTGTTCAGCATAGCTGGACATCCGATCTGTCCCTGTCTCACTCAGTCACCTCCCCCCCCCACACGTCAGTAAGCACCAGGCATACATTAACCCCTCCCTCTCCAATAAAATTAACCCCTTCCCTGCCAGTGTAATTTTTACAGTAACAGTGCATATTTATAGCACTGATTACTGCAATAATGTCACTGGTACCCACAAAAGTGTCAAAAATGTCAGTCAAGGGTCCGATCTGTCCGCCGCAATGTCGCAGTCCCGCAAAAAAAATCGCAGATCGCCGCCATTACTCGTTAAAAAAAACCCACCAAAAATGACATAAATCTTTCCCTTTGTTAGTAAACGCAATAACTTTTGCGCAAACCAATCAAAATATGCTTATTGCGATTTTTTTTTACCAAACATGGGTAGCAGAAAACAAATTGGCCAAAAATTTAAAAAAAAATTGGTTTTTACATCTTTTTTGGGGGGAATTTCATATAAAAAAATGTTAAAAATATTGTTATTTTTTCAAAATAAACGCACTTTTTTGTTTATAGCGCAAAAAGTAAAAATCGCACAGGTGATCAAATACCATCAAAAGAAAGCTCTGTTTGTGGGAAAAAAAGGACGTCAATTTCGTTTGTGTACGGCGTCGCACGACCGCGCAATTTTCAGTTAAAGTCGCACAGCGCCGAATCGCAAAAAGTGGCCCAGACGTAAGACAGCAAAATGCTCTAGTGGTAAAGTGGTTAAAAATCATGCCTAAAGCCACATTTTGCCAATGCATTTAGGAACATCAAGCGTTTGGGCATTCATTCATTCCATTAGCCAGAATATTAATTTACACCACCGTGTTTATCCGAAAAATAGTCATACCCCAAAAATAAGACCTAGTGTGATTTTCAGGGAGGGCTGAGATATAAGCCCTACCACAAAAATAAGCCCTAGTAAAGTCTTTGTAAAAATATATAATCTGTTTTGTAAAAAGATTATACAATGTTGTCTCTTTTCGTAACTTTATTGTCAAAAATACCTTATATACAGCGGCGCTGGGCGCTCATGTGACCTGCTGGAAATATTTCCCTCTCCTCCTGGCTGAAGTCAATGGCCCCTCCCTCTGCAGTGCTCGGAGCAAGGCTGATGTCAGGAGGGAAACTGCCACTACAGCTAGGGCAGGAGCAACAGACCAGAAGATGGCAGTTCAAACTAGCTGGTATATAGTGACTGAGTTTCACTTGGACTCAGTCCCTATATACCAGCTAGTTTGAACTACCATCTTCTGGACTGTTGCTCCTGCCCTTGCTGTTGTGGCGATTTCCTTTCAACCTTCATATGATTGCGTTCATGGCCATACTGATCCACGTGGTTTACACATTGGAAAGCGCTTGCTGGATTTTTTCAACTAGCCTTGATTTATATATATTTTTTCATATGCAAATGTGACATTTAAATGGAATGTATGTGTGTGTCAGAGGTCCGCTTTATGTGCTTGTCCAGAGAAGGTTTTTTTGTGTTGTCCACTGGATGGCTGGGATGTTTTTTACTATGACTTTTTGTAAAATACACTTTTTGCCAATCTTTCAATACATTTTTGCATTTTACACCGTTGGAGGTCCTCATTTTACAACTTTTCTAGAGTATCCTCTATTGAGAGATCTCTATTATTGCCTTTTTGATAGCACTCCAGTTGTTGGGGTACCTGGTCCAACTGGACGGAGTGGTGATATGCTTTGAATATTACACCATTCCCCTTATATGGAGGGTTGAATGGGTTGAGGATCCTGCGTTCCTTTAATAGTTAGTTGATGTCAGCGGGGATCTCGGCCCTTCCCTCAGCAGTGCTCCTAGTGGGAAAGAAGAACTCAGGTGGATCACGTGAGTGCCCAACGGCACTGTAAATAAGGTATTTTCAAAAATAAAGTTACAAAGGGAGACACACTGGACATTATATAATCTTTTTACAAAAAGGATTACATATTTTTTACAATGACTTTAACTAAGGTTTATTTTTGGGATTGAAGATGTCATAATGATGACTCCTGAGCTGACAGGGGGGACATAGATAAGAAATGAAAATAAGCCCTAGTGTGTTTTTTGTAGCCAAAATGAATATAAGACCCGGTCTTATTTCTGAGGAAACACGGTACACATTTACACTAGTGCGATTTCAGATGGGACTTGAGTCACACAGAATCACATGACAATGGCAATCACATTGTTTTCAATGTACACAGCACGATGCGATTTTGGAAAAAGTTCCTGAACTACTTTGCTGCAATTCCAGCATAATTTTGGTTCCATAGAATATGCAAATCACCCTAAAGTAGCATCTAAGTAGCATCCAAAGATGCATCCAAGTTGCACTACATAATTGCACTGAAAGTCAATAGGATCACAGCGCTGGAAACCTAACCTTATAAAAAAAAAAAAAATGTACAAAATAGTTGATCTTCAAGGTAAGCCTGTGAAATATGGAGCTGTCATTACCAGCTTTCTTCTGAAAATGCCACTTGCCTAGTTATGTTGTTATGTCTAACTTCAAAATGTTCAGTCATTGACCTGAAACAAATACTGTATAAATGAATTAGGATATCCAGAATATAGAACTCAGGTTTCTTTATCTGTTTACTTATTCAAACTCAAAGCTTCAAGCAAAACTTAAGAATGTAAGCCAAGCAAATACAATATTTAAAAGGTAAAGTTGGCAATGATAGCCTCCATGTTTCTCTCATTATAGGTCCTTAAAGCTGAACTCTGGTGCAACTATTACTGTTGACCACCTCCTTCTTAATAAACTCTGTTCCCTTGGCCACATAGGATGTCAGTACTTGTATTTCTCCCATTCACAGAATAACGTGCTTGGGTGGGGGGGAGCCCTGTACAGCTGTACAGCTATTTTTAAAAATATTGTGACACTGAGTTCAGGGAGAAGATCCCTGTCTCACTGTCACTAGAGGTGATGGCGGTCGGGAGGCGACTACAGCAGTGGGAACAGGATGAGAATGGGTGGAACATGTAACATGTTCTTAAAGGTGAACTTATTCTTTAAATGAGCAGTTAAAGTGGTTCTAAAGCCTTAAAGCGTAACTCCACTTTTGTTGAGAAAAAAATCTTCGTACATTACAAGGATTTTAACAAACTTTTTTGCAGATTGCTACCTTTTTTTTTCTAAATAAATCATTGTTTGTTTCTCTGTGCCTCTGTGCTGAGTGGGTCAAATGGGAGTGGTTTCATAATTATCTATCAGCTGTGGCAGCTGCAGGGCTCTAAAGAGAAAATCTGCTGGGCCTGCATCCTTTAGACGTGTTTCTATTGGGAGTATCTCACCAAAAATGACATTTATGTTGCAGGGGATGCCAGAAATCTGACTTGTATCTTAGGCAGACTTCTGGGAAAATCAGTGAGCCAATCACACAAGCAGGAAATTATGTTCCTGGGGTGTGGTCAGTACACATTCTGTGTACAGAACAGCTCCAGGTAGCCATATTGCTTTGAAATTTCAGAAAATACAACAGCTGCAGATGGAAAAGGAAAGGTCATTTTTAATAACATTCAATTACAATAAGATTTGTGTTGCAATTGTATACGCTATATTGTTTTTTCTTAATTTGCTATTGTTTTTTTCCCCACGAAAGTGGAGTTACCCTTTAAGGTTTTTCATCTTAATGCATTCTATGCATTAAGGTAAAAAAAACCTTCTGTGCTGCAGCTCCCCTCCAGACCCCCCCCCCCCTTTTTCTTACCCGAGTCTGATCCGATCCAGCAATGTGCACGAGAGCAGTGGCTCTCATGGCTGTCTTCCTCCTCATTAGGCAGATTGATAGCAGCGGGAGCCATTGACTCCCTCTGCTGTCAATCAAATGCTATGACACGGGAGCAGGGGTTGGGGGCGGACCCGTCGTCTCTATGTCAATAGGCACAGACCGGGTGGTTCGGGAGCGAGCATGCATGGGTGCCCCCATGTATAGCAGCTTTCCGAGAGGGGACCCGCCAAAGAGGAAGGGCCTGGAGCACTGGCGGGGGACCACAGATAAAGAGAATTGGGGCTGCTTTGTGCAAAAGCATTGAATAGAGCAAGTAAATATGACCTGTTTGGTATTTTAATTTAAAAAAATAAAACAAAGTTTTAATAACCCTTGTGCTGAGGCAGCCCAAGTGAAGACTTTTCGTTGTCCTGGAGTTCAGCTTTAAGATTTCAAACTGCCTCTTGAAAAAGATTACCAATTAATATCTGGCCGTCCTTCGAGTGGTTGGGTTTGATCAGTAAGTGAACTTGTCATAAGCAGCATCTGCTTCTAGAGAACAAGGCTGATTATTATGAGCTTGCATAAGTGAGACAATATTATTCTTCTATAAACAAGGCAATAGATACAGGAAACTAGAGGACATTTTATTCATTTGAGGTTATTGTACTTGTTTTATCAATGAGTTATATCCAGATACACAACAAACAGTGCAGCAGCCCCCTGATGCACTAATGCCTGCAGTCTAAAGTCAATGTTTGTCTGCAGTGTTGTATGACTTAAAGAAAGCTTAATCCTGGCAAATGCCCTTCTATTTAATCTTCATAAAGATACCGTAATGCCTGCAAAATGCAGGCTAATCTTTAAGAATAACAGAGAAGATAACATCTACCTTTCATATGAAGTTTTGGACATTTGCTATTAATCAGAAGCAATGTTTCACTCAGTCACTAATTTAATGATTAGAGATGTTAAAGAAAACCATATTGAGCAGTCGTTATGGAGTTTAAGTGAAAACATGTGGAGGTTTAGAAGAGAGCCATCTGAAGAATGTGCTGCCACGCTGAGATGTATTCCATTTCTTCCAGTTTCTTGGTCTGTCCATATTTAAAAAGTGACAGAACTTGCAAGATCTTAAAAATGCCATTTTATTTTCATATATTTTGCATTCCCTTTTTTTTCCTTTCTATCCTTATTAACAGGCTAATGAAGTTTCATTAGATACAATATTTAAGATCTGATGACATTATCACTGATTCTTCATGTTTCTCTATGCAATGAGGGCAGATTGTGGTTAGTGGGAGGAACCATCGGGGTGCTGTAAATATTTGCCTAAAATATTGCGGTACCCTGCCTCTGTTCTCCTGTCAACAACCTGCAACCTTGATATTAGCAGTGGGCTGAAATTAGGGTTGCTACATCATCCCTTTAAACTCAAACACATTCATTACACAGATTCTAGCTGAAATCCAATGAAATGAGGATGGCCCTATCTGACTTGCTGTAGCTTCTAAAACATGCTGGGGACTCAAGAAGAGGCGGTAATAGGTAAAGGTCACTCTGCGCGATACCACTGCATAGAGAAGGTAAGTGTAGCACCGTCCTAGGATAGGATGCTAGCATTGCTCTATAATTAGAGGAGCTGAGATTGATTACCTGGGCCTGTTCATAGCTCCACAGCCTGGGGATTTGATTGTTTCCCTGCCTCTGTGAAGATTCTTGCAGAGCTTATGGGCCATACACACTATTAGATTTTCTGAAGACTTTTTCCTTTAGATTTACCAAAACCATATAATATGAGGTCAAACCTAAACACTTTCAATTTGTATGCAATCTGGCAGGCCCTTGCACTACATAGAAAAGGTAAATCTGAAGGAAAAAGTCTTCAGAAAATCTTATAGTGTGTATGGCCCTTTAGAGTGGGAAATTCTAATGCCTAGGCTAGATATTTGCCATATTCTGGCCAGTCTCTGTGGAGGTGTGCCTAGTAGGTGGTCAGAGAAGTGGAAAATTGGCTGGAGCCCTAGTCAGATGGTCCTGCCTAAGAGGGAACTTATCTGAGAGGTTCAGGGGGCAGTTTGCCCCTTGAGCGCTCCTGGAGTGGCTACTAGACTGCTCTTCTACAGATGGGCTTGTCTTGTTCTGGTATTTGCGAGTATAGCATAATTCCTGTGCCACTGTCTATTCATGGTCCTCAGCCATGGATTTGTGGACTGTTAGGGTCCTTTCACACGAGCGATCCGATGGGGCAGCGGATGTCAGCGGAGACATGTCCGCTGACATCCGCACCCGATCCTGTCCATGAAATCCGGACGGATGGAAACCCTATTTTCCATCCATCCAGGGGATCGGATTGGATGAGAGCGGACAGGCGGTCCGCTCTCATATGATTCCTCCATAAAGATGCATGGAGCTCTGACACCTCCACACAGAGCGGAGAGGGAGCTGTCACCTGCCTGCTCAGCAGGGATCTGTGTATCGATCCCCGCTGAGCAGCACGGATCCGCCTATGGATGCAGACCATGTGAAAGAAGCCTTAGGCCTCTTTCACATGGACCAGACCGTATTTTCGATCCGCTCCAGCACTTTTTTTTTTTCTTTACGGACATGGATGACACTTGTGTCATCCGGTCCGTATGTCCGCATATCATCCCATCCGTTTGCAGATGATATGCGGACATAATGTATGTCTATGGCATTGCGGATGTCAGCGGATGACACCGCTGTCATCCGATTTTGCGTCCTTTCCGTTTTTTAAACGGAAGAAAAATAGGGTTCTGTTCAGTTCCAAAAAACGGAACAGAACTGAAAGGACGCAAATCAGATGTCAGCAGGTGGTCATCCACTGACATCCGCAATCCCATTGACATGCATTATGTCCGTATATCACACGCAAACGGATGGGGTGATATACAGACATACAGAACGCCCGTGTGAAAGAGGCCTTATAGTCTATTTGTACTACCAATTTACTTTATGGTCTGCAGCTGTAAGGACTTGGGCTGTTCCAGTCTGCTAAATAGTGCTACCAGTTTACCTTGCTGTAAGGAATCTGACTGTTTCAGTCCTTCATAGACATGTGCAATTCGTTTCGGTCTATTTATAAATTAAAACAATTTTTGGTTATTCGAGGAATTCCACATTTTTGGAACTATTCTAATAGGTCGAAAAATGATCAACTGACTTTAATTCTGTGTAAAGAATGCTGCATCTGTCCCCCTGTGCCTCTAACACTGAGAACCGAGTGACTGAACACTGTTGATTGCTTGGTTCTCGGAGCTCCCCGAACAGAGAGCTGCTGACTGTCTATCAGCAGCTTTCTGCTTTGGCCCCTCTGTGCTCACTGAAGCACTGGGCTATGGAGGGGCAGGAGTGCCCCCCCCCCCCCATGCATATCTGGACCTTCAGGTCTGGCATGGATCTTAAGGGAAACCCCAAGCCAAAATAAAAAAAAAACATTGTGAGGTCCCCCCAAAATCTATACCAGACCCTTATCCGAGCATGCAGTCTGGCAGCCAAGGAAAGGGGAAGGTGAGTGAGCGACCCCCTTCTCCTGAACCATACCAGGACACATGCCATCAACATGGGGGTGTTTTGGGGCAGGGGGGCTCAATCCCCCCACCCCAAAGCACCTTGTCTCCATGTTAATGGGGACAAGGCAAAAATGGATTGAGAATGTTCCCGTGTTGGCCTCTAACCTTAGTAAAAAGCTAGTAAAGAGTGATAAGGCAGTACCTGTTGATCGGGGCATATATGAGACAAAAGAAGGGGGGAGGGGGGAGTGGGTGGACAAAGGGATAGCCCTCCCGCAGACCCCCACCAGAAAGTGATCAACATACAGTACCAATGATTCAAAAAGATGAAATAGTGCTGCTAAATTTTGTAAGTTTATTAGGCACTTGTGCCTGGAAAAGTGGGTTTGCACACGTAATCAAAAAAGGACATCACAATGTATAAAAACAATTAAAAACAGCAGATGAACATGCACATATCTGAAGCCTTCAAATAAATGTAATACCAGGTTGTACAGTGAGGCATATATTGCTAAGCAAATCGCAATTAGATCAGCTGATTGTGGCTGAGAATGATCGTGAGTGCCCTGCTAGTAATGTGCTGAAGGGCATGTATAGTACACAACCACTAGGGCCATTGGATGGATGAAAAAAATAATAATTGGGGGAAAAAAAAAAAGTTTCCAATGGATGGATGCAAATTGATTCCAGAGCCCTTAGGGTATGTTAATGCTATACTCAAGGCGATCAAACTGTTGCTCCTGAATGGAAATGGAGGTCAAAGTCAGGAGGATTCCACCTGTGCGGGAAGGGTCCTGATGTATTGTATGCAGTCCCAGAAACTCACAAAGTGGGGTCCGGGATGTGGATACTCCAATGCTGGGAATAAATTGCTGGCCGTGAACTATAGCCAATTGGCCGTGCAGGGTTATATGCATGCAATAAGACGAGCAGATTCCTCCAAAAGGTTGCAATAACTAGCGGTGTCTCAAAGTACAGCCAAAGTAATTAAGTGTCCATACCTCTGTGTGTTAAGCAATGACTCAGCCGGCATCTGTATTCCTCATGTGGCGTTCCCTCCTATGCTCTCTCAAGCCTTCTCCCAAGTGGCGGCGTGTAGGTCCGTCAGTGGCGGCCTGATGTCATCTCCGGTGCGGCGAGTCTAGAGCTGGGGGAGCCGTGAGGGACCGGCCGTGCCTGAGTCAAGCTCACAGAGAAGGCAGATGCAGAGTGTGCTGTTCGATCGGTGCTGCCGCTGACGCGTTTCACTGACTTTGCGTCGGTTTCCTCAGAGCTGATGCATGTTCATCTGTTGTTTTTAATTGTTTTTATACATTGTGATGTCCTTTTTTGATTACGTGTGGAAACCCACTTTTCCAGGCACAAGTGCCTAATAAACTTACAAAATTTAGCAGCACTATTTCATCTTTTTCAATCATTGGTACTGTATGTTGATCACTTTCTGGTGGGGGTCTGCGGGAGGGCTATCCCTTTGTCCACCCACTCCCCCCTCCCTCCTTCTTTTGTCTAATGGGGACAAGGGCCTCTTCCCCAGATCCCTGGCCCCGTGGTTGTAGGGGTCTGTGGGCAGGGGCTTATCAGAATCTAGAAGCCCCCTTTAACAAGAGGGCCCCCGGATCCTGACCCCCCCCCCCCATATGTGAATGAGTAGGGGTAGAAAGTACCCTTACTCATTTACCAAAGAAGTGTAAAAACCAAATAAAAACACAACACAACATGTCCCCAGTGTAGATCCATCATCAATCACGACGCCCGCCACCACCGCTGACCTAAAAAAAAAAAACCCTCCGGTATTGACGAAGGCTCCCGCCACCTGTCAGCTCCGCTGTCTGACTGTTCTTAACTAGCTAAGGGGCTGAGCCACCAGGTGACATCTCAGGGTGACCTCGTCCCCTTGTGATACCATTGACCCAGCACTCCCCGGTCGATGGCGTCAAAAGGGGGCAGGGGTCACCCGATGACGTCATTGGGTGGCTCCGCTCCTTAGTTAATTATAGAACTGTCAGACAGTGGAGCTGGCAGATGGCAGGAGCCTTCGCCGGGACAATTTTTTTTCAACGGCGGGCATCGTGATTGACGTTGGAATTACTATGGGAATATTTATTTATTGTTTAAATAAAGCAATTGTCAAAAGCTGTCCCTACGTTTTTATTTACTTTTTATACTTTTTTGGTAAATAAGTAGGGGTACTTTGTAACCCATACTCATTCACATTTATACTCATTCACATGGGGGGGGGCAGGATCTGGGGGGGCCCCCTTGTGAAGGGGGGTTACATATTCTGATAAATCACACAAGGTGACAAGGTGCTTTGGGAGGGGGGAGCCCACCCTGCCCTAAAACACACCCCATGTTGAGGGCACGTGGCCATGGTTCAGGAGGCTTTTTTTAGCCTGCCAGATTGCATATTTGGATAAGGGTCTGGTATATATTTTGGGGGAGAGCCCAGGCTGTTGTTATTTTTTAAATTTTTCCATGGGGATCCCCTTAAAATCCATCCCAGACCAGAAAGGTCTGGGATGGATTTGGGGGAGCTCACGTTGTTTTTTTTCTCTTTATTTTTCATTGTCAGCATTCTTTTGTTTACATTTCAGCTGTCAGTGGGGAAGCCCGATGAGTCATCGGTTGTTAAGGACATGTCAGCCAGCTTCCTGGCCCGCTCCTTGTGAGAGAAATGTCCTCTTGAGAATTGTGCTCAAGTATCACATTCCCCATTGTCCTCCTTCTGTTACAAGTTTCTTCAGCAATAAATACTATAGACATTCCCTAGGCTGTTTACTGATCTGGAGTGAATGGACTGTTGCTATGTTCCAGGCTGCCTCTGCACTATTTTGGGAAAGAATCTTAAAATCTCTTGCTGCCCCTTTGGGAATGAGTGGGGTACTCCTCTGGGTCAACTAGGTAAAACTGGGACACTCTGTAGAAAAAAATGCCTGTTAGCGCTGTCTTGACGCCAGCTGGATGCCGACCAAAGCTTACTGGCGCTTGAAAAATGCTGTCTTGCTGAACTGTGCAAGAACTTGGCTTTTAACACTCTGGTTAACTCAGAAGATCCTGGACTGTAGTAAGACTTGACTCTTGACACTCTGTTTAGCTCAAACATACTGTGAACAACTCCCTCCAGCCCTTCACTGACTGAGGTAGCTCCTTGTAACTGCTGATGCTGCTGCAACTCTCCACTCTGTACACTGCACACCGTACACTTTAACTCTTCAGGGCCTAACCGCTGGCGCCCCCTTTACACTTCGGGGTCCTCTCACTAGGCACCCCCTCTGACACTTCAGGGTCCTCTCACAAGGCACCCCCTCTGACACTTCAGGGTCCTCTGACTAGGCACCCCCTTTACCGCTAGCTAGCACGTGGATCCCCTTGACCTTCACCAGAGTGGTCCCTTTTTGCTAGGCAGACCCCCAGGGGCAGTTACAGTACTCACAAACTTGGAATGCTTTCCTGAAACTGGACCCTCTCTACTCCGCTGGTCCTTGGCACACTGGATCCTCTCTGCAGCTTAGCTCAGCCCAGCTCTCTGTCCCCTCAGGCAAGCCGCCTGGGACACCCGATCCTTATGACAGGAGGAGAGACAGCCATACTCTCCCTCCTGGGACTCTGCTTCCCGCCAAAGATGCTGGGTCATGCGCTCCCTTCAAACTTATACCCACTGCCATAATCCTCTGCGGCAGGATCTGCCTTTCTGGGGTAGATACAAACCTAAATGTGCCACTGATTGGGTTTCCTCCACTGCCCAATGAGAACCCTCTCATGAAGCCAGTGGGGAGACTCCCCATTCTCAATAACAACACCTGGGAGACATGACAGCCCAGCTGAATATCATGGCCCTGCTGTTAGGCAGCCAAGGCCCACTATACTTTTGCCTACAAGTATAAGATCTTTTTTTATTTTAAATAAAAAAAATAACATTTGCAATCACTTTACCACAATTTATTATGGTTTTAAATACACTGAAAGCTGTTTTGTATGGTACTCCATATTTGGTAAGGAAAAAAAAAACCACAGATCAGCTATATATATTGCAAGGTTTTGTCAGTCTTTAGTGCACAAGTGTCAAACACAAGGCCAGGCCATTTCATGTGGCCCTCGCGCCTCTCCTGAAGCTGCTGCGTCTCCTTTGTCTCAGCCTCCACCTTGTATTGGCAGTTGGCAGTAGAGAGGAGGACAGAATGCCTCCTACAGATCCTGTGCCTCTCTGTGCAGCCACGGCACCCCCGCCTCTCATCCTGTTCATACCATTCGGCAGGCTCCAGCAGCTGACACCAGCCCTCCTCTGGTCCTCCTTCAGACTCTGCCCTTTCTGCCTCCCATTTGAGCCCCCAGCTTCTGCCCAGCAGCAGCACAGGGAAATATTGGTAATATTTATCTTATGATTGAAAAAATAACTTTCTGTTACCAGAACTAGTTTTTCAATAAATTGCACAACAGTTGTACAGTTGTACACTTGAATATCTGCTTGCTATTATTTCTTCTAGACTTCCACTTTCAGTACTAGTTATTACTTTAGTTATTGCTAAAACCTGTAATAATTGAATGCACTGTCAGTTATTTATTATGTTAAGTAGTTGATCCACTTATATAGTCTTACAGATATAACTGACCCTTTGAGGGCTACCATAATATTTATGCAGCCCACAATGAAATTGAGTTTGACACCCCTGTATTATTGCACTGTATTACCTGCTTCTAATATGCAGATATTGTACCAAGCCCTTTCAGTAACTTTCTCAAATAGAAGGAAGTGGGAGCACCTGCCTGTAATCACACCATCAGTCCCAGTGTTGTAATAGGGCCGGCCAACAACAAAGATAATTCTGGCGGTGTTTTTTACACTGTTGAGGTCCTCTGTACCCTGCTGTCATACTTACAAGAAAAAAAAAAACAGTAAAGTCTGTGAAAGTAGCTTAAGTTTGAAAAGGAAAGACATTTTTTGAAAATGGGTAGTACCTATACACTCACCGGCCACTTTATTTGGTACAAATGGTCATTTGCTTGGTAACACAAATTGCTAATCAGCCAATCACATGGCAGCAACTGAATGCATTTAGGCATCTAGACATGGTGAAGATGACTTGCTGAAGTTCAAACTGAGCATCAGAATGGGGAAGAAAGGGGGTTTAAGTGACTTTGAACGTAGCATGTTTGTTGGTGCCAGACAGGCTGGTCTGGGTATTTAAAAAACTGCTGATCTACTGGGATTTTCATGCACAACCATCACTAGGGTTTACAGAGAATGGTCTGAAAAATAAAAAATATCCAGTGAGTGGCAATTGTGTGGAGGAAAATGCCTTGTTCATGTCAGAGGAGAATGGGCATTATGGAAAGGCAACAGTAACTCAAATAACCACTGGTTACAACCAAGGTATGCAGAACACCATCTCTGAACACACAACACATCAAATCTTGAAGTAGATCGGCTACAGCAGCAGAAGACCACTCTGGGTGCCAAGCCTGTCAGCCAAGAACAGGAACCCGAGTATACAATTTGCACGGGTTCACCAAAATTGGACAATAGAAGATTGGAAAAGAGATGCCTGGTCTGATGACTCCCGATTCCAGCTGCGACATTCAGATGTTAGGGTCAGAATTTGGTAAAAACAACATGAAAGCATGGGTCCATCCTGCCTTGTCTCAACGGTTTAGGCTGTTGGTGGTGTGGGGGATATTTTCTTGGCACACTTTGGGCCCCTTAGTACCAATTAGGCATCATTTAAACTCCACGACCTACTTGAGTATTGAAAAAATACCGTGTAGGTAGACCCATACCCCGAATGAACATATACAAAACCAAAAAAAGAAAAAGATGGGGCTTTGAAAGGCCAATTGGGAGAAGGAGGAACAAGATACAACAATATAAAATAAATAATTTTATTAATACATATAAAACAGCATATGCAATTTAGGGACACAAAGGAAAAGTCCCGTACAAAAATTACAAATGAGATATAAAAACGCAGTGCAGAAATATGTTCCCTAGATAGGGGGATGTAGATACTTAATGCAGATGTTGATGCAAGTCTCAGATGACACTTGGTCTAAGGGTCCCAAGCCAACGTTTTTCACATAAGGCTTCATCAGGGCCAGAGAGACCAGACAAGACCGATATTTCCAACTGCGTGCAGAGATAGGAGTGGCAGGATAGACGTAGGGTACCTAAATCAAGATGCAAGGTCCAAATAGCGGTTCCAATAGCAACAGCTCTTTTTATCTATTCCTCAGAAGTGCAAGTATCTCTCCATCTACCAGTACCTTTGTGGCTTTAGTATGTATCCTCATTAATTTTGAAGCAGGCTATAATAACCTTAGTAAGTGCACATCCGAATACTGCCTTTCTTATTATATATGGTAGATGCCAGAGGTAAGGAGATGTATACTTATCAATAGTGGTCCCCTGCTTATCCTGCCCCAGTCCTACTCTACGTCTATCCTGCAGCTCCTATCTCTTCAGGCAATTGGAAATATTGGTCTTGTCTGGTCTCTCTGGTCCTGACGAAGCCTTATGCGAAATGCGTTGGCTTGCTAGGACCCTTAGACCGAGTGTCATCTGAGACTTGCATCAACATCTGCATTAAGTATCTACATCCCCCTATCTAGGGAACATATTTCTGCACTCCGTTTTTTTATCTCATTTGTAATTTTTGTACGGGACTTTTCCTTTGTTTCCCTAAATTGCATATGCTGTTTTATATATATTAATAAAAATATTTATTTTATATTGTTGTATCTTGGTCCTCCTTCTCCCAATTGGCCTTTCAAAGCCCCATCTTTTTCTTTTTTGGTTTTCTACCTGAGTATTGTTGCTGACCATGTCCATCCCTTTATGACTACAGTGTACTCATCATATGATGGCTCCTTCCAGCAGGATAATGCACCATGTCACAAATCTCATATCATCTCACCACTGGTTTCTTGAACATGACAATGAGTTCACTGTACTCCAATAACCTCCCCACTTCCAAAGTCACCAGATCTCAATCCAATAGAGCACCTTTGGGATGTGGTGGAGATTCGCATCATGGATGTGCAGTCGACAAATCTGCAGCAACTGCGTGATGTTATCATGTCACTATGGACCAAAATCTCTGAGGAATGTTTCCAACACTTTGTTGAATCTATGCCACAAAGGAATAGGCAAAAGGGGGTCCAATCTGGTACCAGCAAGGTGTACCTAATAAAGTGGTCGGTGAGTGTACGTACCTTTGGAATGTCCTTTATTTGTGCTTTTTTTTTTTTTCTTTATTCCGGCTTGTGACATAAGCTGGTCTTCTGGGAGTGTTTAAATACAAGTTAAAGTTTTAGGTAAGAAGAGTATAATAGGCAACACTCAAACTGTCACAGAGGAAAATAAATGTGGCTTTCCTACGCTAATGCTAATGGTGAGTATCGCAGCCAAACTTATTGACCTCCTGCTTCCAACTAAATGTAAAATCATGGACTTCATAGCCTTTAAATGATTGTTTTTTTTCTATGCATAACAAAACACATTTCAATGTAACTGCTTTTAAAAGAAATCACTGCTAAGGTGACTTTTAAAGCATTGTGTTCTATTCCACTGTTATTTTTCCTGGTTTCATAGAGTGACAACAAAACCCCCAAAAAATGAACTAATCATTTTGAAGCTCCAAGGTCACTGCTTCATTTATATGATTTCACTTTTCAGGCAGAGAAAATGTTTGTAATCCAAGAAAAGGAAAGAATTGATCAGCACGGGGAAAAGATTGTGTTGTGCTGTTAAGTGCATCATGCCAATATACAGTCATTTGTCATTTGGCTGAACAGTAAGCATGCTGGGATAGATTTTTTGCAGAGCAGCCTTTGCACCTATTAAATAGCTGGAGAATATAAAATAAAAACAGATATACAGAGTGTGGAATTAAATGCTGTTTCTGAGGGTTATGCTAAATGGGCAATTCACGGCTAAAGATAAACATAATACAATTTCTGCACCTCTGTAACTGCTCCTGGCTATTTAAACAAATACAGATAGCATAACCTACTATACAGACTGTATATATACGGTGGGTGGAACCTTATATTAACCACTTAAGCCCCAGAAGATTTTACCCCCTTCCTGGCCAGGGGTTTTTTTGCGATTTTTTACTGCGTGACTTTAACGGACAATTGCGCGGTCGTGCGAAGCTGTACCTAAACAAATTTCACGTCCTTTTTTTCCCACAAACAGAGCTTTCTTTTGGGGGTATTTGATCACCTGTGTGATTTTTTTATCATGCGCTATAAACAAAAAAAAGAGCGTCATTTTTGCAAAAATAACAATATTTTTCACATTTTTTTATATGAAATTCCCCAAAAAAAATGTAAAAATCAAAATTTTTTAACATTTTTGGCCAATTTGTTTTCTGCTACATATGTTTGGTAAAAAAAACTGCAAAAAGCGTATTTTGATTGGTTTGCGCAAATGTTATCACGTTTACTAACAAAGGGAAAGATTTTTGTAATTTTTGTTGGTTTTTTTTAACGCGTAATGGCGGCAATCTGCGATTTTTTTTTGCAATTTTTTTTGCGGTACTGCGACATTGCAGCGGACAGATCGGACCCTTGACTGACATTTTTGACACTTTTGGGGTTACCAGTGACATTTCTACAGTAATCAGGGCTATATATATGCACTGTTACTGTAAAATTACACTGGCAGTGAAGGGGTTAACTTTTTTTGAGAGGGAGGGGCTATGTGTGTCCCTAGGGGCGTGATTCTAACTGTGATTGGCTGTGGCTTGATGTGTAGGAACAGTGATCAACGGTCCTACATAGTAGAACCGTATGATCACTGTTTCTACACAGGGGAGAATGACAGGCGGCTTGTTTACATCAGCCGCCTGCCTTTCTCCCGCTGTACCGACGATCGCCGAGTGACCGGCGGACATCGGGTCCGCCGGTCACACGCGCGGGGGGGTCCGTGACCGCGCGGGAGCGGGAGCGCGCCTCCGGCGGCGCGCGCTCGCTCCCTAGACCCTCACAGGCTAGCGACGTAGACCTACGTCTCTCTGCCTGTGAGGGGCTGACCGCCGCAGTAAATAGTCGTGCGGAGGTCGGCAAGCAGTTAAGGGATGGTCCACCACACCAGATCACCCGCAGGGGGGAAAGGCTACCACACAATGGTCAGAGCGGCTGAATATTTAACACGGGCTGCGACCTTATTCAACCTCCAAATTACATATATTGGATCTTGTTTGGAGTATTGAGTATTTCATCAAGGGATGATGATCTCCCAAAGTTGTTTGAAAACCTCCCAACTGATTTTGCCTTAATTTGAGGCACATCAACTCAAAGGAGCCTGAGAAGTAATCTTGTAATACTCAGCATGGCCAATGAGGATCTGTCATGAACACAGCTGCAGGAGATCATCATCCCTTGATGGAATACTCAATACTCCAAACAAGATCCAATAGATGTAATTTGGAGGTTGAATAAGGTCACAGCCTGTGTTAAATATTTAGCCGCTCTGGCCATTGTGTGGTAGCCTCTCCCCCCTGCGGGTGATCTGGTGTGGTGGACCGTCCCTTAAAGATGCGAATCTTGGCATCCTTTGCGGTCCTGCCTTTTTTCTGTGTGTCCTGCACCCAGCTGGAGAGCTTCATCTGTGCTTATTCTGTGGAAGCCATCTTGGCGAAACCGGTCAATTAAAGCGCGGTTATTTATTGTTTTTACAAGTTTTTTTCTTTTTTTATTGAGTGTTTTTTGTAAGAAATACATTTTGCGTATTTTATTTTACATACAATCTTTTCATTTTTTTCATTGTTCTTTATGAAAGAATTGATATAATTATGCACCTTAAAAGTCCCTGGTTTCCCACTTTAGTCCTATAAAAAATACTATACAGACTGCAAGATCGAGTATTTGTAAGTAGGGTATTTCATGATTGTTTGCTGCTTTTCTAGTCATATGTGCAGTAGGCTGCACTCATTTGTATTTGTTTCAAATGGTACAAAAGGACACACACCAATTGTTTTGTGAGTAAATGCTACACAGTAAGGAAGCATTTACACTAGCTTTTGGGAGACAGTAAAACCACATGGTTCCGCTGCCCTTTTACCACCCCCTAACTGCTCCCCTATAGCTGCAAAGGCAGCAACTGGGGGTGTATACATGTCATAGGGCAATTGCTTTGTGGCTGAGGCAAGATCTATACCCTCTGTTGCGTTTGAAAAAAGCACTACTGCATGCTTAGCATGACCTATTTAAGTGAATGAGGCCACACTGTAACCAACCACTGCAGCGTGGTAGTTTGCCTTTCAGGGGGTTAAGGCTCTGTTCACACCTGTGCAGGTGTGACAGTGCGCATGCATTTTTGTGTGATTTTGCACGTCACGTTTAGGGCAGCCCATTCACAAAAGAAGTGCTTGATCCTTTTTTTATGTGGTCACATAAACCCTCTTTCTCTCGCTCCACTTTCTTCCTCTGGGGTTTCTAACCCAGCTTGCAGGGAAAGGAAGAACATGTTTATAACCAACTCACTCTATGGTATTCAAAGTGGTATTAAACTTTAAAAAAAAATAAAAACTTTCTCCCTGCAAGGTAAAAGCATCATGTGCTAGTATGCATTGTACATTACGCACATTACAACAAAGCCCTCCAGCGGTATGCAGTTACCTCTGCAGAGACTTCCATCTTCACCCGGTCTTCCTTCCAGGTTCTCAGGCTGCAGCCACTTGAGTGACTGAGCTGTGATGACGTTGCTCCTGTGCATGTGCACAGGAGTCAAATCCACGGCATAGAGCTCTGACAGAATGGCATGGGCATGCCATTTCTTCAGAGCGTATGTGCCGGTGACATCACTGGCTGCCAACCAAGTGAATATCTCCTAAGCAGTGCCCATTTAAGATGTATTTATTTAACCTACAGGTAAGCTTTATTATGAGTATATCTGTAGGTAAAAATCTAATTCAGGAGTTTACTACCACTTTAAGAAGCAACAGCTATTTGCAAATACAGACAGTAGAGGGCACCATAAGAAGAGGCCTAATACTCGCCTGTCCTACTGCCTGTTCCTCATACCTTGCTTGTCTTGCAGATCTTTGGACTTTGAAAGTTCTCACAGCAGACACACTTCATGGTGTATCAGTTGTCTGCATCCCTGTCACATATTGTGGTTCCATAAGCTGGCCTCTACGTCACTAGGGGCCACAATAGTGACTTAGGGCTGGTGGTTGGAACCACAATACATGGCCAGGGATGCAGCTGTCTAACACAGAGGAGTGCAAATCTATGGAAAAGGTAGCAGAAATTTCTGGCTTCAATTTTATTTTTTAAAATGGTCCACTGGGTGATTTCATTTCTGACTGCAATACTCTCCTTCTGTTCAAAGCTGTTTTATACAGTAATCCATTTTCACCACTAAGGCCCCATTCATGCCTGAGAAATGTAAACCACAATTTGAAGCTTCACCAGAAAACACTAGGGTTTCCATCCTATTTACTGGTGCACGTTCACACTTCAGCATAGTTTTGCTTGATGCTTTGAAGTGTAATTACACTTATGTTGAGCAAAAAAAAGCAGTCTCCTTTGAGCAATTAATGAACATTGCAGGGATTAAACGCACTATGTTGCAGACTCTTAGCTGTTTCTACTCTGAAGAAATCTCTCTTTGTTTGATCGTGTACTTTGTAGACTGATTTGAATAGGAGGGTTTGGTTGATTACAGTCATCGGGTGCATTGTCAGTGTTCTGATGAAATACCTCAGGGTATGTATTCTTTTAGAAGTACTGTATTGAACCCTTGGGAATTATCTTACCAAAACTAAAATTCCTACTGCAGGGGATGCCCAAATTGTGACTTGTATCTCAATGCAGACTTCTAAGAAAAACAGTGAGCCAAGTACACAAGCAGGGAATAACATTTTTGGGGAAGTTTTGTATACCAACACTGTATGAAAGACCTCCAAGTTGCCATATTATATTGAGTTTTACAGAAAATTACAACTCTGCAGATTGAAATGAAAATGTCATTTTTAATAACATTCAATTATAATATGGCTTGTGTCTCAATGTGCTATATCATTTATTTTTATTTCCTTTATTTTTTTGACAAAAGTGGAGTTATCATCTCAGCCTGTCACACTGTACATGAGTCGTGCCTCTTTATACTTGAATGGGGGCACCTGAAAAATGGGTGAAAACCATGCCAAAGTGCACATAATATGCAATTCTTGTGTGTGAAAAACTACCAAAGAAGCTTAGCTCAAATGTTATTGGGGCTGAATCTCCCCAGTCTTTCGGGCCAAATAATGCCCAGGATCATTCAACATGGAGCATATCCTGTGTGTCCAAGGCTTCATGGATACCATGCTACTCTGCACTTACCTTACAGTGATATTATTAGTACAGTGACATTATCAGTTCACGTGTCGATACGCTTTATGCATAATTTCAGACCACCCACTCTCCAGAGCAGCCTTAAACCATCTGGGTATGGTAAATATAAAAAAAAACAGTATATAGCATAAAAACACACTGCATGGGCCTCTGGGAATAATGGAAGTCTGAAGTTGGGCCTAAAGTGATTTTAAACGCTTATATATATATATATATATACCCAGTAAATTGACTCACCTCAGATGATACACAGAGATAAAACAAATCCTCCTGCATATGTTGTACTTGTTTATCTGCAGCTCTTTCTTCTCTACATCTGTTCAAAGTGCTGAATTTTAAAGCTTGTCCGAGTGTCCAGAAAAAAAGGCGTGGAGAGCTGAAAGCTTGTCCGAGTGTCCAGAAAAAAAGGCATGGAGAGCTGAAGTTACACTCTGCCAAGCTCAGTTAGGAGAGCTCTGAGAGCTGATTGGAGGGAAGGGACACCCCCCCCCCCTCCATCCACACAGCACGCAGAAACAGAGGCTGTCAATCAGCTGGAGCCTCCTCCCATGTCACCATATTTCTCTTGTTGCTACTTGACAGAAGTGACAGAAGTGATTCATGCTGATAGCAGAGGAACCAGGCAGCAGACAGACATGACACTTAGTGCTCCTAATTGAGACAGGTACACACCATAGATAGATTTGCTTTGTTCATATTTCATGTATGAGGTTTACAACCATTTTAAGTCTTTTCTTTTGTAGGTTTTTTTTTTTTTCAGAACACTGAAGGTCACTTAAAATAGAAAATAATAATAGAAGAACAATACATGGATAATATTAATGCTCTCCTAAAGCTTAATGTGCATCTGAAATCACTTATCAATGAGAATAATGTAATAAAATACTATTACAGGGTAGTTTTTGGTAGATAAACTAAGTCACCTGCCAGCTTTTGGAGGCTCTGTTAGTAAAATGATATTGCCATAGTTCCTCAGCTCTCCCTGCAAAAAAAAAATCACAGTTGGGAATTTAGCATTTGAAGTACCTTCAGAGGAGTTCAGTCCAGTAAAGCTGGATACACACTATACAATTTTCTTTAGATTTTTTCCTTTAGATTTACCAAAACCCTTTAATATGAGGTCAAACCTAAACACTTTCAATTAGTATGCAATCAGGCAGGGCCTTGCATTACATAGTAAAGGTAAATCTGAAGGAAATGTAACAACAAAAGTTGTATAGTGTGTATCCAACTTAAGGCTGATATTAGAAACTCATACTTGCTATAAAAGTCCTCAAGCTCAATCAATGGTCTTGGGAGCCATCTCTCTTTGCTATAACCTCTCAAAGGTAACCCCCCCCCCCCCCCAATCAGTTTGATATTATCTGTTATGTGAGACTTTGCAGCAAAGGAATAAGGAAATATCTACATGATGGTACCTCCTGAACCTGGTTTGAGAATGCTGATAGGTAGCCTCAATCAAACTTTACTGTATGGAAATGAGGCCCCTCATCTTCTGGAAGAAAAGCACCTTTTTCTTTGGAGTAGAATAAGTACCTCATGACATTTTGTGAATTTTTTAACATGGCAATTGCCATATGAAACACCTTGGGGTTTCATAGCTCATTGGTAGCACTGTCAGTGAGTTTACTCCACACCAGAAGTAGGTTTTAGGGCTTTTTCTGACCACTTTTATTTAAAACAAAACAAAAAGTTCACACTTGAATCGTTTCTTACACAGAGGGTTCTCACCATCAATGCAACAAAAACATAGAATTCAGCCTTGTGGCTCTCTTTTGAGTTTCACTGCTCAGGCCTCCTGCCTTGGTCCTCCAGACCATCAAACACACAGTCCCAGTGCTCATGCACAAAATGCTGTATCTTTGCCAGATTGACTGTCTCTTTTGCAGCTCCCAGCTGCTCCATCCTCGCAGTCTCGTGCCTTTGTCTGTCCTGACCTGGACAGGATGGTGCAACATGCAACTCAAAGTTCCTTCACACACTGACCCCCTTGGGAGGGTGGGGCCACTGACCTCTAACTATGTCTCTAACAGAAACCCAGCACACAGCTGCATTATTAGTCTGCCTGTTTCCTGCAAAATCTGGCCTAAACCGCCATTTTAAACAGTGGCATGGGGTCGACCTGCCACAAGTGCTGTGGCAAACTAAATTTCACCTAGTTAGTGTTTACATATTTATACAAAGATTGTATTCTATTTTACATGCATTGAATAATGCTTTGCAAGACAGAACAGAATATTGTCTGATAATAGCTGTATTTAGGGTACTATGCAGTACCAGAAGAACAAATTATTACAAAAAGTTTTTGAAGATGAGGCTTAGTGCTTTCAGCTCATGAGAATTGCTGAGATATCTATGATGCTGGAGTGAATCACAGTTAGTAAAACAGTGGGAAAGCACTACTGTTGAGTATGAATCTTGAAATGGAGTGTTTTTCTTCTTTTTAGTCAACTTGGAAACCTTATTCAAAGTGTGTAGTTACTAGAAGATAACATGGAAGCAGAATCAAAAATACAGAAACAGAATAATTGAAGTGAACTTTTTATTCATTTGAAGTCACGTTATGTCTTTATTACGAATTGCAAACATGGAATAAGCACATGACAAACAAAATAAAGTAGCACTGGGAGATGAATAAAATGTATGACAGATGCTGAAAAAGACGAGACACTCGAAGAGTTGGTGCTACTCACAGTAATCCAGTGCAGACAAATGTGCTGAAAGGACAATTGTCAACATCAAAGATAAAACATAACAGTCACTAGTGCGATAATAATTCTCTGTACCAAGTGCCAATGACATGAAATGGGTCAACTTGACCTCCACTGACAGCATGTAAGAAAAGCTCCTTGTGCTGCCTAATAGATGAGTACCATCTGTTACTGGTTTCTCTTTCATGTTGTAAGCACAGGTGTAGGGGCTCTAGGCTACCATAAAACTGTATGCTGGCATCTTCACTGTCTCTTCATTTCCACACTGTTATAAAATGCTGTTAAAATATTTCACTGATATTTGTATGATTTCTAAATTCTTTTACTTGCATATTTTTATTTAATGTACTAATGCCTATGAAAATGAAAAGCAAACAAAACAGATAATAAAATAACATTAATTTTGTAAGCTGGGTATGGCCATACTATGTAAACAGTGGAAGTGGCTTGAAGAGGATAGTTCAATAGAACGTAAGCCTATTTGCTGCATACATTGCATACAATTACCACTGTCTTGGTAACCACAAAATTAATCTAAATTACTAAGCAAAAATTACAGTGTCGCAGTCACACTGATGCTCCATTCACACTTGAGCGTATTGTTTTCGGGCATTTTTTTGGGCATTTTTCACGTGTTTTTTCCAGGCATTTTTTGCAGGTATTTGGAGGCAGGCATTGACATCTGACCAAAACGCTTGTAATCTGCCAAAAAATAAGCTCATGTACTTTTTTTGAGCTTTAGATGTTTTGCTTCAGGCGACAAAACGCTCATAAGTGAACAGGGGCCATTAAAATGAATAGGATTTTCCTTGTTGGGTGTTTTGAGACTTCAGAGATGAGCATTTTATGAGCTGAAAAATGCTCAGGTGGGAACGGGGCCTCAAACCTCAGGGCATAAGATATTTTTTAAAAATGGAACTCTTTTGGGATGTATGCTTTTCTGTGCACAGAATATGGAAAAATAATGAACTTATTAGGCTAAATTGACGAAGCTTCAACAAAAGCATAATTACCTTCATTTTGAGCCATTACACTGAAAATAACTGTAACTTTTGAAAATAAGATCCTTATCTTGTAGCTTTGTCAATTGAGCTGTTTGTTTGAGCTCACTGAGTGGAGACTACTAAGCAACCAGCAACTGTTAGGGCAATAAAAACAAACAGGTATTTGTCTGTACTTGAAAGGTCTCAAAGCAACTTTAGGACTAGCCAATGCAATTATAAGGTGAGTCAGTGCATTTATTGAATGTACATACCTGTACAGCCTCTCAGAACTGCTCCCAAGTACAAAGTATATGTGTCTTTCCAATCCAGTGATTATACTATGATTGGACAGCACAGATCACAGGCAAAATGTAAAGAGCCATTGAGAGTGGCTCTATGAAATGTGATCATTGTGACCAAAAAAAGACTTCTCCACCGCACTGCAAGGGTATCTTTTTTTTTTTTTTTTTTACTGAACAGATTTTATCTTTGACAGAATAAATAAATGTACTGCTCTAAATAGAAGCCATATTACTTATCGATATTCTCTGAACAACTTAAATTACTTTTCCAATTACATTAGGAACAATGTATACAATTATTTTACAAGGTTTAATTAAATCTGTAAATTACTTATAGATGTTACAGTTTTCATTTCCACTAGCACCGTACAATGTTTAATGTATATATCTGCTATACAGATAAAGTAGAAGACAAAAGCAACAATGACATTTCAAATTTCAGTTTAGAAGTCTAATTATGCCTGATTCTTACAAGAAATTTGCCTCCCCCCACCCCCACCCTTTTCTGAATGGTTATTTTCTAACTTCATCTGACATAGCACTAACTAGGACTATGATTGGCCAAAGGGCAGAAAATGTGCTTCAACACCACTAAAGCAACCCATGATATTTTTAATTTGATGTCCTATGGATGGCTGAAGGGGACAACATTGTGGTTTTGATTTCAATGGATCTTGAAGAAAAATGTGCTTATAAAAAGAGTTCCTTTATTTGCATATGTCTATGGAGGGCATGCCATTGTATGTAGGATCTGATTCGCCAGAGGAACTCTAATGGGAACGTTCACTCATCAGAAATATTAAAATGTGAACTAGTTCAGAAAAAGATTAGCTGTCTTGATCTTAAAAGTGATAATCAACTCTCAAGAACACTGATTAAGATATTTAAATATAAGAGTTAATTTAGACTACTTTACAGCATTGATTCTGTCTTCACTCTGACAATATTCTCTTTTCTCTGCTATAAAGTTAGCTTTTTAATCAGCTCAAGTGGGGTCACTGAGGATGTATGTCTTTGTTATCCAGTAGAGCGCTCACACTATGCTCAATTACTATATAAAGTGGTCTTTCCAATGAGTGTTAAATATGTCTGAAAGCCTATTCTAATTAGGTATTTCTTTTGTATTGTGCTAGCACACTGGTACATTGGCTATTAGGTAGAAGAATAAAAATGATATTTTACAAATATTTAGCAAAATGTTAAGGACAAGTTAATTGATGGCACATGCATATTAATTTCCTATGATATTTTTTTAGCAATGACCTAAGTAACTCTTACCTGTTGTCATTTGGCATATATATATTTCACAATGTTCATTTCTTAGCACACTTACCAGTAACCCTGGTTGGGCCAGCTGTGTGCTACTGTATGCGTACAGTGGTTGCCTTCCAGTATGTACATAGTAGTGATGGGCTCAGGCGTGTTCAGGATTAGGGATGATCGAACGGTTCGGGTCGACCATCGGTTCGGCCCGAACATTGGGTGTTCGAGGTTCGCCGAATTTAGAACTTTTTGCCCAAAAAGTTCGGAATTCGGCAACCAGAACCGACCAAAATGCAATGCTTCAGGAAATGGGCTTTAAAAGCCCGTGATTGGACCAGAACCATTAGCAAAAGCCAATTGAGGGGGCAGGAGAATGCTAGGAATGTGATTGGAGTGACTAGGGGGTCCCTAGACCAATCATTAGTGAATACGCCCCCCAGTATATAAGATCGCCCCCGCCATATTCCTAGCATTGGTATACTGGACATGGAAGAGAGTGGAAGCAGTTCTGTTAATTTTACTTTAAAAGTGTCATTTAGCTATTTATTAGTGTGAGGAAAGGGATATCTAGTGTAGTTAGAGTGCTCCTTTACACTTTAGTTAGCTTCAAAAATTTAGTTTCTGTAGGGAAAGTGTTAAGTGTAAAGGGACCGTAGTGTAGTGTAGGGTTAACTGGCAGTGACTGCTATGGCAGGGTGACAAAACCCTTCCATAGCAGGGTGACCGCTATAGAGAAATGATCATTTCTCTGAGTTGCTTCGGAACTGGAATATGGCTTCTCACCAGCCAAGCATTTTTTATGCTGCAGGGGCTGCCACTGCCAGTGCTTTTTTGAGGACATGTTTGATGTCAGACATGACATCTGAACATGTGTATAGGGGGTATATATACACATATATGTCTGTATATATACCCCTAGACATATATAGGTGTGATAGTAGCAGAAATAAATGCTTGCGCTAATGAAATCATTTACAGTAATATATTTCTGCTACTATCACACCTATATATGGCTAGGTGTCTATATACATATAATTATGTGTGTATATATACCACTATACACAAGTTCAGATGTTTTGCCTGCCTCAAAAGAACCCAAAAAAATGCCAAAAAAACGCTAGCGTCAAAAAAAAATGCCCAGGTGTGTTTTTGCTGGCATTTTTTGTGGGGTTTTGGAGGCAGGCAAAACATCTGAACTTGTGTATAGTGGTGTATATAAACACATCCATATATTTATATACACACCTAGACATATATAGGTGTGATAGTAGCAGAAATATATGCTTGAGCTAATGAAATCATTTACAGTAATATATTTCTGCTACTATCACACCTATATATGGCTAGGTGAAGGCATTTTTTTTGGGTTCTTTGCAGTCAGGAAAAACATCTGAACTTGTGTATAGTGGTACTGTGCACAAGTTCTGATGTTTTGCCTGCCTTCAAAAACTCCCAAAAAATGCCAGCAAAAACACACCTGGGCATTTTTTTTGACGCTAGCGTTTTTTTGGCATTTTTTGGGGTTCTTTTGAGGCAGGCAAAACATCTGAACTTGTGTATAGTGGTATATATACACACATAATTATATGTATATAGACACCTAGCCATATATAGGTGTGATAGTAGCAGAAATATATTACTGTAAATGATTTCATTAGCGCAAGCATATATTTCTGCTACTATCACACCTATATATGTCTAGGTGTGTATATAAATATATGTATGTGTGTATATACACCACTATACACAAGTTCAGATGTTTTGCCTGCCTCAAAAGAACCCCAAAAAATGCCCAAAAAAATGCTAGCGTCAAAAAAAAAAAAATGCCCCGGTGTGTTTTTGCTGGCATTTTTTGGGGGTTTTTGGAGGCAGGCAAAACATCAGAACTTGTGCACAGTACCACTATACACAAGTTCAGATGTTTTTCCTGACTGCAAAGAACCCCCAAAAATGCATGCTATTAAACCGGCAAGGTGTTACAGCAGCGAAGCCAACCTCCTGTGCTGAAAGTTTTCTAATACAAACAATCTTTTTTTTTATGGTTCTGGACATGCTACAGAGCTGAAACTTCACATGTACACTTTTTAGACCCCCCAGATCTGAAATCCAAAGTAAAAATCAAAAAATCTCTTTTTTTTTAAATTTTTCAATAATTGGCTTTTTTTTATCAAAAATGACAATTTCTAAGAACTTTTTGTGTGATTTTGTGTCTGGGGGGTCTAAAAGGTGTACCTGTGAAGTTTCAGCTCTGTAGCATGTCCAGAACCAGAAAAAAGATCATATAGGTGTTAAAGGAGGGTCCCACATCCCTGTTCTACTGAAAAATTATCTTTTTTTTTTTCATGGTTCTGGACATGCTACACAGCTGAAACTTCACATGTACACTTTTTAGACCCCCCAGATACTAAATCCAAAGTCAAAATAAAAAAATCTCTCTCTTTTTTTTTTTTTTCAATAATTGGCTTTTTTATCAAAAATGACAATTTTTAAGAACTTTTTTTGAGTGATTAATAGTTAATGGGGCATGACCCATAACACTAGGCACTTTTTAGGGGCATTTATTGGGTTTTATGGCTTAAAAATTGTGTTTTTTGATTACCGAAGTTCGGGTCCCATTGATTTCAATGGGGTTCTGAAATCCGGGCCGAACTTTCGGGAAGTTCGGATGTTCTGGCCGAACCGAACTTTTCAAAAGTTCGATCATCCCTATTCGGGATCATAGTCCCAACCCACCTGAGCAATCCCGCTAGGAAGCCAACACTGCACACCGCCAATCATAGGCAGTGAGGCATTTACCGTCCCGCAGTTGCACAAACCAGGAAATGCCCATCTGCCTATGATTAGCGGTGGGCAGTGTTGGCTTCCTGGCGGGATTGCTCAGGTGGGTTGAGACTACGATCCTGAATACGCCTGAGCCCATCACTAGTTAATAGTAGTAGTCACCATCCAGTATATTATTGCAATAGAGATCATATGCAACTCCTGTAATTCTAGTTATATACCACACTGTTCTTTTAGTTAAACCTGTCCCTTCTAGTCTGGGATTCTATATTTAGTTTTAACTCAGGACCCATAAACCAGCATAGGCTAGAGCCAGGTTAAGCATCTGACGGCCACTTCTCGTAGTTCATTAATGTTGCTGCTTAAAACCCAGTTGAAGTCTTTTCTTTCATTATTTATCTGCAATTAGGCTGCATAACAAGTAAAGTATATGGCCATTTTTAAAGAATAATACAGTATGACCCCCCCCCCCCCGCTTCTCATTGAGCATGAGCATTGTTGATTAGAATAATGTACAGGGGGTGTGTCACATTTCTCAAGAACTAGGCCACTACACTCTGGGTGAGAACAGCTTTCTGGATTTCCAGAATTCAGCTTGCACCAAGCAGTTTTTTACAGTATTACGTACTAACACATATTAGCATGGAATACTCAAATGTCATTATCTTTACTTGTTATACAACTTAACACTGATAAAAATCAATTTATTTGGGTTTTAAAAGTAAACCTTTGCCTTGTTAGATTGAAATATTGTATATACCCGAATGTTAAATACTCGCCTAACATACACTGCTCAAAAAAAATTAAAGGAACCCGTTTTAATCAGAGTATAGTATCAAGTCAATTAAACTCCTGGGATATTGATTTGGTCAGTTATGTAGCAGAGGGGATTGTTAATCAGTTTCAGCTGATTGGTGTTAATGAAATTAACAACAGGTAAACTAGATGGGCAACAATGAGATGACCTCCAAAACAGGAATGGTTTTATAGGTGGAGGCCACTGACATTTTTTCCCTACTCATCTTTTCTGATTGTTTCTCACTAGTTTTGCATTTGGCTAGGGTCAGTGTCACTACTGGTAACAAGAGGCAATAAATAAACCCTATAGAGGTTTCACAGGCAGTCCAATTCCTGCAGGATGGCACATGAATACGTGCCATTGCCAGAAGGTATCCTGTGTCTCCCAGCACAGTCTCAAGAGCATGGAGGAGATTCTAGGAGACAGGGAGTTACACTAGGAGAGCTACACAGGGCTGTAGAAGGTGCTTAGCCCATCAGCAGGAGCGGTATATGCTCCTTTGTGCAAGGAGGAACAGGATGAGCACTGCCCGAGCCCTACAAAGCGACCTCCAGCAGGCCACTGGTGTGAATGTCTCTGACCAAACAACCAGAAACAGACTTCATGAGAGTGGCCTGATGGCCCAATGTCCTCTAGAGGGCCCTGCGCTCACTGCCCGACACCATGGAGCTTGACTGGCATTTGCCATTGAACAACAGAATTGGCAGGTCCGCCACTGGTGCCCTGTGCTTTTCCCAGATAAGAGCAGGTTCACCCTGAGCTAATGTGACAGACGTGAAAGGGTCTGGAGAAGCCATGGAGAATGTTATGCTGTCTGTAACATCGTTTAGCATGACCGGTTTGGTGGTGGGTCAGAGATAGTCTGGGGAGGCATATCCATGGAGGGACGCACAGACCTCTACAGACTAGACAATGACACCCTGACTGCCATTAGGTATCGGGATGAAATCTTTGGACCCTACCCTGGTACAGTGGGTCCTGGGTTCCTCCTGATGCATGACAATGCCCGGTCTCATGTGGTGAGAGTATGCAGCCAGTTCCCGGAAGATGAAGGAATTGATACCATTGAATGGCTTCCATGCTCGTCTGACCTAAAGCAAATAGAACACCTCTGGGACATTATGTTTCTGACCATCCAACGCCGCCAGGTTGCACCTCAGTCTGTTCAGGAGCTCAGTGATGCCCTGTTGCAGATCTGGGAGGAAATATCCCAGGTCACCACCTGTGGTCTCATTAGAAGCATGCCCCAACGTTGTAATGCATGCATACAAGCACGTGGTGGCTATACAAATTACTGAGTTTACGTCTACTAACCAATTTCAGGTGCTGCAATGAAATTTCAGCAGAATGGAACTAGCCTGCTGCATCATTTTTTCACTTTGATTTTCGGGGTGTCTTTGAATTCAGCCCTCTGTAGGCTAATAATTTTCATTTCCATCAAATGATGTGGCATCCTTTAGTTCCTAACACAGTACTCAGCCTATATCAGTATAGATATCCAGCATGATATTTTTCCCCATTGAGATCTGATGTGTTTTCAAAACATTCCTTTAAGTTTTTTGAGCAGTGTATTTTTTCTTTGCTGGTACTTATCAATACATATGGCTGCTTCCAAGCCCTATGAAACCCACAGGATCAATTGTAGCTCTTCAAAAGTTTGGTTTAAGAGCTCCCTCTTCATTCTTATACATAGATACAAAATGTGGAGGGAAATATGCTGCCATGGATAGGCACCAGGAAAATAAAATTGTTTTAGGTAGTTGATTTCCCCTTTTACTGGTGCCTACATAGCAGCATACATGTGGTTAATAGCTTAAAATACTATGGTAAATGGGAGGGAATGTATACCAAAAAAAATATTTAATAAATTAAGCAACGGAAGAATGTTTTTTTGGATTGGAAGGTGCAGTGCACCAACCCTATGTATGCTGCCATGTAGTCAATGAATTTTTGTTCATTGGTTTCAATTTGCTGTGAAACAATGAAGAAATTGGACAATAGTTTGCTTGATTTTCTTATAGTGCATACCCCACTTTAAGGGTAAGCAATATGGAGTACAGTATCTGACAGGGGTACCTAGTGTTAGCCACCTGACTACATGATACAGCTTTCATTGGCTGTCAGTGTAAAAAAATAACAGCCATTATAGGAAATAATGATCATTTTAGCTTAGTGAACTGTATCTTTATAAACATAGGTTTGCTACACTTGGATTGACCCTTTGGCTTAGCCACAAGTCATTAGAGGTCTTATTGGTCTCCATACCACCCTTCCTTTTTTCACCGTTTGCTACACTTGCCCTTTTGTCATTGCCTACATATTTGCAACATTGCATGTTTGAAGTGTTATTATTGATTGTGTCAGTTTTAGACAATTATTGTACTAAACCTGTACTAAGGCAGGTATATATCTACAATATTTTTTGGAGCTAAAGATATATTAACCCCGTGAGTCCGTTTTTCATTCATCTGTTGATGAATGAAAAACAGACATCAATGCATCTCTATTAGGGTTGAGCGGACACCTGGATGTCCATGTTCGGCGGGTTCGGCCGAACTTGAAAAAAAAGTCTGGGTCCGTGTAGCGGACTTTTTCCGAACTTTACCCGGGCACTGAACCCCATTGAAGTCAATGGGGACCCGAACTTTCAGGCACTAAAATGGCTCTAAAACACCAATGGAAAGGGCTAGAGTGCTGCAAATGGCAGCAAAATGTAGTTAAGAGCATGACAAGTGCTCTGCAAACAAATGTAGATAGGGAAATAACTTAAAACAACAAAAAAAAAAACAGAAAAATAAAACAATTTTCTTCATCTGTGAAGGACGAGGCCCATATGGAGTAGGAGGGAGGTTGAGGTGGCGGTGTAGGTGGAAGCGGCGGTGGAGGGGGAGGAGGTAGCCAACACTGCTTTTTTTCAGTCATTTTAAATTAGGGTACACCCCAAAAGAGTGAGAAAGATCAAAAATATAACAATGGCTGGGTAAGGTCGGTATCCATCTCTATTCTGCACAAGCGACGGAAAAGTCCTGTGGGATCCATGCCTGGTTCATTTTAATGAACGTGAGCTTGTCCACATTGTCTCTGAACAGGCGGATGCGCTTGTCTGTGATAACGCCCCCAGCCGTGCTAAATACACGTTCAGATAATACACTGGCTGCAGGGCACGCCAGCACCTCCAAGGCGTAAAGGGCAAGCTCAGGCCATGTGCCCAATTTGGAGACCTAGAAGTTGAAGGGTTCTTCTGAGGTGCTGGCGGTGCCCTGGCTGCATTGGTGACCTCTTCCTCCTCCTCCTCCTCTGCCTTGGCCTTGTGCTTCCACTGTGTCCCCGCTGTCAGGTGGGAATGCCAGCAGCATCGCGTCTACCAGCGTGCGCTTGTACTCGTGCATCTTGTGATCACGCTCCAGTGAGTGAATTAAGGACAGTACGTTGTCCTTGTAATGGGGATCCAGCAGCGTGGCCACCCAGTAATCAGCACAAGTTAGAATGTGGGCAACTCGGCGGTCGTTGTGGAGACACTGCAGCATGTAATCGCTCATGTGTGCCAGGCTGCCCAGAGGCAACGAAAGGCTGTCCTCTGTGGGAGGTGTATCGTCTGTGTCTTCTGTATCCTCCCCAGCCACGCACCAGTGATGGCCATGAACTGGCCTGGGTGCCACACTGCTGTGAACATGGTTCCATCTCCTCCTCCATCTCCTCCTCCTCCTCCTCCTCATCCTCCAGAACTGTGCCCCTGCTGGACAATTGTGTACCAGGCGTTTGTGGGTGCAGGAACCCACCCTCGGAGCCACTTGTGAATGACTGCCCTAAAAGCCATGGAAATGATCCCTCTTCCTCCTCCTCCTCCTCCTCCTCCTCCTGTGCCACATCCTCTTCCATCATCGCCCGATGCGTTTTTTCAAGGAGGCATAGAAGTGGGATAGTTTAGCTGACAACGGCGTCATCGGCACTGGCCATGTTGGTGGAGTACTCAAAACAGCGCAACAAAGCACACAGGTCTCGCATGGAGGCCCAGTTATTGGTGGTGAAGTGGTGCTGTTCCACAGAGCGACTCATGCGTGCGTGCTGCAGCTGAAACTCCACTATGGCCTGCTGCTGCTCGCACAGTCTTGCCAGCATGTGCAGGGTGGAGTTCCACCTTGTGGGCACGTCACATATAAGGCGGTGAGCGGGAAAGCTGAAGTTACGCTGCAGCGCTGACAGGTGAGCAGCAGCAGGGTGAGAACGCTGAAAGTGCGCACAGACGGCCTGCACTTTCTGCAGCAGCTCTGACATATCGGGGTAATTTTGAAGGAACCTCTGCACCACCAAATTCAGCACATGCGCCAGGCAAGGGATGTGCGTCAAACCGGCTAGGCCCAGAGCTGCTATGAGATTTCACACACCACCATGCTGGGCTTGAGGCTCGCTGGCACCAACAACTCATCGGTCTGCTGTTCCATGCTCCTCCACAACTCATGCGCGGTGTGCGATTTTTCCCTCAAACATGCAAGTTTTAAAACTGCCTGCGTTCGTTTACCCCTGGCTTTGCGGAATTTGGTGGTGAAGGTGTTACGCTGACCGGATGAGGAGGCGGTAGAGGATGAGGAAGCGGAGTAGGAGGAGTTAGGAACAGGATGTAAACTGAAGCGCCCTGCAATCCTCGGTGGTGGAAGGAGATGCGCCAAACAAATTTAAAAGGTGTATCTCACACGTACCGATACAGACTATGCCGCAATTTAATTTTTTTACCCCAAAAGGGTGTAGATTGAATAGCGGAATAGAAAATATGATATAAAAAGGTGTATCTCAGACGTACAAACACAGACTATGCCACAATTTAATTTTTTTTACCCCAAAAGGGTGTATATTGAATAGCGGAATAGAAAAAATGTTTAAAACGGTGTATCTCACACGTACAAACACAGACTAGGCCCCGATTACAATTTTTTGTACCCTAAAGGGAGGATGAGGATGAGGAAGAGGAGTAGGAGGAGTTCGGAACAGGAGGCAAACTAAAGCGCCCTGCAATCCTCAGCGGTGGAAGATGCACCAAACAAATTTAAAAGGTGTATCTCACACGTACCGATACAGACTATGCCGCAATTTAATTTTTTTCACCCCAAAAAGGTGTATATTGAATAGCGGAATAGAAAAAAGTATATAAAAAGGTGTATCTCACACGTACCGATACAGACTATGCCGCAATTTAATTTTTTTACCCCAAAAGGGTGTATATTGAATAGCGGAATAGAAAAAATTTTATAAAACAGTGTATCTCACACGTACAAACACAGACTAGGCCCCGATTACAATTTTTTGTACCCTAAAGGCAGGATGAGGAGTAGGAGGAGTTCGGAACAGGAGGCAAACTGAAACACCCTGCAATCCTCGGCGGTGGAAGATGCTCCCCAAAAATGTGGAAGGTGTATCTAACACGTACCGATACAGACTATGCCGCAATTTAATTCTTTTTACCCCAAAGGGTGTAGATTGAATAGCGGAATAGAAAATATGATATAAAAAGGTGTATCTCACATATACAAACCCAGACTAGGCCCCGATTACAATTTTTTGTACCCTAAAGGCAGGATGAGGAGTAGGAGGAGTTTGGAACAGGAGGCAAACTGAAGCACCCTGCAATCCTCGGCGGTGGAAGATGCGCCCCAAAAATTTGGAAGGTGTATCTCACACGTACCGATACAGACTATGCCGCAATTTAATTTTTTTTACCCCAAAAGGGTGTAGATTGAATAGCGGAATAGAAAATATGATATAAAAAAGTGTATCTCACACGTACAAACCCAGACTAGGCCCCGATTACAATTTTTTGTACCCTAAAGGCAAGATGAGCAGTAGGAGGAGTTCGGAACAGGAGGCAAACTGAAGCACCCTGCAATCCTCGGCGGTGGAAGATGCGCCCCAAAAATTTGGAAGGTGTATCTCACACGTACTGATACAGACTATGCCGCAATTTCATTTTTTTTTACCCCAAAAGGGTGTAGATTGAATAGCGGAATAGAAAATATGATATAAAAAAGTGTATCTCACACGTACAAACCCAGACTAGGCCCCAATTACAATATTTTGTACCCTAAAGGCAGGATGAGGAGTAGGAGGAGTCCGGAACAGGAGGCAAACTGAAGCACCCTGCAATCCTCGGCGGTGGAAGATGCACCCCAAAAATTTGAAAGGTGTATCTCACACGTACCGATACAGACTATGCAGCAATTTAATTTTTTTTACCCCAAAAGGGTGTAGATTGAATAGCGGAATAGAAAAAAGTATATAAAATTGGTGATTTTTCAATAGCACATGTGAACACAGCAGTGTCTTATGTTTTATGTCACGGTCAGCTCAGCAGCAGGCTATGAAGGGAAAAAAAAAAAAATTCCCCTTTAACTTTGTAATTTTTAAAGAGGAGATTAGTACAGACTATGCCGCAATTTAATTTTTTTTAACCCAAAGGGTTGTATATTAAATAGTGGAATAGAAAAAGTATATAAAATTGAAAATCACTCAATAGCACATGTGAACACAGCAGTGTCTTATGTTTTATGTCACGGTCAGCTCAGCAGCAGGCTATGAAGGGAAAAAAAAAAATTCCCCTTTAACTTTGTAATTTTTAAATAGCAGATTAGAACAGCAATCTGTAGTAAAATATAGCTGAACGCTGCACACAACAGACTGATAAAAATATATTTTTTTCTCCCTCCTCCTCCTCCTCAGTGGGCTCAAGTGAGGGCAAAAAGATCGTTCACTGCACCACCCCCCACACAGCAAAATCGATGTAGATCGCTAACGGACGATTGTTCTGTCCCTGCCTAATCTCTCCAGCCTGTCCCTAAAATGCTCAAATATCTTTCCCTGCCTACACTCCAACCTGTCCCTGCATTCTTTTCGGGCACAATTTTTCACTGTCTGTCCCTTATCAGCAGCAGCCAGCACGTATGATGTGTGCTCTCTCCCTACACTACAGCAGAATGACGCACCGTGCTGTGTCTCTCGAACTTATAAAGACATGGGTCACATGCTTCCGATGGCCAATCACAGCTACTAATACATTTGTAGGCATGGCTGGGATGGCAGTTAAACGCTTGTTGATTGGCTGTTGAAAGCCCGCCATTAAAAGCGCGCCATTACATACAAAACAGGAAATAAAATTACCGAACACGTATTTTAAACCCGAACATACAGTAAAGTTTTCGGGTCCGTGTCCGGGTAGCAAAAATCAAATTATCCGGTACAGACCCGAATAATACAGTCCGTGTTTGCTCAACACTAATCTCTATGGAAAAACGGATGACAACGGATGATCATCCGTTAGCATCCGTTTTCATCCATTTCCGTCAATACCCGTTTTGTGGAACGGATTAATGCCATATTTTTCATCCGTCAAAAAAACGTATCGGACGAAAAACAGATGATAACGGATGACACCTGTTGACATCAGTTTTTTGTCCGATCCGTTTTTAACAAAATTTTTTTTTTTTTATCAACATTTTACATGTACATGTAGAAAATATAACCTATGACCAAGGTAGTAAAAAAATAAAGGGGAAGTGGCATCCCATAGGAGATCTTCAATCATGGCCCTTGATGTCTCCCATGAGCGACTCATAAACCTGGTCCATCTCAGGCCAGGGTTATGGGACTCATTATGTCCTGAATATAGTGACCGGAGTGTGGTAAAGAGGCTATGGGAAGAAATATTTGTAGAAGATACGCCAAATTGGGCTGATTTGAATGCAAAGCAGAGTAAACTGCATGGTAAGTGTCTACTTCATATTTTGGGGAATTTGTGATCAGTATCACCTGGGGGCACACTGGAACTACTATGTATCTATTCTTTGTCATGCTGACACTGCCAGCCCACCTACATCTCATCCTTTGGCATGCTGACCTCATTAGTACACCTACATCCCACCCTTGGCATGCTGACACTTGTAGTCCACCTACATCTCATCCTTTGGCATGCTGACACTTCCAGTCCACCTACATTTCATCCTTTGGCATGCTGAACCCGTTAGTACACCTACATCCCACTCTTGGCATGCTGACACTTGTAGTCCACCTACATCTCATCCTTTGGCATGCTGACCCTGTTAGTACACCTACATCCCACCCTTGGCATGCTGACACTTGTAGTCCACCTACATCTCATCCTTTGGCATGCTGACCCTGTTAGTACACCTACATCCCACCCTTGGCATGCTGACACTTGTAGTCCACCTACATCTCATCCTTTGGCATGCTGACACTTGTAGTCCACCTACATCCCACCCTTGGCATGCTGACACTTGTAGTCCACCTACATCTCATCATTTGGCATGCTGACTAGGGATGATCGAACGGTTCGGGTCGACCATCGGTTCGGCCTGAACATTGGGTGTTCGAGGTTCGGCCGAATTTAGAACTTTTTGCCCAAAAAGTTCGGAATTCGGCAACCAGAACCGACCAAAATGCAATGGTTCAGGAAATGGGCTTTAAAAGCCTGTGATTGGACCAGAACCATTAGCAAAAGCCAATTGAGGGGCAGGAGAATGCTAGGAATGTGATTGGAGTGACTAGGAGGTCCATAGTCCAATCATTAGTGAATACACCCCCCAGTGTATAAGATAGCCCCCGCCAAATTCCTAGCATTCTTATACGGGACATGGAAGAGAGTGGAATGCTGTTCTGTTACTTCTGTTACAAAGTGTTACAAAGTGTCATTTAGAAATTTTTAGTGTGAGGAAAGGGATATCTAGTAGTGTAGTTAGAGTGCTCTTTTACACTTTAGCTAGCTTTAATTTATTCAGTTTCTGTAGGGAAAGTGTTAAGTGTAAGGGGACCATAGTGTAGTGTAGGGTTAACTGACAGTGACTGCTATGGCAGGGTGACAAAACCCTTCCATATCAGGGTGACCGCTATAGAGAAAAGCTAGTTTCTCTTGTGTCACTTTCGCTGCAGTAATATGGCTTCGCCGCCGCCAGCATTCTTTTTGGCTGCAGGCGTTGCTAGTGATTTTTTGAGCACATGTTTGGAGTCAGACATGACATCTGAACATGTGTATAGGGGGTATATATACACACCCGTGTCTGTATATATACACCTAGACATATATAGGTGTGAAAGGAGCAGAAAAAACGACTTGCGCTAATGAAATAATTAACACCAATATAGTTACGCTCCTATCACACCTATATATGTCTAGGTGTGTATATACATATAAGTATGTGTGTATATACACCACTATACACAAGTTCAGATGTTTTGCCTGCCCCCAAGGAACCCAAAAAATGCCCAAAAAAACGCTAGCGTCAAAAAAAAAAAAAAAAACGCCCAGGTGTGTTGTTGCAGGCATTTTTTTGGGGTTTTTGGAGGCAGGCAAAACATCTGAACTTGTGTATACAGGTATATATACCACTATACACAAGTTCAGATGTTTTGCCTGCCTCTAAAGAACCCAAAAAAATGCCTGCTACTAAACTGGCAAGGTGTGAAAAGCGAGAAGCAAACAACCTGTTTTATAATTGCACTAATACAAATGATAATTTTTTTATGGTTCTTGACATGCTACAGAGCTGAAACTTCACAGGTACACCTTTTAGACCCGCCAGACACAAAATCACACAAAAAAAGTTCTTAAAAATTGTCATTTTTGATAGAGAGCCAATTATTGAAAAAAAATAAAACATTTCTTTGGATTTAGTATCTGGGGGGTCTAAAAAGTGTACCTGTGAAGTTTCAGCCTTGTAGCATGTACAGAACCATAAAAAAAAAAAAGATTGTTTGTATTTTGTCACTTAGAACACAGGTTGTTGGCTTCTCGCTTTTCACACATTGCCGGTTTAGTAGCAAGCGTTTTTTGGGCATTTTTTGGGTTCTTTGGAGTCAGGAATAACATCTGAACTTGTGTATAGTGGTAAAAAATGCCCAAAAAAACACTAGCGTCAGAAAAAAAAAAAAACTCCCAGGTGTGTTGTTGCAGGCATTTTTTGGGGGTTTTTGGAGACAGGCAAATTGTGTGATTTTGTGTCTGGGGGTCTAAAAGGTGTACCTGTGAAGTTTCAGCTCTGTAGCATGTCCAGAACCAGAAAAAAAAGATCATTTGTATTAGTGCAATTATAGAACTGTAATATGGCTTCGCT
This sequence comes from Pelophylax lessonae, assembly GCF_965119305.1. Lineage (NCBI taxonomy): Eukaryota > Metazoa > Chordata > Amphibia > Anura > Ranidae > Pelophylax > Pelophylax lessonae. The sequence goes on from NC_138768.1 coordinate 187,998,954, forward strand.
CTTTTCACACCTTGCCGGTTTAGTAGCAGGTGTTTTTTTTGGGCATTTTTTTGGGTTCTTTAGAGGCAGGCAAAACATCTGAACTTGTGTATAGTGGTATATATACCCGTATACACAAGTTCAGATGTTTTTCCTGCCTCAAAAGAACCCAAACAAATGCCCAAAAAAACGCCTGCTATTAAACCGACAATGTGTGAAAAGCGAGAAGCCAACAACCTGTGTTCTAAGTGACAAAATACAAACAATCTTTTTTTTCTGGTTCTGGACATGCTACAGAGCTGAAACTTAACAGGTACACTTTTTAGACCCCCCCAGATACTAAATCCAAAATTAAAAAAGCTTTTTTTTTTTTTTTCAATAATTGGCTCTCTATCAAAAATGACAATTTTTAAGAATTTTTTTGTGTGATTAATAGTCCCTGGGGTATGACCCAGAACCCTAGGCACTTTTTAGGGGCATTTATTGGGTTTTAGGGCTTCAAAATGGTGTTTTTTGATTACCGAAGTTCAGGTCCCATTGATTTCAATGGGGCTCTGGAATCCGGGCCGAACTTTCGGGAAGTTCGGATATTCTGGCCGAACCGAACATTTGAAAAGTTTGATCATCCCTAATGCTGACACTTGTAGTCCACCTACATCTCATCCTTTGGCATGCTGACACTTGTAGTCCACCTACATCTCATCCTTTGGCATGCTGACCCCATTAGTACACCTATATCCCACCCTTGGCATGCTGACACTTGTAGTCCACCTACATCTCATCATTTGGCATGCTGACACTTGTAGTCCACCTACATCTCATCCTTTGGCATGCTGACACTTTATAGTCCACCTACATCTCATCCTTTGGCATGCTGACCCCATTAGTACACCTACATCCCACCTTTGGCATGCTGACACCTGTAGTACACCTACATCTCACTCATGGCATGCTGACACCTGTTGTCCAAATGTGCTCTTAAAATAACATTGCATTGTTTTGGAAATTCTTTCCGGCCATTGTGTCTACTTTTCAATATGTCTAGGAATAAAAGTGATGATAAGGTGGAGATTAATCAGGGACCGTTACAGATGGGACCTCAAGGAAGAGGCAGAAGAATCCCGTAGTGATTCTGGAGCCGGGAAGAAAAAAAAGGCCATCTATTTCAACATGCTGGAATTTCTGTGAAGTGTCATAGACCGAAGACCGTAAGTGACAACTATTGGAACATCTTATATTGACCTTTTCAAAGCAATGGCTTTGCAAAGAGCAGTTCTATCCTCTAGTTCTCAGGCCCTACAATGTTGCCCCATGGTATACTCCCACAGAGTGCAGATTTTTATGTTATCCTCCTATAATGATCGATTTAAGATATATTTGCAAACATTTTTACATTATTTGTTATAGTACCACCTCAAACCTCTCTGATGAGAAAGGATCCAGATGTCGCTTTCCTGAGGAGTCTGTATAATCATCTTAGCCAAACTCCTAACACTCGGAAAATGGATGTCCAAATGTAAATTTTTAATTTTACTGCCATGTGTGTTAGGGCTGCAGTTGATGGAGATCCCATGCCGGAGTTCCACTATGTGAGCCCTCAACGCCGGCCTTTCCACACGTACCCTTCTGATGCATCTCCACCCAACATTCAGCAGCTACACGTCCAGCCAGATTTTATGCCTCCCCTACATAGCCAACATAACCAACGCCCACCAAGCAATTACTCAACTCAACCAAGTTCATCCCAGGGCTCATATATCAGTCCCAACAATACCCAATCCCAATCCTACGAGTCCTCAAGTTCCCAGGTTCATTATGGAAGTTCCTCCCAGTCTTCAGCCCATTTTCCAAATTCACCCAGTCCGTATTATCAGGATCTGTGAAATGGTGTGAAACATGTACCCAGTGAGCTGAACTCCATCCTATGTCTGACTTTACATACAGTATCTCACAAAGGTGAATATCTCACAAAAGTGAGTACTCCGCTCACATTATTGTAAATATTTTATTATATCTTTTCATGTGACAACACTGAAGAAATAACACTTTGCTACAATGTAAAGTAGTGAGTGTGCAGTAAATTTGCTGTCCCCACAAAATAACTCAACACAAAGCCATTGATGTCTAAACCACTGGCAACAAAAGTGAGTACACCCCTATGTGACAATGTCCAAATTGGGCCCAAAGTGTCAATATTTTGTGTGGCCACCATTATTTTCCAGCACTGCCTTAACCCTCTTAGGCACGGAGTTCAGAAGAGCTTCACAGGCAGCCACTGGAGTCCTCTTCCACTCCTCCATTACTGAGCTGGTGGATGTTAGAGTCCTTGCGCTCCTCCACCTTCCATTTGAGAATGCCCTACAGATGCTCAATAGGGTTTAGGTCTGGAGACATGCTTGGCCAGTCCATCACCTTTACCCTCAGCTTCTTTAGCAAACCAGTGGTCATCTTGGAGGTGTGTTTGGGGTTATTATCATGTTGGAATACTGCCCTTCGAAGGGAGGGGATCATTCTTTGCTTCAGTATGTCACAGTACATGTTGGCCTTCCTGGTCCCTCAATGAACTGTAGCTCCCCAGTGCCAGGACACACCCACCACTATGCTTGACTATAGGCAAAACACACTGGTCTTTGTACTCCTCACCTGGTTGCCGCCACACACACCTGACACCATCAGAACCAAATAGGTTTATCTTGGTCTCATCAGACCACAGGACATGGTTCCAGTAATCCATGTCCTTAGTCTGCTTGTCTTCAGCAAACTGTTTATGTGCTTTCTTGTGCATCATCTTTAGAAGAGGCCTCCTTCTGGGACGACAGCCATGCAGACCAATTTGGTGCAGTGTGCGGCGTAAGGCCTGAGCAATGACAGGCTGACCCCCCATCCCTTCAACCTCTGCCAGTGGTTTAGACATTAATAGCTGTGTGTTAACAAGCTGTACACTGACTATTTTACATTGTAGCAAAGTATAATTTCTTCAGTGTTGTCACATGAAAAGATGTAAGAAAATATTTACTAAAATGTGAGGGGTGTACTTACTTTTGTGAGATACTGTATGTCCCTCACTAACATGAGATCAGTAGATGAATAGTCCATACTGTGTGCAGCTATTGCAAAATACAGCATACCACACTTTACGGGTTCAAGCCAAGCACTCAGAGCTACATACAGTTTAGACAGTACATCCAGAGGCCTTACATATGTTAGTGAGTGACACAGTTCTCAAATAAAATATTTTCATACGTTGACAAACGTTCGTAGAATGACGCAACTATTGTCCCAAATTCTGTTTCTTCAGTGTTTTATCATTTTTGGTCAGATGCTACTATGGTATACTAATGTATAATTACCATAATTAAGATTTGTGGCATTCACCAAACTTTGGGAAGAGAATCACAATACTCCACACAACTCACAGGAACAGAGCAGAGTCAGTCAATATGGTGGAGGTTCCTTCCCTTGCACCATTTTTGTTTTCTTGTTCCATTTTCAAGTTTAGCTCCGTACACACATACCGATTGTCGGCCGAACGATCGGCCGTCTTTTGTCCGGTGCTGTCCTGTCCGTTGAAAAGTGCTAAAGACTGCACACGAATTTTGTCGGCCAACAACAGCCGACTGCAGAAGTGATGTCATGTGATGGTTAACTTTCCGTGTTTTTTTTCTTCTCTGAGCATGCCCAGTCTTGCTCATCTGCTGTTTGTCGGCCGAATTCTGTACTGACTGAGGAACAATCGGCCGTTCTGGTGTTGACCAACAAAAATTTTAAAGCCTGCACACCAGATTCTGTTCGGCCGAAAAGTCGCAGTCGGTTGTCGGAAGCATCATACTAACAAGCCGACAATCGGCCGATCGGACGGTGGCCGAATATTTACGGCCGACAATCGCTTTAGATATACAGTGAAGTTAGAAGTTGGATGGCTAAAATGCCCACCTACGTTTTTATTTTTCTATCTGCAGCACTTTTCTCTCTATATTCTGTGCAAAGTGCTAAATTTCAAAGGCTTATATGAGAGTTGTCATGTCTTCATTTTTTGACAATGTTGTGATACATAGTTGTGTTTCACTGAAAATAAAAATATCATTTCTAATGCAAGAACAATGGGCTTTATTTCTAAGTTTAAACATAGTGCACAACAGATGCAAAGATTACACACATTGCTAATAAGCCAATCACATGAAAGCAACTCAGTGCATTTTCTTATCTAGACGTGGTGAAGATGACTTGCTGAAGTTCGAAACGAGGACCTAATAAAGTGGCTGGTTAGTGTATTTACACGATGAAATGGATGAAAAACAGATGACAACGGACGATAAATGGATGTCAACGGACGATAAATGGATGAAAACGGACGAAAAACTGATAAAAAATGGATGAAAAATGGATGACAACTGATGAAAAACAGATGAAAAACGAATATGAACTGAAATGAAAATGGACGTTGACTGATGACAAAAAACGTGACTGAACTGAACGGACTGTATGTGTGAAAGGGGCCTAAGGGCTCTTTCACACAGGCAGACCGTTCAGATCCGCCTGTCCGTTTTTTTTGGCGGATCTGAACGGTCCCCCCATGCATCCCTATGGGGCATCGGATGTCAGCGGAGACATGTCCACTGACATCCGATCCGATCCGTCAAATCTGGATGGATGGAAACCCTATTTTCCATCCGTCCAGCGGATGGGATCGGATGAGAACAAACCGATGGTCCGTTCCCAGCCGATTTCCCCCATAGAGATGCATGGGGAACTGATAGCTGTGTCTTCATCCTCCTGCTCAGTGGGGGGATCGGTGGATCAATCCCACGCTGAGAAAAACGGAGTCCGTCCGACGGGAGGAGTGTGTGAAATGGGCCTTAGGCTTTTCCCTTTATTTTCAACTGGTGATCTTGCCAGTAACACACCTCTTGTATCATACAGATACCACTCAGGATGAATGAGAACAGGGAGCAGATTTGGACAGCAGCATTGTCAGTCTGTTTTGGTAGAAGTACTAGCAGATTAAATACAGTAACAAATTAAAGCCAAATTCCAGCTAATACCTGATAATCAGCTACAGCAAACAGTTTTTTCCTTTTGGGATAACTGTTTTATCCAAGTATATTAAAGCTGATCATTTTAGGCACCCAGCATTAAATAGTTTGTCTTATCCCTGTAACTGCAAAAGAGCGTTTCTACTGAAAAACAACAGTCTTACTGACTGGATTACCAGATGAAAATAGAAGAAAGAAAGCCTAAAAAAGGAAACAAATGCAACCATCACATCTAAGAATTGGTAATCTGAAATATAATAAATATTTGCTTTTGGGTTTATTGCTGCTTTAATGTTCATTTCTCTATGTAAGACATAATTATTGAGCACCTGCAGTTATTTAAAATTTTCTATTAAAGTTGAACTTTCAACTTAGTGTTTATATTTCTCTTCAAGTCTTTTTAGCACAGAATTAATTCTATGCAAACATAATTAAAAGTACTTGAAAGTGCAATCTTATCCAATTTCCTCTTTTTGTTAGTATTTAGTAAGTGTTCAGTTTAAATCAATGGGATGGAGGAGCTTGCAATCTAAGGTCTGTATACTGATACTGTAGAGCCGATTTGTTTTAGAAGCCATTTAAATTACAAACATAGTTTGTAATGTAAAAGGAAGTTAGTACCTAGAGCAGGGATCCTCAAACTACGGCCCTCCAGCTGTTGCGGAACTACACATCCCATGAGGCATTGTAAAACTCTGACATTCACAGACATGACTAGGCATAATGGGAATTGTAGTTCCTGAACAACTGGAGAGCCATAGTTTGAAGACCCCTGACCTAGAGGAAAGTCTATGCAGATACTATACTTGTTGGAAATCACACCCATGATACCAGCTCTGCAATCCCACTGTGCTAAGCACTTAGACATTACTGCACCAATCCACTCTATTGATGTAAACACATTAATCTCAGTCAGCTGGACTGGCTCTTATGTCAATCTTGTCTTCATAATACTACGCAGAAGAGATGGCCGAGGTTCACACTGAATTATGTGACACGGGCTTTTCTTCATATAAGTCAGAGAACAGCTGACTCTCGTGTTAGAGATAAGTGTGATGTCAACCAACTAAAGCCTCGCACACACCACTAATGGCTTATAGCACTGATCGGGAGTCGGTCGGCAGTTATGAGCCTTCGACAGAAGCTGGCCGAATCAACCGGTTTCTATTGAACTGGCTGATGCCGGCCAACATTTGGCCCCTGTGCACTAGGCTTTAGGTTGGAGTTGCATCGTCTAAAGCTGTTTGTAGGTATTACACATTCAGGTACATTTTTTCATGATCATGTAACTGTAATGCTTAGCTAGTTAAAGCAAAATTTTTAGGATTTCTTTCGGATTGGGCTTTTTTTTACCTCTTTTCTAATTACCTATTCAGAGGAAGTCATTGTGCCTGATGTAGAAGATTAATGACTTCCTCTGAACCGTATCTTTGAGACGGATATTAAATATGATATAAAAATCTCTCTTCCATATCATATCATGACCATCAGATACATACTAATTTGTCTACAAGCATATATTACCCATTACCGCAGCAGTATCTTGTTTTCTTCATGAAGCTATGGCTGATTAATTAAGCAGAAGCTTAAGCTTTCTTTTTTTTAAAAAAAACATCCTATTTATTAACTGTACCAAAAATGTAAAGATGTGTTTACTAATCTCTTTAGTGATGTGCAGAACATTGCTTTCCCAGCTTTCATTAATAATACACACTGATTTACTATGTAGATCATATCCTTCTTACAAAACCAGATAAAGTCAACTTGATTTAGGGTTGCTGTAAGTATGAATAGGTAAGGACACAGACATTAAATCATAGCTGGGGTTTTGACATGTAAATGGAAAGGCTATGCGGTACACTTGATCAAAGCAGATAAACTCAGGACATTAAGGCTGAAAGTAATGTCAATACATGTGGTTCTAATGTGAGTAGCCATTGTTCCTAGCAAATTCAATTAGCGATGATGGTCAGGTTCACCGTTACCATAGGTTTGAGTAAATTCTGAGGGTTCGAAATTTCAGGACCCTGGTGAATTAAATAGCAGATTCGCCTAGAACCATAATGTACAGCATGGTCTTTGAACTATGGCCAGTAGGCTTTTAAGAGACAATAAAAGGGATTTTGGTTAAGCAAGCCCCCTCACTATAAAAGGGGGAGGGGGACAGACATCAGTCATAGTGCCTGTGAATTCCAAGCTGTTGTAGGGAAAGCTGACAAACTGCAAAGGGAGAGATTAGGGTCAGTTAGGAAATTGAACTTTAATTCTGCTTGTTAGCTCTTTGGACAGCCACATTGGCGTCTTTTTTGCTCTTCATTTTATTTTGTGGTTGATTTGAGGTCAGTGGTCGCTTTTAGTTGCTGTCCTGTTCACCTAATATAGTAACCTTTTTTTTTTTTTTGATACTACAGGGCTTTAAAAAATGTTACTTTTATTTCAGGGGGTGGTATTTTGAGGATTTAATTTATCTAAGGGTATATTATTTTTTACTTCATCTTAATAGGATCTTTAATTTATGTTTATTTTCAAGGGTGGTGATTCATGGTTTTCTTCTCTTTTCTGTTTTTTTTTTTGTATTCCTTTTTATTCTTTATGTTGACAGGTACTCAACTCACAGAATTCACTTGTTTATCGAACATCTGTTATTATGGCTGCCTCTAGTGCAACAACAGTGTGCACCTAATTCAGCTCAATAGCACCATAGACAAATAAAAGTTAGGCATACAGAGGTTAGGTCTATTATTCCCTTTATTAAAACTATCCTTCTGCTTGCTAGTTTGACACTATTGTATCATCTGTTATATATTTGTTCTTGTAGTAAAGCTCCAGCCTGACCTTTTTGTGTCTTGTAACACTTGGTCCTACCAATGTGTCATCTGCAGTCTCTTAAATCATGTATAGCCTGATACTTACCTGGCAGGAAAGAAACAGCTGCAGTCACTCTGTCTTCTGTTGTTTCTCTGTGTGTGTGCACACAAACGATTTCAGAGACTCCTAAAGCAAGCCCTATATTATGCAATTGGCTTTCTCTCAACCACTGATTGAAGAAAAGAAAATGGCTTGATTCCTCCATCAAAACAGTCAGTGTTAATGGGGGAATCCCTGCCACTGTGCTATTGTATTCTGACAGTGGGAGGTTTCCCAGCCATCATAATACTTGTAGCTGGCAGTGATCATCCAGCCATCACTATAGTAGCCGGCAGTGATCAAACAATAAAAAAAACTGACAGGCTGGTTGTACTGAGGTCCAGCCTGCCCATAGATAGATACAAATTTGAAGAAAAGAAATAAACAGGAGAATGCCTAAACATTTATAATTGCGACAGTTTTTCTGGGTGAAGTGCAGCATTATCTGACAGAAATTCAGGGCTACCAATATTTTTGGCAATGCCTATATATGTATAAGGCTTTTTTGATCAAAGAATAGTTGAAGGTACTCCCTCCTTCTTATTCACTCCTTGTCCCCCCCTTCTACCCACCTCCAAACACTGTCACTTGGTTCCACCCCTACCTACCTCTCAGTTCTACCTCTTTTAGAGAATAGAAAATACATATAATTTTGTGCTGCCAAGTAATTTTTATAGAATGTGGTAATGATAACAAGAAAAGCAGTAAACTAGAACCCCTGAAGCCAGAAACAATAGATCCATTGTAGCCAGTAACAATAGATCTCCCAGCAACAATACACCCCCAGCAACAATAGACCCTCCCAGCAACGATAGCTCTCCCAGCAGACAGCATCAATAGACCCTCCAGCTGTCAGCAACAATAGATCCCTTCTTCAACAGTAGATTCCCCCCAAGCAACATAAGATGCTCCTATCAATAATTGCCCTCCCAGCAACAGCGACAATAGACCGCAAAAGGCCTGCGTTAAGAAACCCTCCAGCACACCCCAGCAATCCTTCCATTACATGCATTCAGTGCTGGAGGTGTCGAACTGTGTTCCCCCATGTTCCCACAGAATAAAAGCCCTGTGTGTGCGTGTACATAAATATATATTGCATCAAATATAGAACTTTAAAGGACACTGCTTTTCTTTTTTTAAGATCTTTTCTTGCCCTTTTTTATTGAAAAACCTCCTAAAAAAACCTCCTAAAAAAAAAAAACATGTAAGACAAGGACATAATGAGCTAGTATGTATCACATACTAGCTCATTATAAATTACTTATCTTAAAACGAAGCCCAGCAGCGCCTGTTCACCGCTAAGATGGCCGACATGTTCACCCATCTTCCTTCTGGGTTTGTGTCCGATGACGTCACTGAGATTGATTAACTAAAGGCAATCAAGCTTTTTACTTTGCAAAGGAATTTGCCCCAGTGAATATAGTGAAATTTCCTTTCACAAAGAATATCTAATCACATGCAAGGAAGATAGCGCTTCCCCTCATTCACTAATTTGTAAGTTTTCTGGATAGCATAGGGAAGAGTTAACACCCCCGTAACCTTTGTTTTGCTGTCTGTGCCCCTAATCAGAAGATTTCCCCTCCATTTCTGTCCCTGTGACAATTGGATTGTGAACATTTTTGAAACAAGGATTGGTAATAAATCTTTAGTGGAGACACCTTTATCCCATGATAACGCTTATAGGAGTAAATTTCCCTTCCTAAGGGTAAATTTCCTCTCACTTCCTGTTGCCTCCATTTTTAAGTATGAGTCGTATGTAAGTCTGATGTTTGTAAATCGGGGACTGCCTGTATCCTATTCTTTCATGCAAGAACAGTTTTTGGTAATGGAATGAAGACATGCACATAATAAACAGAATGCTCAATAAAATACATAAGAAATAAGAAAACAGAAAATGAACAAATGATGTTTGTTTGAATTGTGTAAGTCTTTCAAATATTGCTTGAAATGTACACTGAGTAAAAAAATCGTAAATAACATATCAGGTTGCCTAGTTAATTATATTAAAATCTAAAGTAAGGTTTAGAACTATGTGTCCTGGTTATCAGCCTTTTGATGATTTGAATAGGCAAGACAGATTTGTGATATTAACAGGAACAGATTTGTAAAATAGTTTTTTGTTTTTTTTTGCAAATGCATTATAACTTAACATAAGGGGAGACCCAGATGGCTAACATTACAGCTGCTACGCAAATGCATTAGACTACATTATTACGAGCCCAAAGTTTGCTAGGTTGTTTGTGTTTATGACGTTTTCACTGTGACAAAACATTCATCTTTTCAGTTGTGTCCAAACTACAGCACAATTATTAACTCAGCAAAGATAAACAAATCTACGGCGTGGAGTGCGAAAATGACAGCTTTTCTTCTATTTATTTATTTATATAGAAAAAATTATTTTTAATGCTTTGGTAATCAGAATACATTATATAAGTTAGAAAGGCTTCTTGCATGTTTGGAGGGTCTTATGTATGAGTGCTTGCCAGGCATTTTAAACATTTAAACCTAAAACTGTATACACTGGAAAGTTTTTACAATTTCTTTTATCAGCCCAATACCCCTCTGCTATGTAATGTAGGTTGTATGATGTCTTATGAGCATGATGTGGTGTTAGGACACATGGATAGCAGTGGGGAAGGGCAACCAATATTACCAGAGAGTATTCACTTGGGGTGCTTGTTACATTACCCTTGTCCTGTCTACATGTGGCATGTTATACACACATTCCTGGTCACAGCTGTGTGTACGTGTAAGCGTGTTCATGGATGGTTGGGGTTTTGCATAACTTGGTGTGCACATGTGTAAAAGAGGGTAATTAAACTCCTTCACATATGGCGGCCAATGCTATGATTTTTTGACAGCTACCTTGTGAGAGTGCTTAGGCTGAATTTTGCCTCTTCTGTTTATGAACCAGTATACCTGATTGTGCCTGGGTTTCCTGCCCTTGTTGTAAAACCTTTGCCTGAAATAAACTATCTTTGCTTGCTGTCTGCCTTGACTTTTTCCAGAAAGCCCACTATTCTTATCTGCTGTCTGTCTTGACCTTTACCTGAAGCTGTCAATCTTCTTGATGCCATTATTGTAGCCGTTCTGTTCTTGCTAGCACCTTGTTGGACGATCCTGACCTGATGGCATTTTACAGCAAAGTAGCCCTGTGGTCACTAGGATAACTGGCTCATCTTTTCATGTGGTTGGCTCTGGTGATGTCCATTAGGGATGATCAAACTTTTGAAAAGTTTGGTTTGACCAGAACACCCAAATTTCCCGAAAGTTTGGTACGGATTCCAGAACCCCATTGAAATCAATGAGACTCGAACTTCTGGAATCAAAAAACACAATTTTGAAGCCCTAAAGCCCAATAAATGCCCCTAAAAAGTGCCTAGGGTTCTGGGTCATGCCCCAGGGACTATGAATCAGGCAAAAAAAAGTTCTTAAAAATTGTCGTTTTTTATAGAGAGCCAATTATTGAAACATGTATTGAAAAAAAAATGAGATTTCTTTGGATTTAGTATCTGGTCTAAAAAGTGTACCTGTGAAGTTTCAGCTCTGTAGCATGTCCAGAACCAGAAAAAAAACAGATAATTTTTCATAGAATTTCAGTAGCGCAGGGATGGTGTTACCCTCCTTTCACACCTGGGCATTTTTGTTTCAGGCGTTTTTCAGGCATTTTTTGGGCGTTTATTTGTGCTTCTGTATAGGGGTATATATATATATGTATATATATATATATGTGTGTGTGTGTATATACATATATATGTGTATGTATATATATAAATATATGTATATATATATGTGTGTGTGTGTGTGTGTGTATACATATATATATATATATATATATATAATATATATACCCCTAACCCAGAATCTGCATAGTGGGGTCACCCTGACATGGCAGAGTTCGGTCACCCTGGCATGGCAGAGTCAGATCACCACCCTAAACTACACTACGGTCACCCTGACATGCTAGAGTCAGATCACCCTAAACTACACTACGGTCACCCTGACATGGCAAAGTCAGATCACCCTAAACTACACTACGGTCACCCTGACATGGCAGAGTTCAGTCACACTGACATGGCAGAGTCAGATCACCCTAAACTACACTACAGTCACCCTGACATGGCAGAGTCAGATCACCATAAACTACACTACGGTCACCCTGACATGGCAGAGTCAGATCACCATAAACTACACTACGGTCACCCTGACATGGCAGAGTCAGATCACCCTAAACTACAATACGGTCACCCTGACATGGCAGAGTCAGATCACCATAAACTACACTACGGTCACCCTGACATGGCAGAGTCAGGTCACCCTAAACTACACTACGGTCACCCTGACACTTAAAGCTATTCCTACAAAAACTAAATTTTTGAATCTAACTATAGTGGTATATAGTACCCTAACTACATTGCATATCCCTTTCCTCACACTAATAATTGCAAAATGACACTGGAGCTTTACAAGCAGGAGGAGTAACAGAAATGCTTCCACTCTATTCCACAGCCTCTGTATTACAGTGCTAGAGGTTTGGCAGGGCTATGTTATATACTGGGGGGCGTATGGGGGCGTATTCACTCCTGATTGGCCTCTGGACCCCCTAGTCACTCCAATCACATTCCTAGCAGACTCCTGCCCCCTCAATTGGCTTTTACTGATGTTTATGGGCCAATCACGGGCTTTTAAAGCCCAGTTCCTGTCCCATTGCATTTTGGGCGGTTCTGGTGGCCGAATTCCGAACTTTTCCTGCAAAAGGTTCGGAATTCGGTCAAATTTCGATCATCCCTAATGTTCATGTCAGTCCATGTAAGTTTAAATCTACCACATACAGTACACATTTTGTAAGAAGACAGTGGAACACAAAAATAAAGTTTCCTATACAAGACTGCACAGACTGCTAAGTATATACAAAAATATACTTGAATGATACTATCTTTTGAACAGGTAGAACAATCTCACTTAACTGGTATTATTTAGCTCTCTTTGAAATTATGCTTATTTGCCAAAAAGACCCTATTAAGGACTTTACATGCACTATTATTAATGTGATATGGTGGAGTATGATACATATTAAGAACTGGGATGAGTTTTCAAAGAGGGGGTACAAATTTATTTGAGATATGATATCCCTATTAAAGGATTATACAGAGGTTTGTGGATTGTGGAGGAGACAAGAGGGTAAAGATGAAATGTTTAGAGATGCCATGTCACTCTTTAGTGAAAATGTCCTTAAACACCAGTTAATCTTTTTGCATTCATGCATCATGTGACTAAAAATACTGAGGCATTGAGAGTGACAAATAGTCATGAGAATAACTCATCCAAAGGATAAATAAAGGCAGACACTTAAAGGCGTTGTAAAGTCAAAAGGTTTTTTATCTTAATGCATTCTATGCATTAAGATAAAAAGCCTTCTGTGTGTAGCAGCCCCCCTCAGCCCCCCTAACACTTACCCGAGGTCCCTCTCTTTCCAGCGATGTCCACAAGTGTTCCATCCATCTGAGATTCTCCCTCCTGATTGGCTGAGACACAGCGCCATTGGCTGCCGCTGTTGTCAATCAAAGTCAGCTAGCCAATCAGCAGAGAGAGGGAGCAGGGCTCTGTGTCTGAATGGACACAGGGAGCTGTGACTTTGCTTGGGTGCCCCCATAGCAAGCTGCTTGGATCACAGAAGAGGGACCCGAGAAGAGGAGGATCAGGGCTGCTCTGTGCAAACCCACTGCAACAGAGCACGTAAATATAATATGTTTGTTATTTTTATAAGAAAAAACGAGACTTTACAATCACTTTAAGGAAATTTATAAAGATGCCGAGATTACAGTGAAAGAATCTGAGTGGAAATATGTTGTTGTAACAGACATAACTGATATTAAATAAAATCATTGAAATATTGGATAATAAGGAGAGGTCAGAAAATATGAACATGACAGATAGACAGTGGCGGCACTTTCAACTTAAAATCTTCACTTTATTCAAATTCCATTAAAAATTGAGGACACGACATAGACACACATCTCATATGGATCTCAGCAAATGCTTTGCACACATCTGTGCTTAGTCATTGCTGATTAGATCAGGGTTCAGCACTAATTTATATCTACAGAGCTACAGGTGAGGAACATCTCTCATGGTTATCCTCACCCAAGTTCAGCAAATATATCTATGCATAAGTAGCATATAATTGTAAGATAGTAACAGTTTAAAAGAAAAAATCTGATAAACGCACAAAAACTACTTATCATAATAAAAAAATTATTCAAAAATGTGATTACATCACCCTATACATAAAACGAAGAAAAAACGAAATCCTACAAATACACTGTTCAAAAAAATTAAAGGAATACTTTTTAATCAGAGTATAGCATCAAGTCAATTAAACCCCAGGGATATTGATCTGGTCAGTTAAGTAGCAGAGGTGGTTGGTAATCAGTTTCAGCTGCTTTGGTGTCAACGCAATTAACAGGTGCACTAGATGGGCAACAATGAGACAACCTCCAAAACAGGAATAGTTTTACAGGTGGAGGCCACAGACATTTTTTTCCCTACCCATCTTTTCTGACTAAAATAAAGTCAATAACAGCGCTAAAACACAAAAAAATTCAATCTGTGAAGAGATGAATGAAACAAAGCTGCAGCTGCAGTGGGACACACCAAAAATAATATATAAACAAGTAAAGCTGCGTGAAGTGATAAATGTGATAAACACATATAAAAGGAGGATATCCCTAAAGGTATCCAAATAAAGATAAATAGTGATACAAGGTGATATCAAATAATTATGTGCTCTTGCAATTAAATAAAGTGACATCCAATGGTAACACAAACATAAATCACAGTGTCCAATGAATGAGAAAAAAGTCCAAAGATGAGCGTAACAGTGCTCAAAAGCAAGCCTCCACCGTTCAGTAATGCTATCACCGTGCTGGAAGTGAATCACGCTATTGCGCTTACCAGAAAGCCATAAATATAGGCATATAGAACTCGGAGGGTGAATCAACCAGCTCAACCAGGACACAGACAGCTCCACTAAGACCGGCAAGGAGGTTCCGCTGAGATCAGCCAGGTATTAGACCCCGAAAATCCCGACATTCCATGGTCCAGCAGTAATCATAAAGAAGGGATAACCACCATAGTGAAGTACGTATAGGTATACAATTTATTAAAAGGTAGAAAACTCACATGTGTATGATAAAACAGCGCTAAACGGCAGGATCCACGGACGCAGTTCTTTATAAATCCTGTGGTTTTCACAGAAATGTTATTTATGTATGTTCCAGACAAGTTTCGATGTAAGTGAGACTTAGATGTCTAGTTTATTTGTTAACCACCAAAAGTCCTATGACATGTCATGTACAATCTAAATATGTAGTCTAAGGGACACTGGGTGTGTTTTGTTTTTCAATGTATATAAGTTTGTACGAAATAAACTGATGTCAGGTCATTCTAAACAAACCATATGCTGCCTGTGTATTGAGTTTTATGAGAGGCATGCAGAGTCCAGAGCCCAACCGGGTCGAGTCCACAAGTCTACCGCTGGGAGTGGTTAACGCCAACAGGAGGTGTTTTGGATTTTTCATTTACAGATGAGAATTCTGGATGGTTTAAATTTTGAGTGGGATGTTTCCCACTACCATGAGTAATCTCACACCTCCCTTGTGATAACCATAACAAATATGGCCATGCTAAGGGGTTATGTAGGATATGGTGTACATGATTCCTTAGCATACAATTGGAATCAGATTATTTATATTGTAGATGGGATGCTAAATATGTACAATCATAGGTACATCAAAACTTTATACTAAGAGATGGTTTAAATGCACAGTTTAGTCACGGGTGGTAGGGTTTATATATGTGGACTTTGTTCGTAATTTGGCTTTGATCCTGGATGAAGTGACATATCAAACTCCTTATCGGTGTTTATCCTTTAGATTTAGCATCCTTACTATTGCAAAATCCTTCAGCGGAAACATATGGGTGGTTTGGTTTTGATCCTGATATTTATAGAATATAGATATATATATAGTGGAAGGTTTGAATGTAAATCTATGGTGTGGCAGTATAGAAGAACTTTTTATATATATTTTTTTCACTGCACTGGATAATATCTCGATACACTGATAATGAATAATTACCACTTGTATCCTATTGAATGTTTTTGTTCCTATAAAGGTATACCTATAATGGTATGAAGTTCGAGGAGTGAGTTTTTGAGATCTGAAGCCTTTGGATTGAAACTTGTATATATTTGTAACAATATAGGGTATTGAGAATATGACTGCACACACTTGAGTGTGAATTAGAGATCAGAATAAAGGGGGTGGTTTGTTTATATTAGGTAAATATAGGTGTTGTTTGGGAATAGTTAGACACATCTTTATAGGATCTGGAGAAGTTAAAACGTATCCTAATGACACTTTCGTATCACATTGTTTTTTTAAAAAAGATCCCAATTCAAAAATTGCATTTTTTTCAAAAATTGTATTTTCCAAAAAGTTGCATTATTTAAAAATAAAATCGCATAATTAAAAAAATTCAATTTTTTTAATTTTTTTTTAACAAATCATACATTAAAATGTGCATATTATACATTATACATCAATGGCAAAACGGTGCTAAAACTGGCCACTAGAAGTACTAGAAGTACTGGGACTAAGGCAAAATGGCACCTTATGATGCCTGTGGAATCGGAACTTCAGGAAAATGGCACCGGCGTTATGGCAGGTATATCCCCCTGAGGAAGCCACAAGACCCTGTGGCGTAACGCGTAGGGAAGGGGCCCATCTGTCATCATGCTGAGGCGCACATTGTGAGCATACCATGGAAATAATGTCTGATTGTCTTATACCCGCACTGTGAGGACTGAATGCTTTTTACAGTTTGGTGCACTCTAAGCACCAGGAAAATGTGAGTGTTTTTATATTTAGTGTTTAATAAACCGGTTGTTTTAAAAGATAAAGCACTATGTCCAGCTTTCTCGCTTTATGATTTGGGTGTATGGAGATAAGTGTAAGAGAAGGAGGATTCTAAATTCAAGATTGCCACCAAAGGAGTTAAACAGTATAAAACAGATCCCCAGAGAGGGACAAAAGTGCGTATAGACCATTGGTTGGTCTTATCCCTCAGGTGAGGGCACATCGGATGAGGGGATTATCACTAATGTATGTGGATGATTGGAACATAGTGGTGAACACTAATAAGGAAGCAGTCGTTTGGATATGTGAACACAAGCCTGTTTTTTTATGAAAGATCGAGCATATGCAAGCAAATTCATACCAAGCGACACTTTATGGACTGATGCATTGTTTTTTTTTATGGTATATATGGTTTGATATGATATGCTCATTATGAAAATTGCTATGCAAACAGATTTAAAGGGATACTAGCATTTGGGAGCGTGGCACCACTTTTTAATACCATTTTGCAAATTGATACACGTTTAGAAAGTGTGCATAGGTGTGAGCGATCCACTTTGTACGTTTTTAGTTTTATAGTCTTATAGCACTTAATAGCACAACATAGGAGCGTGCAAGTACAGTAAAACCTTGGATTGCGAGCATAATTCGTTCCGGAAGCATGCTTGTAATCCAAAGCACTCTTATATCAAAGCGAATTTCCCCATAAGAAATAATGGAAACTCAGATGATTCGTTCCACAACCATTTATTCATAAATCCTTCAATTTATAGTCCATATAAAAAGATTATAGCATTGCGATAGGTTGTGTAACCATAAAATGTCCATCCACAAATAGCCACTTCCACAAGGGGATTGGAAGCAAAATCCAGCAGGAGCTACAGGGTAGCAATATGGTTCCATTTAATGAAGGTACAACATTTAGCAACTCACATGGTTGATGAATAAAACAGGCACATCTAAGTATGCAGGCATCTGGGGTAAAGCTGTCCACATAGACCATCTTCTGCACCGCCGGCTGCCAGTCTGTAATCCTGACCGGGAAGACCACCCTGCAGTAAAGCGATCTGAAAGCGAGGGGCAGCATGGAAAGGATGACGTAGATGACGGTGCGGAGGATGGTCCTATGTGGACAGCTTGACCCCCAGATGCCTGCATCCTTAGATGTGCCTGTTCCAATCATCAACCATGTGAATTGCTAAATGTTGTACCTTCATTAAATTTAACCATATTGCTACACTTAGAGGCGCCTCTCTTCTCTTTTATACTTAGCTGTGACTTGAGGCTACTTGTATATCAAGACATCGCTTGTATATCAAGTCAAAATTTATTTGAAAATTTTGCTTGTCTTGCAAAGCGCTCTTAAACCAAGTTACTCTCAAACCAAGGTTTTACTGTACACCCCTTTTTAATACATGTATTGTTGATGTTAATAAGAAGAAATAAAAAATAAAAAAATCTATAGAATATGGTAGACCACTACATGTCTAAACAAAATGTCAATTGCTCTCCTAATTTTATTGTTATACCTCTGGAGAGAATAAATAAATAGAAAAAAAAAACATATTCCGTCAGTAGTTTTTATATTTATTTTGAGAACTTGAACAGGGTTAGTCTATCAAAACAGTTCTATATCTGTATCTCAGACAGGTAATGCAGCTTGCGGTATCATATGATCCAATTATATTCTTAGGTGAGGAGATAAGGGTGCTGAAGCAAACCATGTGAACATCACAACACCTACATTATGAGGATAACAAGATAGCTTTGGAACTGATGGCAAAAAAATAACCCTTATCATTTCTGAAACAGATAAACATCCAGAGATGTGAACTCAGGAACATCAATTCATTTTACTGTGATGTGCGAGGATTCTGCACTCAGAAATTGAGCTGGAAAGAAAATAAAGCAGAAATGCAATAATCAAGCATAATAGTAGTGGGGGAAATATTCCTTTGTACCATAGATATAAGAGTAAATATAACTATAGCACCCTACATAGCTAATGCTGGCTACATACTACCTTTTTTCCTAAAACATATGTGACAGATTATAAATTTAGCATGGATGATTAGCAAAGTATAATATGTAATATGTAAAGTTTACCTAGCTCCAAAGGTTTTTGTTTTGAATAATATAGCGTGGAAAGGTTTTAATTGCCGTGTCCCCACTGGAGAGATTCACTTTGTCTATTTGTTCTGGTTCCTATTTTCACCAAGATAAAAACTGATAGGAAATTTACATTATAGAGGGTAAATCTTGAAATGAGGACACCTGTTCTTATATCAGCTGTTTAAGATGGGAAACCCCCTTATTTTGTAGAGATGCCTTTGGTCTTTGAGAGAAGAAGAGAAGGAAGATCTCTCCAGCAGTACAGAAAGCAAATTGAATGCTTATGTCTCTTAGCTGGGAAAAAACGTTTCGAGTGGATTGTTTCATAAAGGTTTTAATTATATCTCTATGATGGGTCATATTGTAGTTCTGGGTGGCTGGAAGAAGACTGAATAATTACCCAATTTTGTGTTTGTACATCCTTCTCTTAAAAGAGATCACGTTATCACACCTCCTGTCCACTACACAAAGGTTTTATTGTCATCATGCCATTTCCCATTGTCAATGTACCAGGAAGTAAAAAAAATCAGTCTATGGCCAAATAACCTTTTAAGGGAAGATCAAATCTTTCTGTAATGCCCCGTACACATGTGCAGATCGTCGGCCGAACGATTGGCCGTCTTTTGTCCCCGGGCTGTCGCGTCTGTTGAAAAGTGCAAAAGACTGCACAAGAATTTTGTCCGCCGACTACAGCCGACTGCAGAAGTGATGTCATGTGATGGTTAACTTTCCCTGTGTTTTTTCTTTTCTGAGCATGCCCAGTCTTGCAAATCTGCTGTCTGTCGGCCGAATTCTGTATTGACTGGCGAACAATCGGCCGCTCTGGTGTCGGCATACAAAAATTTTAATGCTTGCACGACAGATTCTTTTCGGCCGAAAGTGCGCTGTCGGAAGCATCATACTAACAAGCCGAAAATCGGCCGAATCTTTTCGGCCGACAATCTGCACGTGTGTACGGGCCTTAAGTCAAAAAAGGCAACCTGCTGTTGATCAAATTCAGAACAACCAAAAGCAAATATAGGCCAGATATTAGTAGAGAAGTAGTAGCTTTTATGAAAATTGTAGTGCATCCAAATGCATACAGTCAAAATGTGTCTTATGGTTGTGCAAATCCCAAATTAAACAACCACGAGGATACATTTTTGGCCCTTCTCCCCATGAAAAAACTTCCTTTCAACTTTTATTTTTATAATATATATTCCTTTCTTATCCCTGTCCCAGCGGTCATTGCTGCATACATGTATAACTGCTGCAAATTGAACTTTTACGGAAGTTTGGAACATGTATATAGGTAATTGAAAAGAGACCTATTGCTGTATTTTGTATTTTATTAATTTCCACAGGGTTCTTAAAATGTATAAATCTTTTCCCTTAATACTCATTATTATTAATTTCATCTGGTATTTTTTAGTACTCGTTTGATATAATGCTAACTTTCCAGAGTTGAGGAAGTAGCTGTAGATTAATCTATGTTGTACAACCTGTTGTGGCTGCTCTCATTGCATCCTAATCATCTAAATTGGGAAGGCTTCTTAAAATCTTTAATGTATGTAATCCTTTGCATTGCCTAACATGTGGGTTTGATAGTCGGGAAGCCTTGAGGAAGAGCAATTAGCATAAATGATCTCTTATTAAACTCACATGGGTAAAATGCATCAGCTGAAAGGTCACTTATACTGATATTAAAATTAAGAGTATATATTCCATTATAAAATGACAGTCTTTTTTTTTTTAATCCCAAAAAAAGCCATATTTCATTACACCTATTCTGTGAAATTGTGTTAGAGATTTTAATTTTAGCTTTAATGTTTTGATTATTACTTACCTATGCAGCAACTGATACACTGTTTACACATTATAGTCAGCTTTTTGCCCACCTTTTAACCTTTTATTTGGAGTTATTATCCCAAGCTATACAGTATTGTTCATGTGTTAGAAACTTGTGTGCTTGAATTAATCTAGGATATGCAAAAATTTGCCTAATAATATTGCATAGATTCCCAATTGTGGCTGCTATTATCAAATTACTATCAACCCTGCCTATCTGCTGAAGCCTTGCTTATTATATAAAAAAGTCATAAGCCTGTGCAACATTTCCTCCCCACTTTCCCCTCTGGATCTCCTCCTGGGTCGCTCAATTCCAACTTGGCCCTCTCACATCAGAATCTTGGCTACCCATGTCCTCATAGCAGCTCGCCTAGCACTGGCAAGAGCCTGGAAATCACCGAAACCCCCCACACTAGCGGACACCATTCTCTTGCTCAACAATCACCTTTGAATGGAATTTGCCTTCGCCAAAGCCAACCTGACCACCGCCTCCTTCTACAAGCATTAAGCACCCTGGCTCTCTGATAATAGGAGTGCTAACCTACGAATCCCCAACGGTCTCGATCTAACTGTTTCCTGAACTCCGCCCCCGGATAACCTACATCACCACAACTCTATCCTGCTTGGGACATACAATGCATCCCAACGGACTGGAGACACTCCCACGATTTCTGCATCAGATGTCCACCTACTTATCAAACCATTTTCCTCTTGGGTTTTGTTCCCTTTCCTCTCGCTTTTGTGGAACCTTGCCAGTACATGATCCCCCCTCTCGTAGCCCCCCACCGATTGGCCTTCCACAAGTTATTCATTGCTAACCCCAACCCATATTACTCCCCCTGTTGTACCCGGTCCTGACTACAGTTGGTTCCCATATGGGGTAGTTGGAGCCCGGTGTATCTTAATGTTTGGTCCTCACATGGTGGAGGCTCAACACACTCATGTGTCACTGGCAAGGTTCACCTGAAGTGCCGTGACTCGACCTGTTATTATGTTCATGTTTCTTGTTTCGAATCTGTGACCATTGTGATCATTTTTTTATTCCTTATTATGCTACTACAACGTTTGTACTTATCCTTCTTGCAAAAATTCAATAAAAATTTAGTTATAAAAAAAAAAGTCATAAGCCTAACAGCTTTGTAACTCAAATTTCACAATAACTTAAGTTTACATTTAGGACTTTATTTCTGTTTTTTGGAGTTAAATTTACCAAATAAACTGCTAGCATCTGCACATGCATTGCAAATTTGTGCTTGCAAGAACAGCTATAAATATGCATTTTTTATGCATGATCATTGATAAAGAAAGGTAAAATAGGTATATAAGTTTCGAAAATGTTTAAAACGTCCAAAACCTTCACTTTTTAAAAATAAAGAAATCGAATGTTTAGCGTTTTGAGGACTATTTGCAAGCATTGTGTTCATATAATTTTTCAGGTTGATATGAATTACTATATTTAAAAGAGAATAAATGTGTTCTAAAATAAACAGTGTATTGTGTTGCATCTCGAACAGCTAAATTGGAATGTTACTGAAAAAATATATCCCCATAAGCTTTAATGTTTCTAGAATAAAAATACAATTTGAAGATATACATAACTACACCTGTCCACAAGGTTTAGGAGTGTGTCTATGGGAATGTTTGCTCTTCTTCCATAAACACATTTGGCTCGCAGTCTCGGCTATAATTCATCCCAAAGGTGATATATCAGGTTAAGGTCAGGACTCTGTTCAGGCCAGTCAAGTTCCTCTAATCCAAAAACTCACTCATCCATGTCTTTATGGACCTTGCTTTGTGCATAGGTGCGCAGTCGGAACATGAACAGGAAGAAGCCATCCCCAAACTGTTCTCACAAAGTTGGGAGCATGAAATTGTCCAAACTGTCCTGGTTTGCTGACGCCCTAAGAATTTTTCTCCACTGGAACTAAGGAGCCACGCCAAACCCCTAAAAAAACAACCCCACACCATAGTCCCCCCTCCACCAAATGATTTGAACCAGTGCAGAAAGCAAGGTCCATGCACTTCTGGAAGACAGCCTTCCCAGATGAGTTGAAGCTGTTATAGCTGCAAAGGGTGGGCCAACTCAATATTGAACCCTATGGACTAAGACTAGCTTGCCATTAAAGTTTATGTGCGTGTAAAGGCAGGCATCCCAATACTTTTCACAATATAGCGTAACTATACTCTAACAATGTCTTATGAGCTATAGCAAACATATCCTTCCAGGAAACCGTTTAAGGACACTATAAATTGACAGGGCTGGTCTGCATCATATTCAACAATAGTGCTCTTAATGACATCTAAAGTTATCTCACTTAACAGAAAGCTGGCACTTGGACTGGGCCTAATTAATCACAGAAGTCAGATCCCTAGTAAAATCCTAAACTAAATCAAAAGACATATAGGGATTGAGTTACTATATGTAAATATCTTGTGCACTTTGTAAGTGCACTAGTACTCTGTAAGGGAATTTGCTTCAGACCTTAGTAAATGAGGTGAAGCTTTACATTGTTGATGGGGACAAGAGCCTCTTTCCCCAACACTGGCCAGTGGTTGTGGGGGTCTGCCGGTGGGGGGCTTATTGGAATCTGGACCCCCAGATTCTGCCCCCCCTCATGTGAATGAGTATCGGATACATAGTACCCCTACTTATTCACTAAAAAAAAGTGTAGTGTAAATAAATACAGGAGGCAGTTTTTGACCTGCTTATTAACCTCCCTGGCGGTATGATTGTTTCTGATTTTAGGTGCTGAAAGTGGTACAATTACAATTATTTTGCATGTAATTCTTAAGGACGAGCAGCTCAAACCAACTATTTACATATGATTTTTTTTTACTGTGCGTTCTTCTTTATAACATCTCGGGTATGATAAAGTTTGAAACACAAAATCATAAATTATAATATAATAAATAACTATAAATAAGTTAAAGTGTATATATATATATATTTACACACACATATATATATAAAAAGTGTAGTAAAACTGCAGGAAAGGGCACTGGGGGGCAAACTAATGTCAATTTATTTTATTTTGTAATGCAATCCAATAGGATTACAATATATCAGTGTGTTTGTGTGTTTTACTATTTGAATTTGCCGCCGGTTCCACCCCCCCTGCGACGTGACGCTCGCTGGAGACGGAAGCCGGGGCTCACAGCATCGGGCGGAAGATCCGGCCACCGTATGCTGCAGTGACACATCGCGGGATCCCGGGGACAAGGTAAGTAAGCTCAACCAGGATCCAGCGATGCTCCCTGGCGGTACCCCGAGTGTGGCTCAGGGTTACCGCTAATGGCACTGAAATTCCACCCGGGAATACCGCCAGGGAGGTTAATTAAAAAAAGCAAAAATAAAAAAATTGTCCCCCAGTGTAGATCCAATGTTAATCACGATGAAAGCCACTCCGGACAAAGGCTCCTGCTGAATGACAGTTCTGCCACCTCCCACCACTAAATAAACTAAGGGTCCCCCCCTTGCGACATCACCAACCCATCATGCCCCGTTTGGTGATGTCACAAGGGGGTGGTGCCCATTGGTGACATCACCCGTTGGCCCCTTATTTTTTTTCAGCAATGGGAAGCTTTTTGAGAGCGGAGCTAGTTCTCTTTTTCAGGTTGGCGGCCGGATTTCATTGTGATTGATCTACATCAGGGGGACAATTTTTAAAAATGTTTTAAAATAAAGTACTTGTCAAAAAATGCCTCCTGTATATATTTACACGTTTTTTCTGCTGAATGAGTAGGGGGACTATATACCCCATGCTCATTCACATGGGGGGGGGGGTGGGATCTGGGGGCCCTCTTGTTAAAGGGGCTTGCAGATTTCAATAAGCCCCTGCCCACAGACCCCCACAACCACTGGCCAGGATTGTGGGGAAAAGGCCCTTGTCCCATCAACATGGAGACATGGTGTTTTGGGAGCAGAGCCCCCCCTGCCACAAAGCACCCCCCCATATTTAGGGCATGTGGCTTGGTATGGTTCAGGAGGGGGGTGCTTACTCAACCCCCCTTTCCTGACCTGCCGGCTACATGGTCGGCTAAGGGTCTGGTATGGATTTTATGGGGACACTAAGCAATTATTTTTAAAATGTTGGTGTGGGGTTCTGCTTTGGCCTGGTATGGATTGAGGGAGACCTCACATTTGTTTTCTTATTTTTCATTGTCAGCAATTTGTTTTATATTCAGCTGACATCAAGGAACCCTGTTGACAGCTGATGACTCATTGGTTGTTATGGACACGGAAGCTGTCTGCTCCTTAACGACCAGGTTGTTTACGGTTTCCTTAAAGCAGAGTTCCACCCATTTTTAATAGGTTGGATTACATAGATGTATGTAATCCCCTTTAAAATGACTTTTACCAATGGAAACTTTTTTTTTTTGCTAGTAAATACTAGGGATGATCGAACGGTTCGGGTCCACCATCGGTTCGACCCGCACATTGGGTGTTCGAGGTTCGGCCGAATTTAGAACTTTTTGCCTAAAAAGTTCGGAATTCGGCAACCAGAACCGCCCAAAATGCAATGCTTCAGGAAATGGGCTTTAAAAGCCCGTGATTGGACCAGAACCATTAGCAAAAGCCAATTGAGGGGGCAGGAGAATGCTAGGAATGTGATTGGAGTGACTAGGGGGTCCCTAGACCAATCATTAGTGAATACGCCCCCCAGTATATAAGATCGCCCCCGCCATATTCCCAGCATTGTTATACTGGACATGGAAGAGAATGGAAGCAGTTCTGTTAATTTTACTTTAAAAGTGTCATTTAGCTATTTTTAGTGTGAGGAAAGGGATATCTAGTGTAGTTAGAGTGCTCCTTTACACTTAAGTTAGCTTCAAAAATTGAGTTTCTGTAGGGAAAGTGTTAAGTGTAAAGGGACCGTAGTGTAGTGTAGGGTTAACTGGCAGTGACTGCTATGGCAGGGTGACAAAACCCTGCCATAGCAGGGTGACCTCTATAGAGAAATGATCATTTCTCTGAATAGCTTTGTAACTGGAATATGGCTTCTCACCAGCCAAGCATTTTTTATGCTGCAGGGGCTGCCATTTCTGCTACTATCACACCTATATATGTCTAGGGGTATATATTCAGACATATATGTCTATATATATCCCCTATACACATGCCTGCCTCAAAAGAACCCAAAAAAATGCCAAAAAACGCTAGTGTCAAAAAAAAAAAAAAATGCCCAGGTGTGTTTTTGCTGGCATTTTTTGGGGGGTTTTGGAGGCAGGCAAAACATCAGAACTTGTGCACAGTACCACTATACACATGTTCAGATGTTTTTCCTGACTGCAAAGAACCCCAAAAATGCCTTCTATTAAACCGGGAGAGAAGCTAACTACCTGTGTTTAAAGTGTTCTAATACAAACAATCCTTTTTTTTTTCTGGTTCTGGACATGCTACAGAGCTGAAACTTCACAGGTACACCTTTTAGACCCCCCCCAGACACCAAATCACACAAAAAAGTTCTTAAAAATTGTCATTTTTGATAAAAAAGCCAATTATTGAAAAAATTAAAAAAAAAAAAGAGATTTTTTGATTTTTACTTTGGATTTCAGATCTGGGGGGTCTAACAGGTGTACATGTGAAGTTTCAGCTCTGTATGTATGCATGTCCAGAACCAGAAAAAAAAAAGATTGTTTGTATTAGAACACTTTCTTTCAGGACAGGTAGTTAGCTTCTCTCCCGGTTTAACAGCAGGCATTTTTTGGGGTTCTTTTCAGTCAGGAAAAACATCTGAACTTGTGTATAGTGGTACTGTGCACAAGTTCTGATGTTTTGCCTGCCTCCAAAAACCCCCAAAAAATGGCAGCAAAAACACACCTGGGCATTTTTTTTTTGGACGCTAGCGTTTTTTTTGGCATTTTTTTGGGTTCTTTGCAGTCAGGAAAAACATCTGAACTTGTGTATAGTGGTACTGTGCACAAGTTCAGATGTTTTGCCTGCCTCCAAAAACCCCCCAAAAATGGCAGCCAAAACACACCTGGGCATTTTTTTTTTGGACGCTAGCGTTTTTTTTGGCATTTTTTGGGTTCTTTGCAGTCAGGAAAAACATCTGAACTTGTGTATAGTGGTACTGTGCACAAGTTCTGATGTTTTGCCTGCCTCCAAAAACTCCCAAAAAATGCCAGCAAAAACACACCTGGGCATTTTTTTTTGACGCTAGCGTTTTTTTGGCATTTTTTGGGGTTCTTTTGAGGCAGGCAAAACATCTGAACTTGTCTATAGTGGTGTATATACACACATACATATATTTATATACACACCTAGACATATATAGGTGTGATAGTAGCAGAAATATATGCTTGCGCTAATGAAATCATTTACACTAATATATTTCTGCTACTATCACACCTATATATGTCTAGGTGTGTATAAACATATAAGTATGTGTGTATATATACCACTATAGACAAGTTCAGATGTTTTGCCTGCCTCAAAAGAACCCAAAAAAATGCCAAAAAAACGCTAGCGTCCAAAAAAAAATGCCCAGGTGTGTTTTTGCTGCCATTTTTTGGGGGTTTTTGGGGACAGGCAAAACATCTGAACTTGTGCACAGTACCACTATACACAAGTTCAGATGTTTTTCCTGACTGCAAAGAACCCAAAAAATGCCAAAAAAAACGCTAGCGTCAAAAAAAATGCCCAGGTGTGTTTTTGCTGGCATTTTTTGGGGGGTTTTGGAGGCAGGCAAAACATCAGAACTTGTGCACAGTACCACTATACACAAGTTCAGATGTTTTTCCTGACTGCAAAGAACCCCAAAAAATGCCTGCTATTAAACCGGGAGAGAAGCTAACTACCTGTCCTAAAAGAAAGTGTTCTAATACAAACGATCTTTTTTTTTTTCTGGTTCTGGACATGCTACAGAGCTGAAACGTCACATGTACACCTTTTAGACCCCCCAGATCTGAAATCAAAAAATCTCTTTTTTTTTTTTTTTTTTCAATAATTGGCTTTTTTATCAAAAATGACAATTTTTAAGAACTGGTTTTGTGTGATTTGGTGTCTGGGGGGTCTAAAAGGTGTACCTGTGAAGTTTCAGCTCTGTAGCATGTCCAGAACCAGAAAAAAAGATCATATAGGTGTTAAAGTTAAAGGAGGGTCCCGACCCCCATCCCTGTTCTACTGAAAAATTATATTTTTTTTTTCATGGTTCTGGACATGCTACAGAGCTGAAACTTCACATGCACACCTTTTAGACCCCCCAGATACTAAATCCAAAGTCAAAATCAAAAAATCTCTTTTTTTTTTTTTTAATTTTTTCAATAATTGGCTTTTTTATCAAAAATGACAATTTTTAAGAACTTTTTTGTGTGATTAATAGTTAATGGGGCATGACCCAGAACCCTGGGCACGTTTATTGGGTTTTAGGGCTTAAAAATGGTGTTTTTTGATTACCAAAGTTCGGGTCCCATTGATTTCAATGGGGTTCTGAAATCCGGGCCGAACTTTCGGGAAGTTCGGATGTTCTGGCCGAACCGAACTTTTCAAAAGTTCGATCATCCTTAGTAAATACCTTAATTTCTGCTTTATTCCTCCTCTCCTCACTTCCGGGTCCGATCGGTGATGACGTCATTCGGCGATTCGCAGTGTGTGCTGGGATGTATTCCTTTCCAGAAATCTTGCAGTATTAGCCAGGAGCTGAGCTATACTGAGCCGTGACCTGCCCCGCCTCCACCCCGCCTCCTCTCAGTGAGTTGTACTGTATGCACTGTATTCAGGACGTGCTCTGCCCCGCCTCCTCTCAGTGAGCTCAGTGAGGATATAATGCTTTCAGTCCTCGCTCACTGAGAGGAGGCTGGGCAGAGCACGGCCTGAATACAATGCATACAGTACAACTCACTGAGAGGAGGCGGGGTGGAGGCGGGGCAGGTCATGGCCTCAATACACAAAGTACAGCTCAGCTCCTGGCTAATACTGCGAGATTTCTGGAATGGAATACATCCCAGCACACACTGCGAATCGCTGAATGACATCATCGTCGATCAGACCCGGAAGTGAGGAGAGGAGGAATAAAGCAGAAATTAAGGTATTTACTAGCAAAAAAAAAAAGAAAAAGTTTCCATTGGTAAAAGTCGTTTTAAAGGGGATTACATAGATCTAAAGTTACGAAAATGGGTGGAACTCCACGTTAACTATCGCATGCTGGAACCACCACTTATTTGCTGAATGCATTTATTTATTTATTTCCCTTGGTGACTTGAAATTAACTGTTGTTTTGCATTAACTGCTTGCTCACATAAAGCAATAGTGAATTGACATTTTGGGGATCACATATGGTATTTGGGAAAGAACCTGAAAACCACATGGGATCTGCTTTTGTGAATGGAGCTCATTATTATTATTGTAGTAAATATATAGAGATGTAAAAAACTGTTGTCTGAGTTTGTATAAAATGATGCCTATTCATGGAAAAAATTGTAAAAGATTAAGCTTCAGTAAATAAAGCCTAGGATCAATTTAGTGCTGCTGATGATTTTGGTTCTAAAAGATAAAAGACTGGTTTTCTAACCTGCAAAAATGGCAGCTAGATAATAATAGGTTGTTTTCAGCAACATCTCTAATTTTCTACTCCTACTCCTGATGACGTCATACGACGAAACATGTAGAGTGCGCACCGCATCACTTCCGCTTGCATTGTATTGATCGGCTTGGGACACAGCTCCGGTCGGGAGAACGCTTACCGTTCATCACCCCACCGCCAGAGAGGACCTTGCGGCTCCTAAGTCCTGAGGGATCGTTAGCATTGTTTTTATGTGAGTACCTGCTTTTATCTTGGATGTTTTAATAAAAGTCTAGCGGTATTTCACCATTTGGAGGCATCTTTCTTTATTTATATACATGTCCTGGAATGGCTTGGTTGGAGTATTAATGTTGGAACACCCCTACTAACACGCCAACTAGTTGTGACTCGGGCAATTGGAATATTAGAAGTGGACCAGGTGACCGGACCCCTCTGCTTTGGGAGCGATCCCTACAAATATCGACCTGCGCTCTACCCCTGTAGGGGTAGTACTTTCTGGTAAGCTCGGTATTTACTAGAAAGGGGAGCACCGGACCCATTGAATAGGGGAGCACCATAGTCTTCACTCTAAGAATCATCCAACCGGTCGCACCTGTGATTTTGGCACCTCATCACCATTTTGGACTGTTATACCTCTATGCGCTTTTTAAGGACTCAGTGGATGTTTTTTCTTATGCATTTTTGACCACTTTCTTTGCGCATTTTTTCACTAGCACACTATTGATTTTGAGATATTTTGTGTAACAATCACCTAGCCACCATTTTATATTTTTTCAGCATTTTCTATTATTAATTTTTTGGATTTATTTTCCTCCATCTGTGGCCCACCCCATTGTCATTTCGGGGAACCATATTGGGCACTCTCTCTTCCCAGGCTTGGGATTGAGGTTTCTCTTCCTTTTTTGCACACGTCACTTTCCGGTCACTCAAGTCACTGTAAAATAATTTATATTTACTAATTTTTTCTACTTTACCTTTTTATTATCACTTATACACCTGTGTTACATATCACCAAATATTCACTGCACTATAATACCATTTTTGAATTTATATATTTATTTATTGTTTTAACACCACCACTTCACCCTCACTTGAAGGGCACTATATATATATTTTTTACTAGAGTATATTGTGGATGTATATGTCATCTTCTATTTATTCATTTTTTGCATACCTATTTACTTTTATACATTTAAATATTGGGTTTTAGGTTTTATGCTCTTACACTTTATTCCTGTTTTTACCTCATTTAATACCTCACTTATTTATCTAACATCCATTTTTTCAAACGTGCATAATATTTATAATATTTGTGACATCTGTGTTGTCTATACTAGTTTCTACCTTCCACACTTCTAAACGCATATATTGGCAACGCCAAGCACTTCTTCTTTTTTCCTCCAGAGGTAGAAGGGGCCATCAAAAGTTGAGAATGATGTAAGTCAAACTAAATATGCATTACAGACATTGTTACAATAAAACACTGACATACCAATGTGCTATATTTTTCAGTTGTTCAAATTTTAGATTAACAGCAATAAAACAGAAATATGAAAATGTATTTGGATATACAGTAGCTGACACAGTTCATCCTGGAGTTATATAATTATGACTAAGTGACTGAAGGATATATAATAAAGTATTGTATGTACTTACTCTGGTTTCTTTGAAATTGCATATTTTGTTACACTGGCATCTGACACAAAAAATATACTTCAAAAGAGTATCTAGTAAATCAAAGGACTTTGTATTTAGGGGGGGAAATGTTATTAGGCATATAGGAAATGTATTAAAAAGGGAAGAAATAGAAGCACAATAAAGCAGGGGGAAATAGAAGAAATGTGAAAGAAAGAAGAAGAGGTTGGATTATAGAAAGTCCTTTGCAACTGTATTTGATACCTAAACCAAGCGGGCCACACTTTGTTAAACTGCTTTGTTTTATTGAGAGGTATGCTGGTATATTTTTCCTTTGTTAGAATTTTGGATTTCACACACTCAAGTTAAATTATGGAGATTTTCTGGATACTGCAATTTAAGTAGCCAATAAAAGCAAATTTACAGTGGATATAAAAAGTCTACACACCCCTGTTAAAATGTCAGGTTTCTGTGATGTAAAAAAATGAGACAAAGATAAATCATTTCAGAATGATTTCCACCTTTAATGTGACCTATAAACTGTACAACTCAGTTGAACAACAAACTGAAATATTTTAGGTGGATGGAAGTAAAAATAAAAAAAATAAAATAATATGGTTGCATAAGTGTGCTAATACTTTGTTGAAGCACCTTTTGATTTTATTACAGCACTCAGTCGTTTTGGTTATGAGTCTATCAGCATGGCACATCTTGACTTGGCAATATTTGCCCACTCTTCTTTGCAAAAACACTCCAAATATGTCAGATTGCGAGGGCATCTCCTGTGCACAGCCCTCTTCAGATCACCCCACAGATTTTCAATAGGATTCAGGTCTGGGTCCTGGCTGGGCCATTCCAAAACTGTAATCTTCTTCTGATGAAACCATTCCTTTGTTGATTTGGATGTATGCTTTGGGTTGTTGTCATGCTGAAAGATGAAGTTCCTCTTCATGTTCAGCTTTCTAGCAGAAGCCTGAAGGTTTTTGTGCCAATATTGACTCATATTTGGAACTGTTAATTATCCCCTCTACCTTTACTAAGGCCCATGTTCCCGCTGATGAAAAACACCCCCAAAGGATGGTGCTGCCACCACCATGCTTCACGGTGGGTGTGGGGTTCTTTTGGTGATGTGAAGTTTAGTTTTTGCGCCAAACATACCCCTTGGAATTATAGCCAAATGGTTCAACCTTGGTTTTATCAGACCATAACACATTTTCCCACATGCTTGGATGTTTAAGCCGGGCTTGGATGTTTTTCTTTGTAAGAAAAGGCTTCCATCTTGCCATAGCCCAGACATATGAAGAATACAGGAGATTGTTGTCACATGTACCACACAGCCATTACTTGCCAGATATTCCTGCAGCAACTTTAATATTGCTGTATGTCTCTTGGCAGCCTCCCTCACCATTTTTTTTTCTCATTTTTTCATCAATTTTGGAAAGACGACCAGTTCTTGGTAATGTCACTGTTATGCCATATTTTCTCCACCTGATGATGACTGTCTTCCCTGTGTAGCATGGTATAGCTAATGCCTTGGAAATTCTTTTGTACCCTTTTCCTTACTGATACCTTTTACCAATGAGAGCCCTCTGTTGCTTTGAAAGCTCTCTGCGGACCATGGCTTTTGCTGTAGGATGCGACTAAGAAAATGTCAGGAAAGACCTACTAGAACAGTTGAACTTTATTTGGGGTTAATCAGAGGCACTATAATTGATGGCAGGTGTGTACTGATTCCTATTTAACATGAGTTTGAATGTGATTGCTTAATTCTGAACACGGCTAAATCCCCAGTTATAAGAGGGTATGCACACGTATACAACCACATTATTTTAGTCCCCCCCCCCCCCCCCCCGTAAAAGATTTCCGTTTGTTTTTCAATTGAGTTGTACATTTTATATATAGAGCAAAACACGGAGTTGAGGCACTTAGGACTTTCATGGTACGTTATAAACAGTAATGCACTGAATCAAAAATTTGTTTAAAAAAATTATACAAAATGTATTATACAATTTAAAAAGTTCCCTGTTGTACATATGGAATGCACCTAAACATTCAAGAAGAGAGCCCAACATAGGGCACAGCAATACAAAAGATCATACTTTTACATTATGACGTAGGTACTAAGTGGGGTATCCTCACAGCAAGAGGGCTCCCCCCAATCAATAAACTACCAATTTCTTGACCTAAACTCCATATGTTTTGTGGGGAAACCGCTTCTTCGAGAGTGATATTGGTAAAGAGGTGTGATCTAAAAGAATGAAAAGATGAAGAAAAATAATAATAATAATATAAATAAATGAACCATAACAATACATAACATATACAAAACAAAACTGAAACCAATTCCCATATCAATTGTCTCTTGATCCTAACAAGTGGGGCCATATCTGCCATAGGCCAAAGTATCCACCAATAGAAACCAAATGTAAGATGGTTGTCTCCCGGCGAGTGTGGTAGTCAGGTGAAGGATATTCAATAATAGCATGAATGATTGTTAGAATAATATCACCATATAACTACAAGTGATTTATACTAAAGGACAGCAGAAATTCACATAATAGTAAAAGGTACCCATCACATTGCGCATTTTCCAATAGCTGAATGTATATATATGTGTATATATATATATATATATATATATATATATATATATATATATATATATATATATAGCGTCAAAATACAAACCTGATATAGACTACACAGAGCTTAGTAAGGGACAGTCATGGAGTGGTAGAATCAGGTGTGTATTTTAACACTATATATATATATATATATATATATATATATATATATATATATATATATATATATATATATTTTTTTTTTTTTCAGCTATTGGACAATGTGATAGCTACCTTTTACTATTATGTGAATTTATGTTGTCCTTTAGTCTAAGCCCCCGTTCACACTAAGGCGACCTGTGAGGCGACCTGGTCGCCTCACAGGTCGCCGTAGGTCGCCTTCCATAGGGAAGCTGCGGACCCGTTCTAATAGTAGCGACACAAGTCGCTCTGACTTAGAAAAAGGGTCCGGAGCTTCTTTGGGGCGACCCGGAGCGACCGTCATAGACTTAAATGTTATGAAGTCCGTGCCGGCCGCTCCGAGGTCGCCCCCCCAAGTCGGATCGCCCCAGTGTGAACGGGGCCTAAATCACTTGTAGTTATCTGGTGATATTATTCTAACAATCATTCATAATATTATTGAATATCCTTCACCTCACTCCCACACTCGTCAGGGAGATGGCCATCTTACATTCGGTTTCTATTGGTGGATACTTTGGCCTATGGTAGATAACACCCCACTTGTTAGGATCAAGAGACAATTGATATGGGAATTGGTTTCCGTTTTGTGTTCATTTTTTGTATATGCTATGTATTGTTATGGTTCATTTATGTATATTATAATTATTTATTTTCTTGATCTTTGTATTCTTTTAGATCACACCTCTTTACCAATATCACTCCCGAAGAAGCGGTTTCCCCCGCAAAACATGTAGAGTTTAGGTTAAGAAATTGCTGGTTTATTGATTGGGGGGGGGCTCTTGCTGTGAGAATACCCTGCTCAGTACCCAATATCATAATGTAAAAGTATGGTATTTTGTATTGCTGTGCCCTATGTTGGGCTCTCTTCTTGCATGTTTATGTGCATTCCGTATATACAACAGGGAACTTTTTTAAATTGTTTAATACATTTTGTATAATTTTTTTTATTAAAAATGTGTGATTCAGTGCATTACTGTTGATAATGTACCATGAAAGTCCTAAGTGTCTCAACTCCATGTTTTGCTCTATAAATTATATTATAGGACGGAGGTACATGTTTATAAATTGAAGTACATATGTAGCACATACTTTCTTTTCAAATATAAATTTTATTCAGGAATTCAAATTTAGATACATTGACAGTTCAACATGTAATACAATATCATTTTAACCTTTATTATTCCCATTCTTTCATTGTTTACTTGGATTATATTCCTTCATTATATTCTTTTTCATCCCTTTCAACCCCCCCTTCCCTACCCCCCGAAAAAGAAGAGAAAAAAAAAATTAATTGTTCCACTACCATCAGCATGGGGGACCTATTACCCTTCCTCTCTATTTTCCTTACATTTATCCTCCTATAAATTGTTTCCCTTCCTCAGAAACGATAAAAAGGTTCCATAATTCCCATATCTTTTTATATATTTTTCCTGTCTATCTTGGGAGAAAGCGATTAACTCTTCCATTCTTCTAATATCCTCTACTCTGTGTATCCATTCTACCATCGAGGGGGGTTGTGTTTTTTTCCAGTTGCCTGGAATACATGCCTTAGCTGCATTTACCAAGTACGGGATGATAGAATTTTCATATCTCCCTGCTGGTATATCTGTCCCCTGCAGCAGGTAAAAAAGCGGGTTTTCTTCAATTTTTGAATAGTATTTTTTACTCCCTCCCAAAATGGTTTTATGTCTGCACAGGTCCAAAAAATATGGTACAATGTACCCTCCTCTTTTTTGCATTTCCAACATAAACCTGATTCCCTCGGGAACCATCTATGTATTTTCTTAGGTGTAATCAGGGCTTTTTTTCTCAGAGAATAGGTGCAGGAACTCCCTCTTTTAGAGGTACCTCTTTTCTCCGCCCCCTACCCACCTCCAAGCAATGTTCCTTGGTTCCATCCCTTACCCACCTCCCAATACTGCCCTTTAAGACAAGAACCAAGTATCATTTTGTGGTGTTAAGTAATGTGTATGGAATTTGGGAATCATAACAAGAAAAGCAGTAAAATAAATCCCCTGCAGCCAGCAACAAAGGATCCCTCTAACAGCAATGGACAGCCCGCAACAGAATTTCCCCCTCAACAACAATAGACTCCAAGCAGCATCAACAACATATCTCCCTACAGCCAGCATCAATAGGCCATTCCCTTAACAGTAGATCTCTCCCAGCAACAACTGACCCCCCAGCAACATAAGACTCACCCCAGCAACAATAGATCCCACAGCAGCAACAATAGATCCCACAGCAGCAACAATAGACCTCAGTAACAACAGACCCCCCTGCAAAAATATATCCCTTCCAGTTAGAATAGATCTCCCAGCAGTTATTATCAATAGACCCTGCAGCACACCCCAGCACCCTTTGCCATTACATGCAGTCAGTCCTGGAGGTGCCGGAACTGCGTTCCCCCGCGTTCCCACTGAAAAAAAGCCCTGGGTGTAATATACCATCTCGTTATGAGCTTATAATTCAGCTCTTCAATTTTGACACATCCAGATGGTTTGAAGGTAAATCTTAATATCCTTTGGACCTGTTCACTTGTCAAATTACATCCCAGATCCCTTCCCCATTTTTCCGGCCACGATAATTCCGGCTGTTCTTCCCGGGTTCGTCAATAACCCATAAGCAATTGATAGTGTATGTAGTAAAATCCCTGGCTTCACACAGTATTGTTCAAATCACGTTAATGCTCTACAAAAGCTTTCCGATCTTGGTATTGAGGCTAGATAGTGATGTATTTGAATTGCTTGCCAGAAAGGGATATTGTATATTCCCATTCTATCAATCAATTGGTTAATTGAAGGCCATCTTCTTTGTATCAAAAAAGACGAAGCCTGCTCAAATTTCTTCTCCCTCAAATCCACGAACTGTCTCTTATCTAGACCTGGTTCAAACTGTGGGTTCCCCAAAATTGGGAATAAAGGGGACTCGTTCGTTGTCAATTTGATATAGATATTTGGTTGCCTACATACCCGTAGTGTATTTCCTATTGTCAAATGATTTTTCAAGTCTTTAGGTAATACCTGATAACACCATATCGCTCTTTTCAAGTCCACTTCTGTTTGTGCTTGCTCTATTTGTACCCATAGTTCATTTTCCGAGTGATGCCACCAGTCCAGAACTCTGGCTACTTGAGTGGCCTGATAATATGCCGTATATCTGGGAAGGCTAAGCCCCCTTTTTTCTTTGGTAATGTTAAAATTCGTCTTGCTATTCGTGTTTTTTTGTAATTCCAGATATATTTCACAAACAAAGAGTGTATTACTTTGAAAAAATGCTGGGGATCTTAACAGGCAACGCTCGCAACAAGTACAAAAATTTTGGCAAAACTGTCATCTTTAACCACTTCCATACAGAGCAGTTAGACACCCTTCCTGCCCAGACCAATTTTTTTTTTTTTTCAAATATCCTCTTTTATTCAGGAATCTTAAAAGTACAGACAGGCTATTACATATAATCTTCTACATGTTACATATTTTTTCTGTCACAACATACAATATAGCTTCTTCCTTTATTATACCTTCAAGATCCCTTATTTTTACCCCTTTTTTTTTTCCCTTTCCCCCTCCCTCCCTCCCCTCCCTTCCCTCCTAAACAAACAATAAAAACTAGAGAAGAAAAAAAAAAAAAAAAAAAATCTATTCCCGTGTATAGAGATGGTGTTCCTTTAGTTATTATCTTTTCTACCTCCTCTTTTCTTCCTCTTTCTTTCTCCTTTCTTTTTCCTTCCCCCCCTAATTATTTTACATATATTGTTTCGCTTCTTCCGAGTCTAGGAAGTCAGTCCATGCTTTCCAAATTTTCTCATATTTTCCCTGCTTATTTTGTGTTGTGGCGATTAGTTCTTCTAATCTCCTATTATCCTCGACCCTATTTATCCACTCTCTTATCGATGGGGGTTGTATTTTTTTCCAACTACCCGGGATGCCTACCTTAGCCGCATTTACTAGGTGTGGTATCAATGAGTTCTCATATTTACTTGCTGGTATATCCGAGATATTCAACAAAAAAAAGGCTGGATTCTCTTCTATTTCATATTCTACTACCTTCTGCACTATAGATCTCACCCCTTCCCAATAAGTTTTTATCTTAGAACAGGTCCAAAAGATATGATATAGTGTGCCCACTTCTTTTTCACATCTCCAACATAAGTTGGATTGGTTTGAAGACCATTTTTGTAATTTCTTGGGCGTAATGTACCATCTTGTTATAAGTTTGTAGTTCATCTCTTGTATTTTAGTGCATTTAATTGGACTGAAGGTAAACCTCAATATCCTCTGAATCTGTTCCTTTGTCAAATTACAACCTAGGTCTCCCTCCCACTTTCTCACCCAGGGTAAATCTGGTTGATCTTCTGGGTTTATCAATAATCCATATGCAGCCGATAGAGTGCGTGTTAGTTTCCCTGGTTTTACGCAGGCCTGCTCAAATCTGGTTAGCTTCCTATCAAACTCTTCTGGTTTAGGTATGGATCCCAGGTAATGGTATAATTGCATAGCTTGCCAAAATGGCAGGTTAAATGGGCCTTCCTCATCCATCAGTTCAGTCACTAAGGGCCACTTTTTTTGTATTAAGAATGATGAAGCCTGTATCTGCCCCTTTTCCCTTAATGATGTAAACCTTTTGCTATCTAGTCCCACCGGGAATAGGGGGTTACCTAATATTGGATATAGGGGAGATCTCTCTGTTGTTAATTTAGAGTATATATTTGGTCTCGTACAGATACGCAACGTGTTCCCTATTATTAAGTGTTGTTTTAAATTTTTGGGTAGATCCTGGTAGCACCATATAGCTCTTTTCAAATTTACATCCGTTTGCATTTGTTCCAGTTCTACCCATATTTTCGTCTCTGCATTATGCCACCAGTCCCAAATCCTGCCCACATGTGTGGCCTGATAATAAGCTTTTATGTCTGGTAGTGCAAGGCCCCCTTTTTTTTTTGGGAGGGTCAATATTCTCCGTGCTATTCGCGTTTTCTTACGAGACCAAATATATTTTGAAAATAATGAGTTTATCACTGCGAAAAATCTACTTGGTATCCTAACTGGTAAGGCCCGGAGTAGATATAAAAATTTTGGGAGTACAATCATCTTCAATAGGTTGCACTTGCCGAACCATGACTGCATCCCCACATGCCATTGTTCTAACAGTTTCTTAGTCATTGCTATCAGGGGTAAGAAGTTGAGATCGTATACTCGTGACAATTTTGTTGGTATATGTGTCCCCAAATATCTCACTGCCGTTTCCCTCCACTTAAACTCATAATTATTTTTCAGTGCTTGTATTTGAGTTGATGTCATCCCCACTCCCATAGCTTCTGATTTCCCGAAATTAATTTTCAAATTTGACACTGCCCCATATCTTTTGAATTCTCGTATCAAATTTGGCAGTGAGATATTTGGGTTAGACAGTGAAAATAACATATCATCCGCGTAAGCGGCTATTTTGAATTGTTTTCCCTTTACCCTCACTCCCTCAATGTCCAGGTTCGATCGGATCTTACAAAGAAAGGGCTCTAGTGACAGGGCAAATAGGAGGGGTGATAATGGGCATCCTTGCCTGGTGCCGTTCTTTACTGGGAACGCATTTGATATTAGGCCATTGGCTTTCACCCTAGCAACTGGATTTGTATATACTCTGATTATCCTATCTAGCATCGAATTTCCCATCCCGATATATTTAAGTACTGCAAATAGATAAGGCCATCCAACCCGATCGAAGGCCTTCTCAGCGTCGGCGCTTAATACCACACAAGGAATCTTTTTCTCATTTACTATATGTATCAGGTTGAGTATTCTGATGGTATTGTCTTTTGCTTCTCTTGATGTCATAAAGCCTACCTGGTCTGGGTGGATCAGTTTTGGTAATATTCTTGCTAACCTATCCGCTAACACCTTAGTGAATATCTTCAAATCTACGTTCAGCAAAGATATCGGCCTGTAGCTTCCACAGGCCGCTGGATCTTTGCCTTCTTTTAATATCAGTGAGATATGTGCTGTAAGTGTGTCTCTACTCAATGTTCCGTCCAGACCTGTTGCATTATACAGTCTTACTAGGTAGGGTCCTAGAATATGGGATAATAGCTGATAATATTGTGTTGTCAGACCATCTGGTCCTGGTGCCTTCCCTGGTCTCATTTTCCTTATTGCCTGTTGTACTTCCTCTAGACTAATTTCTTCCTCTAGGTATTCCCTGTCCTCCTCTGAGATTTTGGGTAAATTGGACTGATTTAGATATCTTTCTATTTCCCTTTGTGATGGTATCTCATTATTTAAATTATATAATGAGGCATAAAATTTTTCGAATGTCTCAGTTATTTGTGTTGGTAGAGTTTTTTTAATCCCCTCCGATGTTACAATATTGGGTATATACGATCTCAACTTCTGTTCCTGAACTGTCTTGGCAAGCAGTTTCCCGCACTTATTTCCAGCTTCATAATTTAATTTACGGCCCCTTTGTATGTTTGCTTTAGCTTTGTACTGTAGCAAATCCGTGATCTGCTTTCTGGTCATAGTCAGGTCTGTATATATGCTATTCGTTGGGGATTGTTTATGTTTTGTTTCTAACACTCTAAGCCTTTCCAGTAACTGAGACATCTGTTTATTTCTTTCCCTCTTTATACGTGCCCCATGCTTAATAAGGGTACCTCTAATTACTGCCTTATGGGCTTCCCAAAGGGTGCCCATATTGCAGTCATTTTGGTCATTGATCTCAAAGTACGTATTTAATTCCTGTATTACTTCTTTTAATATCTCTTCCCTTTGTAACAGGCTTTCGTTCAGCCTCCAAAACTGTCTTTTCTGTGAAGAGTTCTCTGTTAGTTTATATATTATTACTATAGATGCATGATCTGACCAGGTGATATTGTTAATAGATGATTTTTGGACTGCTTGTAACTGCGCATGTGGTATCAAAAAATAATCTATTCTCGAGTAGTTTTTGTGTACTGTCGAGTAAAACGTGTAGTCTTTTTCATCGGGATGTTGTAGTCTCCAAATATCGATTAACTGGGATTCGTGCATTATCTTCAAGACTCGTCTACATAGTCTAGTGGAAAGTACCGAAGTCCCTAGGGAGGTATCTACAGTCGGTATCAATGGTATATTAAGGTCCCCTCCAACAATCAGTTGTCCTTCAGAGAAGATCCTTAAGTTGGTCAGGGTCTTTGATATAAACCTGTCTTGTCGTTTATTAGGCGCGTATAATGTTGCTAGCGTCACCTGAGTTTCGCCTATCCGTCCTTTCAAAAATAGGAATCTTCCCTCCGGGTCTTGCCTACTATCCTGATAAGTCCATGGGACATCCTTTGCTAATAATATTGATACCCCTCTTGATTTTGTCTGTTCGTTTGTGGAATGATATGAATAGGGAAAAAATCTATTTTTAAGATATGGTAACTTATCTGTCTTAAAATGTGTCTCTTGTATTAGTGCGATATCAACTTTCTGTTGTCTTAATTCCCCTAATAGCATGTGCCTTTTTTCTGGTATATTTAATCCCCTAACATTATAAGAGATAATTTTTACCTCCTCCATCTCTATTTACACAGGAAATCAAGAAAGAAAAAAAAAAAAAAAAAAAAAAAAAAAAAAAAACCCCTTCCCTAACTAATTGGCAGTCGAGAGGGTTCGGTCCCTATCAAGGTCCTTCTCCTCTCTCTGTCAATTTGGATAGTTACCCTATCCTTATCTCACACCAGAGATATCGCCCAGACCAATTTTGAGCTTTCAGCACTCTCACACTTTGAATGACAATTGCTCAGTCATGCTACACTGTAACCAAACAAAATTTTTATCATTTTTTTCACACAAATAGAGCTTTCTTTTGGTGGTATTTGATCACAACTGGGGTTTTTTTTTTCGTGATATATGCAAAAAAAGAGCAAAAATTTTGAAAAAAAAAACACTTTTTTTTAGTTTCAATTATAAAATTTTGCAAAAAAATGAATTTTTCTTCATACATTTGGGCCAAAATGTATACTGCTACATGTCTCTGGTAAAATTAACCCAGATTAGTGTATATTATTTAGTCTGTGTGAAAGTTATTGAGTCTAGAAGCTATGGTACCAATTACTGAAATTGATCACACCAGATGTACTGACGGCCTATCTCCTTTCTTGAGGCCCTGAAATGTCAGGACAGTACAAATACCGCCCAAATGACCCCTTTTTGTAAAGTAGACAGTCCAAGGTATTTAGTAAGAGGCATGGTGGGTTTTTTGAAGTTGTAATTTTTTCCCACAATTCTTGGGAAAATGAAGAAAAAAAATTTTTTTTCTTTTTTTTCCCACAAAGTTGTCAATTTATAAGCTATTTCTAACACATAGCATGTACACAGCAAAAATGACACCCCAAAATACATTCTGCCACTCCTCCTGAGTATGGCAATACCACATGTGTGAGACTTTTTCACAGCCTAGCCATATAGAGGGGCCCAAGAGCCAAGGCGCACCATCATGCATACTAGCCACTTGCCTAGGCCTATTTTTGACATTTGGTGTTTACAAGCTAAAATCAGTTGTTTTGCTAGAAAACTGCTTAGAACCCCCAAACATTATATATTTTTTTTAGCAGAGACCCTAGAGAATAAAATGGAGATTATTGCAATATTTTTTATCACACCGTATTTGCGCAGCGGTCTTCCAAACGCAATTTTTTTGGAAAAAATTCACTTTTTTTAATTAAAAAATAAGAAACCAGTAAAGTTAGCCCAATTTTTTTCCATAATGTGAAAGATAATGTTACGCCGAGTAAATAGATACCCAACATGTCATGTTTCAAAATTGCGCACGCTCACGGAATGGCGACAAACTTTGGTACTTAAAAATCCCCATAGGCGACAATTTAAAAATTTCTACAGGTTGCCATCTTTGAGTTACAGAGGAGGTCTAGGGCTCAAATTATTCCCCTTGCTCTAACGATCGTGGCGATACCTCACATGTGTGGTTTGAACACCGTTTACATATGTGGGCGGGGTTTCTGCATGCGTTCGCTTCTGCGCGCGAGCTCACGGGGACAGGGCGCTTTAATTTTTTTTTTTACAATTTATTTTATTTATTATTTTTTATTTTTACACCGTTTAAAAAAAAAAAATTGATCATTTTTATTTCTATTAAAAGGAATGTAAACATTCCTCGTAATAGAAATAGGCACGACAGGACCTCTTTTTTGTGAGATCTGGGGTCAAAAAGTCCTCAGATCTCACAAGTACACTAAAAGATAGAAAAAAATAAATTATTATATAAAATGAAAAAAAAAAAAAAGACCTTTAAACCGGTTGCTAGGCAACAACATTTTCCGTAGCTCCGGTCCTCCAAGACCATAGAGTCAAGTGAGGGCAAGCTTGCCCTCACTCGACATCCTGTCTGTGAGGATCTGGGACCGGATCGTTTTCCCCGCTGCCGGCGGGTCCGGTAAGCGGGGAAAAGGACCGGAACGTGGCGGGAGGGGGGGGCGCCTCTTCCGCCATCCCGGAAGGGTGATCCCACGGCGAATCCGCCGCTGGGACCACCCTTATCGGAAAGCCAACCGTCCACCGTTTAAAAAAATATCAGGGTTATGGCAGCTATCTGCTGCCATAACACCGGTATTTAGGTTTAAACGGAGGACGTATATAAACCTTTTTGGACTTGGACATGGTGGCTGTATGAAGGGTGATAGGTACTCGGGTACTTTGTTGGGCAGGTGACAGGTACTCTGGTACTGATGAGCAAGTGGCAGGTACTCGAGTACTCCGATAGGCAGGTGACAGGTACTCAGGTACTCTGATGGGCAGGTGACAGGCAGGTGATAAGTACTGATGAGTAGTACTGATACTGATAGGTGATACTGTACTGATGGGTACTGATGATCCCGAGTACCTGTCATCAGAGTACCCGAGTACCCATCATCGGAGTACCCGCGTACCCGTCATCAGAGTACCGGAGTACCTGTCATCAGAGTACCCGAGTACCTGTCATCAGAGTACCCGAGTACCTGTCATCAGAGTACCCGAATACCTGTCACCAGCCCATCAGAGCACCCGAGTACCTGTCATCTGAGTACCTGATGGGCTGGTGACAGGTACTCGGGTACTTTGATGGGCTAGTGACAGGTG
The DNA here is from genome assembly GCF_965119305.1 of Pelophylax lessonae. Taxonomy (NCBI): domain Eukaryota; kingdom Metazoa; phylum Chordata; class Amphibia; order Anura; family Ranidae; genus Pelophylax; species Pelophylax lessonae. The sequence continues at coordinate 188,042,749 of NC_138768.1, forward strand.
CTCTTTATTGGGGGGGGGCAATCAGTGTGTTTGGGGTGCACTATGATTGGTAACTAGCTGTTACCACACTCTCTTCCTCACACAGGATCAGTGTGTGAGGAGGAGAACACGGTGACAGCTAGTTACCGTGTTCTCTGTTGACATTTGTGACCGGCTGTGATTGGACACAGCTGGTCACGTGGTAAAGAGCCAATTTCATTGGCTCTTTACCTAGATCGGGGATCGACTCTGTCCGAGGGACGAGCCTCGTCCCCGATCGCTGCTCTGCGCGCCCCCGGGGGCGCGCATTGCAGAGAGAACGAACGGCTCGTGCTGGAGCCGCTCATGTGATCGGCTGTGATTGACACAGCCGATCACGAGGTAAACAGCCAATTTCTATTGGCTGTTTACCTTGATCAGGGATGGGCTATGTCCGAGGGACGAGCCTCACCCCCGATCGCCGCGTTGCGCGCCCCCGGGGGCGCGCAGTAGAGGGGAGATCCGGGCGACGTCATATGACGGCGGCCCGGTTCCTCACAACCACTTTGCCGAAGTCATTTTACATGACGCAGTATGGAAGTGGTTAACAAATTACATTTGCCAAACCAGGAGTGCATCCCCTTATGCCATTGTTCTAATAAATTCCTAGTTTTTGCAATCAAGGGCAAGAAATTGAGATCATACACCTGCGTTAATTTTGCTGGTATAAATGTCCCCAGGTATCTCACCGCCTCTTCTTTCCACTTGAAACCAAAGCTACTTTTCAGTACATTTACTTGGGACATGGGTACCCCTATTCCCATCACTTCTGACTTCCCAAAGTTGATTTTCGAATATGACATAGCACCAAATTTTTTAAACTCTTGTATTAAATTCGGCAATGATATACCTGGGTTAGTTAGCGAGAATAAAAAATCATCCGCGTAAGCGGCAATTTTATATTGCTTCTCTTTTATCCTTACCCCCTCAATATCTTGGTTTAGTCGAATTCTACATTAAAAAGGTTCTAAAATCAAGGCAAAAAGTAGGGGAGATAATGGGCATCCTTGCCTTGTGCCATTTCTTATTGGAAAGGCGTCCGATAATATACCATTAGGTTTTACCCTAGCTATTGGCTCTGTATAGACTCTGGTGATTTTTTCTAACATCTCTTTCCCTAATCCAATATATTTGAGCACGGCAAACATGAAGGGCCAACCCACCCGGTCAAATGCCTTCTCTGCGTCTGTGCTCAACACTACGCACGGGATCTTTTTTTCCTTCACTACTTGTACTAAGTTAAGAATTCGGGTAGTATTATCTCTTGCTTCCCTTGATGTCATGAATCCCACCTGATCTAGATGTACTAAGCTTGGGAGGACCCTTGCCAATCTATTTGCGAGTATTTTAGTAAATATTTTTAAGTCCACATTCAGAAGAGATATTGGTCTATAACTACTACATGAAGACGGGTCTTTACCTTCTTTTAACATCAAGGATATGTGGGCCGTAAGTGTATCTCTAGTTAACTCTACATCCATATCTGATGCATTAAATAATCTTACTAAATATGGGCCTAGGATATGAAACAGCATTTGATAATATTGAGTCGTTAGACCATCTGGTCCCGGTGCTTTCCCAGGCTTCATAGATTTAAGTGCTTGCTGTATCTCTTCGATAGTAATTTCCCTCTCTAGATCCTCCCGATCCGCCTCTATCAATTTGGGGAGCTGTGACTGATCTATATATCTTTCAATATCTTCTAAAGATGGTGGGGTTTTTTTTAAATTATACAATGAAGTATAATATTTCTCAAATTCTGCTGTTATTTGTGTTGGTAAAGTTTTCTTGGTCCCTTCTGTCGTAATAATATGTGGTATGTATGATCTCAATTTCTGCTCTCTTACTGAACTAGCCAGTAATTTTCCGCATTTATTACCTGATTCGTAATTCATTTTACGACACCTTTGAATAGCTGCTTTAGCTTTATAATGTAGCAGATCCGTTATCTGTTTTCTAATCAACTTCAATTCTCCCCTCACTGTCTCTGATAGGGTCTGCTTGTGTTCTATCTCTAGTAAACTAAGTTTTTCTAAAAGTTGTGACATCTGCTCCCCCCTTTCCTTTTTTATGCGTGCTCCATGCTTAATAAAAATACCCCTCATCACCGACTTATGGGCCTCCCAGAGGGTCCCAGTCCGGCATCCAGGTTGGTCATTAATCTCAAAGAAGATCTTCATCTCCTCTGATAGCTCCTTTACTACCTCCTCTCTCTGAAGTAAATCCTCATTTAACCTCCAGAAGCGTCTTCTCTGTGCAGAATTTGATGTCAAGCTATATATTATTGATATTGGAGCATAATCTGACCATGTAATACTATCTATATCTGACTTTTTCACTGCCTGTAGCTGAGCATGGGGTACGAAGAGGAGGTCAATTCTAGAGTAATTCTTATGTGGAATTGAATAGAATGTATATTCTTTTTCCGAGGGGTGCTGGAGACACCATACATCTATCAACTGAGCTTTATATAAGGCTCTTAATATTCGTTTACTCATTCCAGGGGTGAGGGTAGTGGTCCCGGAGGATGTATCCAATGCTGATATCAATGGTGCATTAAAATCGCCTCCCAAAATTAATTGGCCTTCTGTATAACCCATCAGCTCAGCTAGAGTCCTAGAGATAAATGCATCCTGTCGGTTGTTAGGTGTGTATATTGTTGCGAGCGTTACCTGTATTTCCCCTATTAATCCTTTAACAAATAAGAATCTTCCTTCTGGGTCATGTCTACTGTCTTGATAAATCCATGGTACACAATTTGCAATCAGTATAGAGACCCCACGAGATTTTGCTTGCGTGTATGCGGAATGGTATATATGTGGATAAAATCTATTTCTAATAAGGGATATTTTATCTGCCCTAAAATGCGTCTCTTGTATTAGTGCAATATTAGTTTTTAATCGTCTCAATTCTGTTAATAGCGTATGCCTTTTTTCCGGTATATTTAGTCCTTTGACATTGTAGGAAATGATTTTTAGGTCCTCCATCCCCGGTTAGCAGAACACAGAGAGAAAAAAAAAGAAGAAAAAAAAAGAAAACACCCCAACTCCCCTCCCTTCCCTCCCCCTCTGGCGAGTGAGAGAAATCGGCCTCTATAAGAGGTCGGGTCTCTCCCTCGTCACTTTGGATAACTTTTTTATCCTTATCTCACACGGCACTTTTCGGTGCCACTTGTGTGAATAAAAAAAGGGCTATGCCCCAGAGTGTCCCTCCCCGTACTCTCCCACACCCCTCCCTTTTATCTAAATGATTTCTCATAATACTTCCTCCTATGACGCCAATCTATTTACTCCCCCCTTCCCCCTGCATTCCAGCTTGTTCCTCTCCCTTTCCCTCCCTTTCCTCTCAGGGGAGCTACATCTAGCTCTTTACCACAAGCTCAAATACGTATCCAGCGGGGACTAGTGGAAGTGGAAAGATTATCTACCCTTATTCTTCATTTATCTATCTAAGGGGGGGGGGGGGGGTCTCCCATTCCATACCAAAATTTTGAAACAAAGGGTGGGGGCTTATCCCTTCCTTCACAGTATCTATAATACACGGGTAACTTCCCCCTCCTCTTTCTCCCTCTTCTTCCCATCTCCTCCCATCTCCCTTATCTTCCCATTCTTCCCCTTTCCCCCTCTGTAGAGCAACTTAAACATTCAATGGTATATATTCCTCCAATAAAAGTATTTATTATCATTTACTCCCGCACAAATCACCCTACTTACCTTCCCCCTCCCTACCTCCCCTCTTGGAGGGGTTACATTTAGCTCTCTATCAAAAGCTCAGATACATATCCCCAGGGGGCTAGGGAAAGTGGAAAGATTGTCGGTCCTTACTCCTTATTTATCTGACTATTTATCTGAATAGGGAGAGGGGGTCTCCCATTCCGTAAAACACATTCTAAAATGAAGGATGGGGGCTTATCCCTTCCTCCACAATATTATCAATAATTCACAGGTAACTCCCCCCCCCCTTTCTACCTCTTCCCCTTTCTCCTACTTCCCCTATCTTTCCACTCTTCCCCTTTCCCCCTCTATGGGGCAACTAAACATACAGTATATATTTCTTCAATACAAGTACTATCATTTATACATGCACAATTCACCTTAATTACATGTCTCCCATTCCAACCTCCTCTCCTCCCCCCGTGTAGTGTACCTTTAAAGAAGGGGAACATCCCCCCTCCCCATGTAGTGTACCTTTAAAAATTAATAAGAAGGGCAGAGAGTATTGAAAAGACTGAACACTCCCTCCCTAAAATGTGTTATTTATCCAAGATGTGCCACAAAAAAAAAAAAAAAACCCTGTGAAATGTACCTATAGATTAATAAGACGGGTAGAGAGTATTAAAAAATGTAAATACTCCCTCCCTAAATGTGCTCTTTACCCAGACCGTATCATGATAAAAAAAAAAAAAAAAAGGGGGGGGGAGCACCCCCCCCCCCCTGTGTGGTGTACCTTAAAACATTTAATAAGAAGGGAAGAGAGTATATAAAAAAAAAAAACTAAGAATTCCCTCCCTAAAATGTGTTATTTGTCCCGAAATGTGCTAACCCCCCCCCCCCCCCCCCGTGAAGTGTACCTAAAAATTAATACGAATAGAGAGTATTGAAAAGGTTTAAATACTCCCTCTCTAAATGTGTTCTAAACCCAAACCCTGTCACAAAAAAAAAAAAAAAAAAAAGGAGGGGGGGGATCTCCCCCTTACAGTTACTTAAAGTCCCTCTATTTGGAGGAGAGGAGAGGAAAAAAAAAAAGCAAGTGAATTAAAAGGCATTCCTCCTTATCCTCTCTCTTCCTCTATCCCGACATCTAGTCTCTTTTCTTGCTGCTGAGGATACGGAGAGAACCTTTCCTTAGGTATCCGATCCAGCCAGTTTACCACCTGTATGGGGTCTGTCCCTATAAACCGAAAGAAGGCCGTTCGATCTTGGTAGGACCTGAGATTAAAATATCGACCGTCTCTTTGAAATATAACTGAAAAGGGATATCCCCATCTATAAGTACATCCCATCTTCTTTGCTAGATCTAATAAGGGTCTTAAGAGAGCTCTTCTCCTCAGTGTTCCTCTAGCGATGTCTGAAAAAATTTTAATCGGGATTCCTTCCACATTTATGTCCTGTGCTTCCCAAGCCCCCCTTAAGATTGCCTCTTTATGCGTATAATGGTGTAGTCTGCATATCACATCTCTTGGTCTTTTCTCGTCTTTACTTCTGGTGCCTAAAGTTCTATGTATCCTTTCTATTTCAAGACGGTCAGGATATTTATCCCTCAGGACCTGTTTAAAAATGTTTTCCGCCACTTTGGTTAATTTTTCGTTATTTATGGTTTCAGGTACCCCCCGAATTCTCAAGTTGCTACGTCTACTTCTATTCTCCATTTCTTCTAGTTGAAGTTGTACTGTATCTTCTGTCTCCTTCTGTGTACCTCTAGTTAGTTCTAGCGAGGTCACTTTTTCTTCTAAAGATTTTCTGGCTGCTACCTCCTCTTCTAAACGTGTTGTAATCTTTTGTATGTCTTTTTTTATCGCTTGCATTTCTTTTAAATGTGTTTCCTCTATTTTATTAATCATTTGTGCTATATAATTTTTTGTTGGCAAAGCCTGAAGTATAGCTTTCAATTCTTAGTTCTGCGTGAGAGCCTGTGCATGTATACAGGATACCGTGTTTTCTCTTTGTCCATTCCCTGGGCTATCTGAGTAATTTTCTGAAGCTGGGGAGGTGGCCAATGAATTGGACGTATCCCCCGACCCTGGGCTTGTCAGGACATTATTCTCACAAGGTTCCATCCTTGCGTCTCTAGATGTTTTCTGACTATTAGTGAGGAATCGTACAATCTCTCCTTCTGGTCTGCTTGTCTGTGTCTTTACTGCATTCTTCCTTCCCTTCTTTCTTTTAGTAAGCGTCATCCTCTCTCCTTTCCCACTCACTCTTCTCCTCTTCCCTTCCTCCTCTTCCTTCACTTGTAGTCTCTACTTGTCGCTCAGTTCAGAGGAGTCTGTGCCTCTTTAAATTTAATGCTCCAAGCACTATTCTCTACTGTCTATTATCTCACATCTTTATTCAGCATATAGCAGACAGGGAAAACCAAAAAAGAGGATCTGATTAAGTACCCAGTAAGAGGCTAACTTTACTGTCAGTCATCCATATAGTCCTTCCTTTTTCCCTCGAGAGTAAAAAAGAGAACAAAAAAAGAAAAAAAAAAGGGGGGGGAGAAGAAAACAAAAATAAACAGGGAGGGGGGCCTCCAGTACGCTATCCCCTCCACTCTCAAGCCCACTAAACCTCTGCCCCGAAACTTCCGTCTTTGGTGTCCGGAAAAAAAGCTCCTGCACAGAGTTCACACGTCACCGCACATCTCACCCGTCAGATATCTCAGTGGGAGCCGGGAGGGCACACACAGTTCAGCTGATCTACTCAGGAGCAATTTAGTAGAAGCTAGTAATATAGTAGATTAGAGGGCTTACCTACTCGATAGTCCTCCGATCTAATTGCTCCTCTTAACTCCTCTTAACTCCTTTGTGTATGGAGTGCAGGGTGCCGATCATGCAGGCCGAATGTCCAACTCACTCCACACGTGGGCACGGGGCGGAGTATCACCGTCACTCTACCGGGAGGGCAGGGGTCTGGAAGTGCAGGCTGAGTGTACGTCTCCCAAATCACACTGACCGCAGTACTCACAAGTTCTGACTCTCACCCGCCGTTCACCTTTCAGCTGACTGTGTTGCTCCTAGTTCCTGCTGTGGACTTCTCCTTTACTGCATCTCCCTTTATAGGCTGCATACAGCCCCAGTGTCTCCACAATCAATGTGGTCTGTGCAGTAAGCAATAAGGTAGAGGGAGGGGCAGGATTACACACCATGGACTCGCTGTGTAGTATACTATGGTAGCCGTATATTCTCCTGCTACGGCGGTCCTTCTACCACTATAGGCATTTGATTAAGTCCGCCGCCACTACCTCCGCTCCTCCTCTCCGTGGGGATGCCGTGGACGCTCTCTGGGGACTAAAGGTTAATCTCGGTCCTTTACCCTGCTGTCGGTCATTCCTTTAACCCAATGACAAGCTTCCCTTCTTCCTTCAAGTTTTTGATTACCCCTCTAGTGGCTTCTTTCAGGGTGATCTGTGATACAGTCCTTTTCTCTTATGTTTATTAATTTCAATTATCACTTTCTCTACTGCTTACTTAGATGTAATTCAATGCAGAGGCTGGCAAAAACAAGACATATAGTATAGCTAAGCAGGAAAGTAGAAATGTGTCATCTCACCCACATTCATACCTCTCGTCCTCCGATATGATTTCTGCTCTCCATTTTTATTAAGATGAAGCCCCTCAATGGGAATTGCTGGTGCAGAGGGGGAGCGGGGAGGGTAAGTCCACAAAGTTTCCCTTAAGGGTCAATTCAAGCTCCTCCCGGGATCGAGCCACGGTATGTCTCCAGTGTCCCTCCACCTCCACGTCTCTCACCTCCACCAGAAGCACGGAGCGCCTAGTCAGAAAAGCTTCTCTTTCCAGCACCGACATCCGGCATCTACCACCTCTGACCTCGGCCGACAATTCCCTCCAGTCAGGACAGCTCCTGCAGCCTGTTTCTCGGCCAGTCTGCCGCCACAACGGGACCGCGAGGCAGTGTATCTTGTCCTCCGAGGTGTACTGCTCTTTCAGTTTGTCCAGCTTCTTCCGCCTCTCCTATCTCCGAGCACTCAGCTGCTTCCCTTCTTCACCCGCCGCGCAGGCTCTCGATAGGCTGGTGGCTGTGTCCCAATTCAATAGCCTCGCCGTCCTTCCATGCCGCTCTCGGCGTCTCCGCTAGCTCAGGCGGGAGAGGTGTTCGCCGCAGCGAGGGATCTCACAGAGCCCGATCACATGACCACTTCCAGGCACGCCCCCAGAAACCTCAACAGTGTCGTAGCACATACTTTCTAATATCTTGTACAGTTTATAGGTCACATTAAAGGTGGAAAAAGTTATGAAATTATTTATCTTTGTCTCATTTTTTTACATCACAGAAACATGACATTTTAACAGGGGTGTGTAGACTTTTTATATCCACTGTATGTTTGAGGATCTTTGGTTGACTTCAAAATAGGGTTTTGAAGAAAGCCTTCACTGGGGATTTTTAGATTGATGTGAGTGACTGGGAAGATTACACAGTACAAACTGGTCTAGAGTATTTGAGATCAGGGACAGATTCACCAGATACCACAATCCTTTCAAACAAACCTTGTCTGCAACCTCTGACACATTTGGTGTGTGCTATGAAAATGAACATTGCTATTTTGGTCTGGGCTATGTACCAAAGAAAAACACTCTTGTAATTTGCCTCATCTTTTACTGAGTTGTATTTATTTATTTATTTATTTTTTTACTGCAGTCAGTGCCATATCTCATATATGCTCAGTCTTGTGCAAAATGACAGTGTCTGCCCAATTTCCATTTAGGTTCTTGGTATACATGCTCAGGAGGTGACATAGTATTTATATCTACTCCTTAAATGTGTGCAAATCTTGCTTGTTCACAATGTACAAAATATAGAAGAAAATGCAAATATCAGGGAAATCCCCAATCTTAGAAAAGCTTTTTTACCAGTAAAAAGCTGTCAAGGTTGGAAAAGCTTTATTTTCCAGGAATGGGATCAGTGGGTATGTCATAACAAAGAATGCATTCGCCATACAACTGGTCTAACAACTGGTCTAATAAGGACAATGGGGTTGATCTACTTAAGACAGATAGGCTGTTCACTTTGCAAGTGCAACTTCCCTTACAAAACAAATAGCCAATTTTGCCTTTACTAATTCAAACCCACTAGGTGAGACAAAGAAGGTCAAAGGACTGGGCATCTGTGTCTTTGCTGGGTGATAATGGAAACACTAATGATTCCAATAGAAACCAAATCACATGTTTATGTGTTGTGAGTGTTAGTGGTGTGAGCAGATTGATGATTATGGATTTTGGGACCACTAGACCCACTAGGGCCGTATAGGTAGTATTTACTATGCTGGCTTTCATAAAATTTAAAATAAATATGAGAACCTTTTGAGTGAGACTCATTTTTATTCGTGGACAGGATTGGAAGAGATACTTTATTGCTGTAAGAACGAGATTCAAAGAAACAGACGTATAGTTCTTTTTAATGTTGCCCATATAACAGCACATAATAATCATGAACAATGATGCTAATGACAATTTTGTAAAAATGTATACTTTTGATAACATGTGCAATTTGTTGTAATATTCTAAATCTCTCTTTATAACAGTCAGACAATTAAAACAAATTTAAAAAAAAAAACTGTATTTTGCTTTTTACTGCTGAAGAAATCACTGATTTGGAGAGCTGTGAAGTTTTTCTATCGGTACAATTCCCACCAGTTCAATGTAGGATTGATTTTAAGGGGTTGCTCACCTTCCCTTATATATTGCATTGGTAAATTATTGGATTGTTGCTGTTTTAATCCATCCATCTCTATATGTACATTTTTAAATACAGTATTATTTTTATGGAGTTGTATTTTGTAATGAAATGTGCTTTCTGTCTTTGCAATCTATCCTGTCTTGGGTGCTTTCCCTGGAACATTCCTGAACATCTGGTCAATATGATGTATTGTGACGAGGGAACATCTGTTTGCTCTTTTCATCTGTGAAAATGTGATTATGAAATATTAACCTTTTCTGAACAAATGTCTTACTCTCTTGCACTGGTACTGTGAATTTAGCTCCACTGGCACAAAAGGAGTAAATGTTGAGCATCTCCAGAAACACGAAACAGGCTTGTCTCATATTTCTATTAAATTGAGTTTATCCATGTGAAAATGCGAGTTCCTTACAAGAGATTAGTTTGCAGTTTAGTAAGAAGCTTCTATAAGCAGCATTTGGCTTTTGTTTTAGGAAGCGATTACTTACTGTGTTATAGGACAGCACTATTTAATAATATTAGAATATATCTGCATTATTGGGGTTTTCCTATTCTTAGGGCTTCTTAAACTTTCTTCTCATTTCACTGAAGGAAATAGGAGTTTAAATGACATTACATTTCCATGTAACCAGATAATCTGAAACCCACCACCACTGACACTGAAAGCCTGTGAAGACTACAACTACATAATTAAGTATCATGACCTGTTCTGGTTTCATTTAAAGTGATTGTACAGGATCCCTTTTTTTACCTAAAATAAAAAAGGTTTATAACACAGGTATTGCACAGAGCAACCCCTTGCCTCCTCTTCTGGTGTCCTCAGCCGGCCCTCTTTTTTTTTTGTTTGCCCCTTTAGCAAGTGGCTTGCTATGGAGGCATACCTAAAGGTTCACTTTTGAGCAACGCTGTGTGCATCCTCACTAAATTTGATTGATAATAGCAGGAGCCAATAGCTCCAGCTGCTATCAATCAATCCTGCGAGACCAGGAACAGGGGCCAGCACTGCTGCAGGCGGGCACAGTGCTGAATTATTGGTAGTGCTGAGGTATGTATTTAGCCAGGAGAGGAGACCAAACAACTAGTAAAAAATGTTTTCCTGTAATGCATTTAAAGGATTGTATTTTTTTTTTTAAATAACATAGTATACAGTACTTACCAATTTTCATTTTCTAGGGTCCCCCACCTGGACACAGGAGGTTTTTAACCTTAATGCAGAGAATGCTTTGAGGTAAAAAAAATCTTGAGCCTATGGAAACACTTGAAGGTAAAAAAACATGTGACTTTAGAACCACTTTAAACCTCCACCCCACAGAAAACCATGGGGGGGGGGGGGGGGGGGGGAGAGAATCTGTAGTTTTAAAACCCTCCTGCTATATGGTGACAATGTTGCACCTCCATTAATTTGAAGGTTTGGTGCCTCAGGCCAAGAATGGGTGGGACTTTAAAGGCGAGTGACAATAATTTTTCCTAAAATATAACAATTTATTAAGTAAATAGCATAAAGCACAAGAGCAAAAAATAAGCAGAGCAACAGCAGAGAACATAATACAATTAAGTCACCATATCACCTTGTCACAAACGTTCAGTACTTTCACTTACAACTCACTTTCACCAATGGGTCTTTAATCCAATACACAATATTGAACTCTACCTATTTTTTGCTCTTGCGCTTTATGCAAAAATCCTTTAACCTCCCTGGCGGTATGATTCTGTCAGGAATTCTGTTCCAAAAGCGGTACAATTCTTTTCATGGAAATTTGGCGTTATGTATTATAGGCCTACAATTCTTAGTAATTACTGACTTAAACCTGACCAAAACAAGTCTCTAGTAGACATCCCAGATGTGATAAATTTGAAACACAAACAAGTGAATTATAATCGAATCAATAATATTATTTTATTATTTAATATATAATATATATAATAAAATTATATTATTGATTAGATTATAATTCATGCGTTATATATTATATATATATGTGTGTATATATATATATATATATATATATATATATATATATATATATATATATATATATATATATATATATATATATATATATATGTGTGTATATAGATATATATATATGTGTGTGTGTATATATATATATATATATATATATATATATATATATATATATATAATGCATGAATTATAATTGAATCAATAATATAATTTTATATATATATATATATATATATATATGTGTGTGTATTTAGGTATATATATATATACACATATATATATATACATATGCATATATATATATATATATATATATATATATATATATGCATATATATATATATATATATATATATATATATATATATATATATGCATATATATATATATATATATGCATATATATATATATATATATGCATATATATATATATATATATATATATATATATATATATATATATATATATATATATGCATATATATATATATATATATATATATATATATATATATATGCATATATATATATGCATATATATATATATATATATATATATATGCATATATATATATATATATATATATATATATGCATATATATATATATATATATATATATATATATATATATATATATATGCATATATATATATATATATATATATATATATATATATATATATATATGCATATATATATATATATGGATATATATATATGCATATATATAATATAAAATGTGTTATGTGTTTTGTGCAACGTTTTTTTTTTTTTTTTTTTTACTTTCCCTCCCTAGTTCCGCTCCCATGCAGCATTGCTGCTGCAGGGAACGGAACTAGGAAGTCCTCCTACCGACAGACGAGCGGCGGAGATCTCACTGGCGGTCACAGCAATGAGAGCTCATCGCTGGATCGCCAGGATAAGGTAAGAGAAGCTCCGCTGCGCTGTCTGCACGCTCTGCCCATTGACCCCGAGCGTGACTCGGGGATACCGCTAATAGCAGTCTCTTGTAGTCAGTGAGTAGAAACTCCTTTGGTAAATTAGCCATACTCTGTCATAGAAACATAGAAACATAGAATGTGTCGGCAGATAAGAACCATTTGGCCCATCCGGTCTGCCCAATATATCTGAATCCTATGAATAGTCCCTGGCCCTATCTTATATGAAGGATAGCCTTATGCCTATCCCATGCATGCTTAAACTCCTTCACTGTATTTGCAGCTACCACTTCTGCAGGAAGGTTATTCCATGCATCCACTACTCTCTCAGTAAAAAAATACTTCCTCATATTGCTTTTAAACCTTACCTTTGCCCCTCTAATTTAAAACTGTGTCCTCTTGTGGTAGTTTTTCTTCTTTTAAATATGCTCTCCTCCTTTACCGAGTTGATTCCCTTTATGTATTTAAAAGTTTCTATCCTATCCCCTCTGTCTCTTCTTTCTTCCAAGCTATACATGTTAAGGTCCTTTAACCTTTCCTGGTAAACCTGTCCTGGGTTAAAGGCTCAGATGGCAACAAAAGGAGGAGAAATGGAAGGAATCACTGCTGTTACTCTTTCACTTGTGTCGTGTACATTTGCACTTGAGCTACTGAGCTCTTTAAAGTATGCCTGAAGCTGTTTTTTCGAGTTTTGGATACAGTAGGAAATGTTTTGGAACCCTTTCAGGGTTTGCTTTGCTTTTTTGAGTGCAACTGAAGAGGTTTACCTTCAATTCCCATCCCATAGGCACAACATGAATTAAGAGGAAATCCCTAAAGGTAGAGTTTTCATTAAAATAAATAGTCCCCAGTGTAAAAATTAAAAATTGCCCTTGCTCTCTATTCCTGTGACAGCTGTGAATATTTTGATTTCCTATTACTTTCTGCCCCAGTGACAATCATTGTTCATCACCAGAACAAACAGAAAGGGTTCTATCTAGTGGGGACACACAGCAGTAAAAATTCCAATGGGATTTAAATAGACATTAAAGTCAAATAACAGAACATTTGCATGTCCCATACAATGATATGGATTAATTTGTGTCACTTTAAGTGACATCTGGGGATAGAACATCTTGGAAAATATATGTGTACTTCTCTCTGGTACAATTTTCTACAGGAGGCTATACCCTAAATGACCCCACTGTATGTGGAAAGGTAGCCACCCTTCTTGGCACTATCCTGTACCTGTATCCTGTTACTCAGTAAAAAGAAGTTACAATAAAAGAGTCATTTTCACTAGAAGGGTTAGATACAGTTTATCCACTTCCCACCCTTGCTATAGCCCAAAGGATGGCTACAGTGTGGGTTTACTTTGCCAGGTGGGCGTACATGGATGTCCTCCCATGATCGTGCTGGCTGCCCACCCCCTGTGGCACACGGACAGTGCACTCTGTTATCACTGAGTCCTTCAGACTCAATGACAGCTGATCAAGATGTAAACACAAGCCAGTTATCAACTTTCCTTTCCTCACGCCGACAGCCTAGGAGGAGAGGAGAAGAGAGCCGATAACCTGCTTATGTAAAATGGAAGTCTACACTAATAATCAAGGCACTAATTATCAGTGTCCTGGTTATCAGTGCAGTCCCAACAGTGCCCACCAGTCCTGCCTATCAGTACACACCAATTCTGCCAATCAGTGCCCACCAGTGCTGACAATCAGTTTCCATCAATGCTGCCAATCAGTGGCGATCAGTGGCTCCTCATAAGTGTAACCTATCAGTGCTGCCTATCTCTGCCCATTAGTGCCGCCAACCAGTGCCCATCAGTGCCACCTATCAGTGCTCATCAGTGCCACCTGTCAGTGCTCATTGGTGCCACCTCATCAGTACCCAATAGTGTTGTCTATCAGTGTCCATCAGTGAAGGAGAAAAATTACCTGTTTTCAAATTTTTATAACAAACTATGAAAAATGTTTGTTTGTTTTTTCAACATTTTTGGTATTTTTTTGTTTATTTAGCAAAAAAATAAAAAATTCAGTGGTGAATAAATACCACAAAAATAAAGCTCTATTTTTTGGAAACAAATGATAAAAATTTCATATGAGTACAGTGTTGCATAACTGTGAAATTGTCATTCAAAGTTTGACATCGCTGAAAGCTGAAAATTGGCCTGGTCAGGAAAGGGGTAAGATTGCCCAGTAGGCAAGTGGTTAAATGATCTTTAACCGCCTCCCACCCACCGTATAGACAAATGACGGCGGGTTGGATCCCCTCTTGTTCTGGGCCAACCTCATATGACATAGAAAAATGCAAGAAATGTTGGACCCGGCGCTACCACTTTAAATAGTATTGTGCAAATATGTGCTGTAAAAGTGCATGTGTTGCGATCAACAAAGTGAAAAGTGCTACGTGCCGTTTAAAACCAACAATAGGTATTAACCTGGGCTGTGCTCATTGTGCCATATTTAAAATGTCATATACCATACATTTATACAAAGTGCCAAGTGCTGATAAAACCAAGTGCCACGTGTTGTAATCCGTGCTAAAACAATATAACAATATATGGCGCCGGCGGATGTTCCACCAAGAAAAGCACCGCTGCTTACCGCACTCTTAAGCCTTTGACTCGACACTTCTTGGTCACTACAACAAAGAATAAACCTCCATTGCGTAGCATTTGTTGTATAAAGCGAAAATATTTAGCATCCACTCACAGTTTGGGGAGTTCACGATCAGCTTGAATGGTGTTCGCCGGGTCGCTTCCGCGTTCCACTGGCTCAAACCACCAAAACCGGAAGTGACGTATTGACGTACACAAACCACGCCCTACGCGTTTCGTCATACGACGTCATCTGGAGCGTGCCATCTCTCACTACTCCCGGTCTTTTTATAGGCTGGGATGGCGCCATCTTGGTGTACCTAATTTGAGGCCGGATACAGCGGCCATCTTGGTGCACCCATCCCATATCCTAAAGAATGTTTATTCATCATGTGAACTCCCTTCATGTTGTGTTTGCCGTACATAAAAACAACAATATACTTTATTAACCACAGCGTACGACTAAAGACAATTACTATGTTTAAAATACTATGTTTAAAATACATTTGTGCAAATAGTGATGTGTCTGGTTTAATCGGAGTGAACTGATAACCAGTGTGTGCCGTGATTGGGAAATAAATAAATATTGATTAAAATATTTTTATTATTATGTGACAAAGTGATACGTGCCTAAAACTATACTCTATACATAAAATATAATGTATAAAATCGTGGGCCCATGTGTCTATGCAATTGGTGCTAGACTATGAAAGAAGTGCCCATACATGTAACAATTAATCGGTGAGATGAAATCGTGCTGAAAAAATATTTTTTTAAAATTTGTAAAATAGTTTATATTTTTTGTAATTGAAGTCCAAAACCGGTTCTCACGTTTTTAGACGAAAAACAAAATTAAAAATAAAAATAAATAACAATGTGTATTCATTATAAGATCCAGAAAAATCCAGAAAAAAACGGGGAGGACGTTAAAGTAAGAAAAACATTTGCAGTGGGACACTTGGAATATTCTTATATGATGAGGAGAGACATTAGAACAGAAAAAATATAAGAATAAAATTCCAAAAAATATTATAAAAATATATATAAAAAATATATAAAAAATATATAAAAATCTGTAAATTGCGATTATCCATAAAAGGAGAACTTTAAGGAGGACTAGATCTGCATCAGAGGAGAATGTTATCTTGCTTGGATGTATATTAAAATAAAAATAAAAATAAAAAGATAAAATTCCAAAGTTAAAAGTCCAAGGCTCAAAAAACGGGAGTTTTAAAACGGGAGTTTTAAAACGGGAGTTTTAAAAATCAGTGATAAAACAGTTCAGATCAATGTCGATATTCAAGCCTTTGGGTTGGAGGGTCTGCATTTGATATATCCACTTTGTTTCGTTTTTTGACACATCAATTTTCTTGTTGCTACCTCTCCAGTTATTTTTGATTTTATCAATGGCATAAAAAACCATTACCGTGGGGTCTTGAGAGTGGTGGAACTTGAAGTGTCGTGATAAACTATGCTTCTCAAATCCCTTACGGATGTTCTTTACATGCTCTCTTATGCGGACAAATAAGGGTCTGGTGGTGCGGCCTACATACTGTAATTTACAAGGGCACTCTACCACATAGGTTACATGAGTACTGGTGCATGTAATGGTCTCCTTTATTTCATATGTTTTTCCTGTGCTTTGTGCCATAAAGGACGTTGTTTTTCTTTTCTTCTCCTTAGACGTTTTACAAGGCAGGCATTTTCCGCACCTGAAGAAACCCTTTAAACTGGTTGGGAGATTTATTTTCTTAGGAGGGTCAATAACGTTATGCACCAACCTATTCCTCAGGTTTGGTGCTTTTCTGTATATGAAGGTGGGTTTGGAAGGGAGGATATCTTTAAGTGTTGTGTCTGCTTGTAGGATTGGCCAGTGTTTTCTTACAATTTTCTCTAAGGCCTTGTGCTGGGTGTTGTATCCTGTTAAAAAGGCAAACTCACTACTCTTATTTACACTTTTTCTGTTTGGTACCTCCTTTAGCAAGTCTTCTCTATTCATTTTTTCCACTTTTTTCTTGATGTTAATCAGTTCACTTCTTTTATACCCTTTTTCCATGAACCTGTCGATCAGTAATTCTGCTTGTATTTCAAAATCTCTTATGTCACTACAGTTCCTTCTGATTCTCATCAGTTGCCCTTTGGGGATATTCCCTAACCACTTGGGGTGGTGACAGCTATTTTTGGGAATGTACCCGTTCCGATCAGTTTTTTTGAAATACGTTTTGCTGGTTAGTCTTCCTTCCTTTTTGGTTAATTCCAGGTCCAGGAATGCAATATGTTCATGGTGGAAGGTCCCTGAAAAAGTGATGCCATATATGTTCATGTTGATTTCATCAAAGAAATTCTGTAGGGATTCCTCGTTTCCTTTCCACACGATAATGATATCGTCGATGTATCGACGATAATATTTCAGGTTATTCCTCGATACGCTGAACACTTGCTCCTCCTCCCACTTTTGCATAAACACGTTTGCCACGCTGGGGGCGTACTTGGCCCCCATAGCTACTCCTTTCTTCTGAACAAAGTAATTCCCCTTATACCAAAAATAATTTGATTCCATTGCTGTTTTCAATCCCTCCAGTATATATCCGATCTGCACCTCCTTCATATCTGTGTGGGTGTGCAGGGCCCAGTCCACCGCTTGTAGGCCATCCTGTTGTTTTATGTTGGTATAGAGGGAGTTTACATCGATTGTTACCAAGATGTCACTCTCCTCTATTTCCAGATCCTTAATTTCTGCTAGCAATTGCTTGCTGTCCCTTAAATAGGATTTTCCTACTGGGACCAAAGGCTGTAGGAACTGGTCAAGATACTCCCCTAACCTTGAATGCACAGAGTTAATTCCGCTTACAATGGGGCGGCCTGGTGGTTTTTTATCATCTTTGTGTATCTTCGGAATATAATAAATAACTGGGGTTTTTGGTTTCTCCAGGCAAATGTATCTGGCCTCCTTTTTGTTTAAAATTCCCAGATCTCTTCCTTTATCCACGTATTTCTGTAAAGTTTTTTCAAATCCTTGTTTCGGGTCACCTCTAAGCTTGATATAGGTGTCTTTTATATTAAGTAGGTTCTCCATCTCCTCCTCGTAATCTTTTTTGTTTAAGATCACAAGTCCTCCTCCCTTGTCTGCTGGCCTTATTATTACTCCCTTCCTTTTCTCCAACTTCTTAATGGTGTCCCATGTATTTTTCTCTTTTCTGTTTTGAATTCTCAAAGCTCTTATGTCTGCTTCCACCATCCGTTTAAAAACCTCCAAATTCTCGTTCTGAGGATTTTTGGGGTTAAACTTGGAGCGATTTTTTAGCGACGTTTGCTTATATTCCTTCTGTGTGGATCTTTGTATCTGTTTTTGTTTTAAGGTGAAATGTTTCTTTATGTTCAACTTTCTGACATATTTATTCAGGTCTATATAGGCCTCAAACTTGTCTAAGTTTTTTCCTGGGGCATATTTAAGACCCAAATCCAATATTTTTATCTCCTCCTCCTCAAATTGTATGTCGCTCAGGTTATAGATGCCTTTTCCTATTGATTTCTTCTCCTTTTTCTGTCGTTTCTTTCCCCCTCGTGTTCCTCGTGGTTTTCGTTTCTGCCTCTTTCCTGGTGCCGTGTTGTGTCCTCCCTGTTTCCACGATATTCTCCTTGTGGTCGTTGCTCCATCCACTGGTCCCCACGTGGTGGTGCCCGGTGCCAGTTCTGTTGCCAGTGACCCCATGGTCTGCGTGGGCCTCCTCTTCCTCGCGGTGGTCTTCCCCTGTTGCCCTGTTGAAAAAAACCCCTCCTAGGTGGGGGTGGTGGTGGTCCTCGGTTGTCATAGGTGGGTTCTGTATAATGTTCCAGTGGAGCATATCTGTTGTAGGATTCATATCCATAATTAGTGGCGGGTGTCCTATTTCCATACCCATTGTAGTTGTTGATTGGAGTTCTGCTTTGTGTGTTCCCATACCCACTTCCATTTCTGGGTGTTCTGAACCCTTGGTTATGTGTATTATGCCTGGGTGTGCCTCTCTGTGGTCTTACCTCCATGCGTCCTTGGATGTTCATTCCTGGTGTGTCATTTTGAGTTCCAATTTCCATCCAGGTGTCATCCTCATCCCGATCTTCGCTGGTTTCTCTTGAAGGAGTGATTACTGGATCTGCTTGTGCTGTTTGCACACCATATACTTCATCTGACTGCCATCTGTAAACTTCATTGTTTTTGTAGTCCAGAACGTCCCTTTTATATTTCTTTTGTTTTTTACCTTGTATCATTTTGTCATATTTCTCTATTCCATCCTGTAATGCTTTTTCCTTATCCTTATATTCCCTTGTGTCTGCGAATGGTGCTAATTGCTCTTTAAGCTCGATAATAACCCCTTCCACTTTTTTAAGTTTTAGTTGTCTCCTTTTTATAATCATTAGGAGTAAATCCTTCTCACATTTATTAAAAAATGCAAACCAATCATCCATATAAAGTGGATCATTGATGTTATCATTGGGTGCCAAATCCCATCTTAATCTCCTGGGGGTTATTTTCTCCTTTGTGTATTTTTCTAAGGTGGCTATATCCCACCAAACCCTTAGCTGTTTCTCCATATTGTGTCTCAGCTGTTTGAATGAGCTATCCATATCTTGTCTGCTTATGACCACCTCTTGGTCAAAGATAGCCTCCAAATTAACAGTTCTTGAGTTCATGTACCTGAAAATCTCCATTGCTGCCGGGGTATGTGATGGGGTTACCATGACAGATATAAAAAAGGGGG
Organism: Pelophylax lessonae; assembly: GCF_965119305.1. NCBI lineage: Eukaryota > Metazoa > Chordata > Amphibia > Anura > Ranidae > Pelophylax > Pelophylax lessonae. Next base: position 188,062,392 of record NC_138768.1, read on the forward strand.
GTTATATACCAGCGCTATGGAGTTTCAGTACAAAATCAATTTTTTGTGGTGTAAGCTGCCTCCAACCTACCTCTGAGGTAGTAGAGTTAGAAAAATGCAAGAAATGTTGGACCCGGCGCTACCACTTTAAATAGTATTGTGCAAATATGTGCTGTAAAAGTGCATGTGTTGCGATCAACAAAGTGAAAAGTGCTACGTGCCGTTTAAAACCAACAATAGGTATTAACCTGGGCTGTGCTCATTGTGCCATATTTAAAATGTCATATACCATACATTTATACAAAGTGCCAAGTGCTGATAAAACCAAGTGCCACGTGTTGTAATCCGTGCTAAAACAATATAACAATATATGGCGCCGGCGGATGTTCCACCAAGAAAAGCACCGCTGCTTACCGCACTCTTAAGCCTTTGACTCGACACTTCTTGGTCACTACAACAAAGAATAAACCTCCATTGCGTAGCATTTGTTGTATAAAGCGAAAATTCTCAGAACGAGAATTTGGAGGTTTTTAAACGGATGGTGGAAGCAGACATAAGAGCTTTGAGAATTCAAAACAGAAAAGAGAAAAATACATGGGACACCATTAAGAAGTTGGAGAAAAGGAAGGGAGTAATAATAAGGCCAGCAGACAAGGGAGGAGGACTTGTGATCTTAAACAAAAAAGATTACGAGGAGGAGATGGAGAACCTACTTAATATAAAAGACACCTATATCAAGCTTAGAGGTGACCCGAAACAAGGATTTGAAAAAACTTTACAGAAATACGTGGATAAAGGAAGAGATCTGGGAATTTTAAACAAAAAGGAGGCCAGATACATTTGCCTGGAGAAACCAAAAACCCCAGTTATTTATTATATTCCGAAGATACACAAAGATGATAAAAAACCACCAGGCCGCCCCATTGTAAGCGGAATTAACTCTGTGCATTCAAGGTTAGGGGAGTATCTTGACCAGTTCCTACAGCCTTTGGTCCCAGTAGGAAAATCCTATTTAAGGGACAGCAAGCAATTGCTAGCAGAAATTAAGGATCTGGAAATAGAGGAGAGTGACATCTTGGTAACAATCGATGTAAACTCCCTCTATACCAACATAAAACAACAGGATGGCCTACAAGCGGTGGACTGGGCCCTGCACACCCACACAGATATGAAGGAGGTGCAGATCGGATATATACTGGAGGGATTGAAAACAGCAATGGAATCAAATTATTTTTGGTATAAGGGGAATTACTTTGTTCAGAAGAAAGGAGTAGCTATGGGGGCCAAGTACGCCCCCAGCGTGGCAAACGTGTTTATGCAAAAGTGGGAGGAGGAGCAAGTGTTCAGCGTATCGAGGAATAACCTGAAATATTATCGTCGATACATCGACGATATCATTATCGTGTGGAAAGGAAACGAGGAATCCCTACAGAATTTCTTTGATGAAATCAACATGAACATATATGGCATCACTTTTTCAGGGACCTTCCACCATGAACATATTGCATTCCTGGACCTGGAATTAACCAAAAAGGAAGGAAGACTAACCAGCAAAACGTATTTCAAAAAAACTGATCGGAACGGGTACATTCCCAAAAATAGCTGTCACCACCCCAAGTGGTTAGGGAATATCCCCAAAGGGCAACTGATGAGAATCAGAAGGAACTGTAGTGACATAAGAGATTTTGAAATACAAGCAGAATTACTGATCGACAGGTTCATGGAAAAAGGGTATAAAAGAAGTGAACTGATTAACATCAAGAAAAAAGTGGAAAAAATGAATAGAGAAGACTTGCTAAAGGAGGTACCAAACAGAAAAAGTGTAAATAAGAGTAGTGAGTTTGCCTTTTTAACAGGATACAACACCCAGCACAAGGCCTTAGAGAAAATTGTAAGAAAACACTGGCCAATCCTACAAGCAGACACAACACTTAAAGATATCCTCCCTTCCAAACCCACCTTCATATACAGAAAAGCACCAAACCTGAGGAATAGGTTGGTGCATAACGTTATTGACCCTCCTAAGAAAATAAATCTCCCAACCAGTTTAAAGGGTTTCTTCAGGTGCGGAAAATGCCTGCCTTGTAAAACGTCTAAGGAGAAGAAAAGAAAAACAACGTCCTTTATGGCACAAAGCACAGGAAAAACATATGAAATAAAGGAGACCATTACATGCACCAGTACTCATGTAACCTATGTGGTAGAGTGCCCTTGTAAATTACAGTATGTAGGCCGCACCACCAGACCCTTATTTGTCCGCATAAGAGAGCATGTAAAGAACATCCGTAAGGGATTTGAGAAGCATAGTTTATCACGACACTTCAAGTTCCACCACTCTCAAGACCCCACGGTAATGGTTTTTTATGCCATTGATAAAATCAAAAATAACTGGAGAGGTAGCAACAAGAAAATTGATGTGTCAAAAAACGAAACAAAGTGGATATATCAAATGCAGACCCTCCAACCCAAAGGCTTGAATATCGACATTGATCTGAACTGTTTTATCACTGATTTTTAAAACTCCCGTTTTAAAACTCCCGTTTTAAAACTCCCGTTTTTTGAGCCTTGGACTTTTAACTTTGGAATCTTATCTTTTTATTTTTATTTTTATTTTAATATACATCCAAGCAAGATAACATTCTCCTCTGATGCAGATCTAGTCCTCCTTAAAGTTCTCCTTTTATGGATAATCGCAATTTACAGATTTTTATATATTTTTTATATATTTTTTATATATATTTTTATAATATTTTTTGGAATTTTATTCTTATATTTTTTCTGTTCTAATGTCTCTCCTCATCATATAAGAATATTCCAAGTGTCCCACTGCAAATGTTTTTCTTACTTTAACGTCCTCCCCGTTTTTTTCTGGATTTTTCTGGATCTTATAATGAATACACATTGTTATTTATTTTTATTTTTAATTTTGTTTTTCGTCTAAAAACGTGAGAACCGGTTTTGGACTTCAATTACAAAAAATATAAACTATTTTACAAATTTTAAAAAAATATTTTTTCAGCACGATTTCATCTCACCGATTAATTGTTACATGTATGGGCACTTCTTTCATAGTCTAGCACCAATTGCATAGACACATGGGCCCACGATTTTATACATTATATTTTATGTATAGAGTATAGTTTTAGGCACGTATCACTTTGTCACATAATAATAAAAATATTTTAATCAATATTTATTTATTTCCCAATCACGGCACACACTGGTTATCAGTTCACTCCGATTAAACCAGACACATCACTATTTGCACAAATGTATTTTAAACATAGTATTTTAAACATAGTAATTGTCTTTAGTCGTACGCTGTGGTTAATAAAGTATATTGTTGTTTTTATGTACGGCAAACACAACATGAAGGGAGTTCACATGATGAATAAACATTCTTTAGGATATGGGATGGGTGCACCAAGATGGCCGCTGTATCCGGCCTCAAATTAGGTACACCAAGATGGCGCCATCCCAGCCTATAAAAAGACCGGGAGTAGTGAGAGATGGCACGCTCCAGATGACGTCGTATGACGAAACGCGTAGGGCGTGGTTTGTGTACGTCAATACGTCACTTCCGGTTTTGGTGGTTTGAGCCAGTGGAACGCGGAAGCGACCCGGCGAACACCATTCAAGCTGATCGTGAACTCCCCAAACTGTGAGTGGATGCTAAATATTTTCGCTTTATACAACAAATGCTACGCAATGGAGGTTTATTCTTTGTTGTAGTGACCAAGAAGTGTCGAGTCAAAGGCTTAAGAGTGCGGTAAGCAGCGGTGCTTTTCTTGGTGGAACATCCGCCGGCGCCATATATTGTTATATTGTTTTAGCACGGATTACAACACGTGGCACTTGGTTTTATCAGCACTTGGCACTTTGTATAAATGTATGGTATATGACATTTTAAATATGGCACAATGAGCACAGCCCAGGTTAATACCTATTGTTGGTTTTAAACGGCACGTAGCACTTTTCACTTTGTTGATCGCAACACATGCACTTTTACAGCACATATTTGCACAATACTATTTAAAGTGGTAGCGCCGGGTCCAACATTTCTTGCATTTTTCTAACTCTACTACCTCAGAGGTAGGTTGGAGGCAGCTTACACCACAAAAAATTGATTTTGTACTGAAACTCCATAGCGCTGGTATATAACCCCCCTTTTTTTCTCATATGACATAGTCTAGTCTCACCACAATCGTGCGCCCGCGGGGGCAGGCAGCACGGCAATCGCACTGATCTTGGTAAGGAGCTGATAACGTGGCTCTTTACCCATGTGATCGGCTGTGTCCAATCACAGCTGGTCACATGTAAACACGGAAGTGCTGGTAATCGGTTTTCTTTGCCTCACACTAACAGAGTGTGAGGAAAGGAGAGCCGATCAGCGGTATCGGAGAGACCTGTACAGATAATGAGGGCACTGGTTATCAGTGCAGCGTCAACAGTGCCCATCAGTGATGCCAATTTCTGCCCATCAGTGAAGTAGTTCTGTGCCTATCAGTGATGCAAGTCAGTGCTGCCCCTTAGTGCCCATCATTGCCCGTTAGTGCTGCCCATTAGTGCCACCCATCAGTGTCATCTATCCATGCCACCTATCATTGCCCATAAGTGCTGCTCATCAGTGCCCTTCAGTGCCGACCCATTAGTCCCGCCTCATCAGTGCCCATCAGTGCAGCCAATCAGTGGCCATCAGTGCACATCAGTGAAGGTGAAAAATTACTTATTTAGAAAATTTTCTGACAGAAACTAAGAAAAACTTTTTTTTAAAAACATTTTTGGTGTTTTTTCATTTTTTTTTTTTATAGCAAAACTTTAAAAACCCAGTGGTGATTAAATACCACCAAAAGAAAGCTCTATTTGTGGGACAAAATGCTAAAAATGTCATTTGGGTACAGCTTTGTATGACCGTGCAATTGTCATTCAAATTGTGAGAACGGTGAAAGCTGAAAATTGGCCTGGGCAGGAAGGGGTGAAAATGCCCTGTAGGCAAGTGTTTAATGAAATACTTGGCTGATAAAAATAAAAATATTTTTTAAAATTTTAATTTGTTTTCCTGACCATAATATAAAAAGAAAATGTACTTTATGTGAAATCATACATTCTGTATGTGGCTATGTAAGTGTAAATTTCACTGGTACATGAGAAGCCCTCAGTTTTTCCTTTGCATACTTTTGATGTCCCGGGTCAGATAAAAATGTGCTCTGCTGTCCTACAAAACTATACATTTAAACTGGAATTTTTCTTAATTTCAAAGTGCTATGAATGATCAGAAGTGTTAGCTTTGGGATTGCTTTTCATATAAAAACAATAAAAAGTTTTTTTCCATTAAAGTATGCTATTTCTGAATGCTTTAGTGTTATCAACTCTCAGAAGTCATTTGAAAGCATGCACTATTCCTGAGAAACTCTTTTCACCCCTTCACAGATATTCTGGTTTTCTTTGCTTCGTGAAAGGTTGAGGCCATAGTTCCCACTTCATTTCTCTACTTTCCTCCTGTCTGTCTAAATTTAAGATTATATTTTACCCATTGCAGTCATCACGTCCAGTGTTTTTTTAGCTCCCGGTTCAAAAAGGTGACTCGGTTTTTCATTTGAAGTATGTTTTTCATAACACAGTCTGAAATGAAGCAGCTGGATATAATTGATACACAACCTGCTACTAAGATAATGTCAGTGTTTCTGTTTTTTATGGCAGTGTGTGGAGGTCTGAGGAGAGAGAGAGACAGAAACAACATACTTGAAAGAGAATTCCTGACACTATTGTCTCTGATGTCTGTGAGATGTCCAGACGGGTGCACAGTGCAGGGAGAAGCACCCTTTTGCAACCACAAGAATTTTTAAATCTTTATCATGGAGTTAAAGAGCAATTCTAGCCATGCCGATAAAAACACAATTACATCACAGCTATTAGGTCACCCGATGACACCACTGTTCAGGGGGGTTAGCAGTCTCTTTGTCACCTTCTTGCTTGTAACCTGCTCATTCAATAAATGAACATTCTCCCACTACTGAGGCCTTCCATGTTAAAGCTGAACTCCATTAAAAATAAAGATGGACCCTTGCAGTGCCGAGTGCTAATCCTGCATTGTAAGTGAGGAAGACGAAGGCCCACCCACAACCCAAAGTGTTGGAGAGCGTAGAAGAGCTGTGGCTACTGGGAGGGAGACAAATAGGATAATTATAACAACTTTTTCAGTTTCTTCAAACAATAAGCAAGAAATGTAAGAGAGTGAGAGCAGGACAGCTAAAATAGACAACAAGAGGCAAATAGTGGAAGCTGGAACAAGGGGTGGGCAGGAGGGGTGGCTGGCATGGGCTCTCTGGTATTATGTGAGGTGGGAGGCACCAAAAGGAGATTGGGAGGGAGGGGATTTGTGTTGAGAAGGGGAATTTGGGGAGTGGCAAGAACTGGGAGGTGTGCTAGGAGAGGGGATTTTGGGGGGATTTGTGTTGGGAGTGGGGATGGGGAAAAGGATTTTGCTAGGAGGGGGGATTTGGGGGATTTGTGCTACAAAAGTAATATGGTAGATGGGGTTTTTCTTTTTTTATGGGGAGGGGGGCTGTGCTAATGGGGATTTTTGCTACAATGTGGGATTGGGGGAGGAGAATGTGTAATGAAAGAGGGGATTTGGAGTGGGTAGAGGGGGGGGGGTTCTGCTTAAGGGGAAAAGAGTTTTTGCTGACACATAATCCTAATACATCTTGGGGGGTGGGGCGCAATTTGGCATTTTCGCCCTGGGAGATCACCTTGTCCCGGCACTGAGCGGAGTAGCGTTAAAAAAATCCTCAAAGTAGTCGTAAAGTCTCAGCAATGAACTCCCAGTATCTGTTCTATTTTACGGCATAGTAATTGCAGAGAATGTGTGTGTGTGTGTGTGTGTGTGTGTGTGTGTGTGTTTTAAATAACATCACTAAATGCCTTTTAAAAGCAGTGTTTGTGTTCAGCCATGTGCTTTTCTGTCTTTTTGTTCCCAAACACAGGGAATCCAGTGGGAGGGGTTGATAGTTCTCACTGGCATATTAAATATATGTCAGCAAAAGAATCTCTACACTCTGACCTTATAAGGGGGGGGCAGCTGCAGGGGAATACTCAGCCAACAGAGGCAGGTGGGGAGGGAAAGGGAGAACCTTTACAATACACAGACAACAGAAATGACAATAGGGAGACACAGACACTGCACAAAGAACGGCATGATGAAGTACGTAAACTGACCACACTTTAATGGATCAGCAGCCATGATTGCTGAGGTCAATTTTCTCACAGCATCAGGCTGGATCAATTAGGTATTATAGCACAGGGAAAGGACAAAATAACATTGCTCTATCGCTGTGCTGTTTATCATGCCTTAAAGAGACAGAAGCATGATATTTTTTATTTTTATAAGGTTTACAGCCTCTTTGTATTAATAGTACAAGTGAGGTTTAGAGCATATTGGCCCTACAAAGGATAATCAGGGGAAGATGGTTACAAGGTTGATTGACAAGGAGAGGGCAACTGTATTAAATGCATTTTTTCCTCAGTTTTTACAAAGAAAAACGAGGGGTATAATAAACGAGACTGTATTGTTAGCTACACAGCACAGAATGTACCCGTGTGGCTAACAGAAGCTAATGTCCAAAAAAGACTTGAAAAAATGTATGTGAATAAGTCACCAGAGCCAGATGGCTTACACCAGAGAAGCCACAAAGAACTTACCCATGTTAGAGCCAGACCGTTATTCCTAGTTTTGAGGGGCAGCTTAGTTACTGGAATGTTATCAGAAGATTGGCAAAAAGCTAACATGGTACCAATATTCAAAAAAGGGCCACAATATATACTGTACTTGGGAACTAAAGGCCATTCAGCCTAACATCGATAGTATGTAAACTTTTGGAGGGCATGATAAAGAACCATATCCAACAATTTTCTTATGAAAACGGTATCATTAGTAGTAACTAGCATAGATCTATGAAAATCAACTTACCAGACCAACCTGTTAACATTCTATGAGGAAGTGAACTGTCATCTAGATGGAGGAAGGCCTGTGGGTGTGGTGTATCTGGATTTCACAAAAGCATACAGTTTCTCATAAACACTTCATTTACAAATTGAGTGTATGCCCCTGGGTAGAAAACTGGCTACAGGAGTGCATTTAGAGGGTGGTAAAAAAAAAAAAAGCATATCTTCTGCATGGTCTGAAGTTGTTAGTGGAGTACCCTAAGGTTCTGTCCTGGGACATATCTGAATTGTTCATAAATGATGTAGAGGTTGCTATAAATAGTTCAATCTCAGTGGTTTCTGATGAAACAAAGCTAAGCAGAGTAATAGCTTTACAGCCGAATATAAAACTATTACATGAAGATCTTGATAATATAAAGGGGTGGGCAATTACATGGCAAATTAAGTTTTATATTGAAAAATGTAAAGTACATTTGGGGGCTAAACTTATGAATGCAAGCTACTCGCTAGGGGAAGAACCTCTGGGGAAATCAAGGATGGAAAATGATCTGAGGGTCCTAGTGGATCACAAGATCATCAACAGCATGCAATATCATGCTGCAGCAAGCAGACTATTAGCATGCATTGAAAAGGGTATCTACTCAAGTGATAAGACTATAATTCTACCACTTTACAAACCATTGGTGCAGCCACATCTTGAGTATGGCGTCTAGTTCTGGTCACTAGTCCTCGGGAAGGAAGTGCTGGAATTAGAGAGCATCCAGAGAAGGGGAACAAAGCTAATTAGGGGCTGGAAGACCTAATCTATTAGGAACTAATACAAGCAATAAACCCTTTTCTCCCTGGAGAAGAGATGCTTAAGAGGAGATATGATTGCAATATACAAGTATCTCAATGGGGATTCTAGACACACACACTCATTGTAGTGATAGTACAGTTGTCTTTATTCAACGTTACCAACTATGTAACTATGCATTTAACCCTTGTAGTGGGAGGGGAGCCCACTGTAAGGGTCAGTTTCAGTTTTAAGTTCCAGGTCCTCTGATTTTCTAATCACATCATTAGTCATTTCAAACCCAGAGCTACAAGGCATGAGTGCTAACCCCCAAGAAAACTGTCAACTGCATAATTTCCTCCAGGACTGATTCATCAGAGCTGTTCCTCACTGTCCCTCACTACTTTGTCTGTCACTGCCATCTTCTCCAGGTTTTTTTTTTTTTTTGGGGGGGGGTTCTCTTAACTCCTTCTCATTGGGTTGCCATTCTTCTCTATTCCCATATTGGCAGGCTGATTGTGTACTGTAGAGGCATCTAAGATTTATCTATCTATCTATCTATATATCTATCTATCTATCTATCTATCTATCTATCTATCTATCTATATATATATATATATATATATATATATATATATATATATATATATATATACATATACATACACATTGTGGAAGTGCTACTCCTTGCCATGGTGTCAGAAAGAGTATATGTCACACAGAGTTCCTAATGGTGAAAGTTAAGGGGCTCCAAGATAGCTATTCTAAGTGGAGAAAATTATTTTTACAGTTTTCTTTAGGACTGATAACTCCTGGATTAAGTTCTGGAATCCAGAAAAATCTTGGGAGGGATGCAGCCCCTAGCCCTGTGTCCACATCTTACTGGAGACAAGCAGCCTGATTGCTCAGACGGGCACAGTCTTTTTAGTCAAGCAACTGTCTGTGATTTAGTGATCTTTTCCCTGAAGATAAACTGCTGCTAGAGAAGCACATGGAAGGAGAGATACCAGAAGATTGTCTACCCTGGCCTCATGAAAAGGTGACCAGATCTGTGGCCTGAAAGCAAGCTTGTGGCAGGAGCCCTTGCAGTCCAAGGTGGGCAGTACACCTTTAGTCTTCTTGCATGTAGATTCAAAGTAATTTCTTCACAGATTCCTTGTTATGGTTAAAATAACCTCTATGATTTTACACTTTCTAGATTTCGCTGTTAAATGTGGTCATGGTGCCTACTAGTCTGTACCTGTATATGATTCACCATTTCTGTACAACTGTGGCATGTTTTAAAAAAAAAAAAAAGGTGGGCAGAGTTACGATAGCCAAGAGGCTGATAAATGTTCTGTCATAGTGATGCTAAAAAAATGCATGTCAGGGTAACCTTGTGCCTTGTGAGTTTTTTTTGTATTTTATTTTTAAATAAATGTGGGCCAAAAGCCCTGAAAATGTACTTCCCTGGCTGGACTGGAGTTAAATATATATATATATATACAGTACAGTACAAAAGTTTTAGGAAGGTGTAAAGAATTGCTGTAATGTAAGAATTGTTTCCAATATATGCATTGTAATTGTTTATTTTTATCAATTTACAAAATTCAAAGTGAGCGAACAGAAGAAAATATAAATTAAATCAATATTTGGTGTGATTACCTTTTGGCTTCAAACCAGCATCAATTCTTACACTTTCAGACATTGTACATGTGCACAAAGTCAGGGCTTTTGTAGGATTAGTGTCAGGTGTACAATTATCCAATTATGCTAAAAAAGTGCTAATGATCATCAATTTCATATGTAGGTTAAAAAATTAATAAACTGAAACAGAAACAGCTGTGTAGGAGGCTTAAAACTAGGTGAGGGACAACCAAACTCTGCTACTAATGGAGGTTGTGGAAGACACAAGGTAGTTATACTGCATCAGCAAGGTGTCACCTACCTGGTCAGAGGCCAGAGTGCTGAGAGGGCTCCCCTTGCAGCTAAGTGTAGAACACCCCTGGAGGTGGTACAAGGGTTGCAGTGCCCAAAGAAGCATGGTTTGCCAGTTGTAATAGTCTGCAGAGTTTATCACCGGATGACAGCAGGAACAGGCAGGATGCGCTGTAGGACAGGTGTCCTTAGGAGTTCCGGGTGTACGTGGCAGAAGGGCAAAGCAGGAAGCAGAACCAGAATCTGGGCCAAGGGTCATACACAGTGGATCAGTCAGAAGCATAGGCAGGTAGCAGAAACTGGAACAAGCCAGGCTCATACATGGGTAGGCAAGTAATAGCAGAGTCAGTGAGCCAAGCCGAGGTCAAACACAGTGGATCAAGCAGAAGCAAGTCAGAAGTTCAAGCCAAGGGTCAGAGCCCGGAATCAAGGTGAATCAGGTTAAAAGGTAATCTGGGTCGGTAACAGGAGGTCCAAGATCAAGATACATAAGGCACAGGAATCACGGGGGGCTGACAATCATCCAGCAAATAGTGGTTGCTGCTCCCCTTAAATAGGCCACTGGGCACCAGGATCTGTCACGCCCTTTGGCGCATATATTTTCTTGACTGTTCTTGCCTGTGTGCACATGCACATTAGCATTGGTGAATTTCAGTTCGCCAATGCGCGATTCTGATGGCTATTGACATATAAGCCAGTTCTTCTGGGGATTGTTCTCTGACACAAGGGGGTTGATTTACTAAAGGCAAATCCACTGTGCACTAAAAGTGCAGTTGGAAGTGCACTTGGAAGTGCAGTCGCTGTAGATCTGAGGGGAAGCTCTGAAATGAGGGGAAGCTCTGCTGAGACATCCAATCATACGCAAACAAAAATTCTGTTTTTTATTTTGCTTGCATGTCCTCCTTAGATCTATAGTGACTGCACTTCCAAGTTCACTTCCAAGTGCACTTGCAGTGCACTTGTAGTAAACAAAAAAGAGAGTAACCGCGCTAGTGGTATTAAATAAAGAAAATAAAATTAGCCGCAATTTCAAGTGTGACCACACCCTTATATTGTTGTATATAGATAAGTCGCGCCCAGTGATAAAGGACTAATTAAATGTCCAAAAATGCTTAATAATAAGAGAACCAAAGACTCAATAATAAACAAAATAAAGTGTCCATGTTAGTCCATATATAAATGATGAAATATGTGAAGACAATGGTGTCAATCCAGATTCCCTTTTGTAGTACGCTTACCAGAACACAGTGTATCAAAAGCCAGAATCCAATCGGAGATCCTGATATTTGATGGCAGATGTTCGTGATTGACCTCCAAAAATTTGATTGTATAGAATCATAAATGAAAAAAGAAGAAACAAACAAATATTGGTATTAAATTGTGGCAATAAATCACCAGTGACTTGACAAAAAGTGAAAAATCAAGAAAAAAACTCTAAAGCTGGAAAAAATGTAGAGAGTGATGAAGTGAATCCGCCACCAACATTAATGCTGCTTACCAGAACTAAAGTGAATTGCGCAAATGTAGATATAGGAAAGCCCAAGCCAGCAAAGACAATCAAGTTTTCTTTACCACAATAAGGGAAAAGGAACACCGATTGAATCCACCACTGATAGGTCAGTCCCTTACCAGACTGAAATCACATCACTCATGGGTGTAGGACCAATAGCAATCCACCAGGCAAGCAGATACACCGACATCCATATAAACCCCTTACCAGATATAACCTTGTATGAGCATAGGTATCCTAGGGTGCAAGGACAATGGGATCCTCACGGACGCAGAACAGATATGCCAGACTGCAAACTTGTTAACATACAAATCCTGCTGTTGAATGGATGGTGGGATGGATGGTAGGATCGCCACAAATGCTCAGTATTAATGGGCCACAAATGCATAAAAGAAAAAGAAGAAAGCCACCATAGCGTAAAAACGTACAAAAAGTTATTGAATGAAAAGGTAGTACACTCACATAAATAAGGCAAAAGGATCGTTTGTAAGAGCCGCTGGCTGGACGGCTCTGCACATCCGCACTTGTTGGCCGCTTCCGGAAATGACGTCAGCACGCCGTGACCTAACGCCGTTTCGTCATAGATGACATTTTCAAAAGTGCACTTGTAGTGCAGAGTGGATTTGCCTTTAGTAAATAAACCCTACGGTCTCTACAAGGCAAAGATTTCAAGGCAGACTGGAGTTTCAAGATGTGCTGTTCAAGTTCTTTTTAAAAAGCACAAAGAAATGAGCAATGTTGAGGACCGTAGGCAAAGGAAACGTAATTAAGCAGATGAAAGGCACATCATGCTTACTTCCCTTTGACATTGGAAAATTTGCAGCAGTGCCATCAGCACAGAACTGGAGGAAACCAGTGGGACCCAGGTACACATCTAATGTGCACAGAAGTCTGGCCAGAAGTAGACTTCATGGACGAATTTCAGCCAAAAAAACAATACTTCCAATGTGGAAACAAGGCTAAGCAACTCAACTATGCACAAAAAATAGAAACGGCAGTGCAGAAAAATGGCAGCAGGTGTTTTGGACTGATGAGTCAAAATTTGAAATATCTGGCTATAGCAGGAGGCAGTTTGTTTTGCTGAAGAGCTGTACAATAATGAATGTCTGCAGGCAACAGTGAAGCAAGGCGGAAGTTCCTTGCAAGTCCGAGACTGCATTTCTGCAAATGGACATTTGATCAGGATTCAGGATCAATGGTGTTCTTAATTATCTCAATCTTATCTCAAAATTATTATTATTATTATTTTTTTTTTTTTTAGTTAAAGCTTAATTGAACAAGCTGAAGTTAGAAGCTTACTGGCTACCTTGCATAGCTGCACCAGTTTCTGCACTTTCCAGTATTAGTAAATTAACCCAATTTTCATTAAAGCGGAGTTCCACCCAAAAGTGGAACTTCCGCTTTAAGTATTACTGACCCCTTGACATGCCACATTTGGTATGTCATTTTTCAGGGGGGGGGGGGGGCAGCGGTACCTACTTTTGACAGGTACCCGCTCCCACTTCCGCTCGGGCCGCCTAGAGTTCTCCTCTCCTCCTCCCTCCCTGCAATCTTTTTGAACACGTCAGAGGTCCCAGAAGATTGCCCGGCCATTCAGGACATACAGCGTGACTCGCGCATGCATAGTGCACACCTGGCTCTGAAGCCGCAAGCTCTAACAGCTGGGTGCCTACACTAGTGATGGCAGTGCCCCTGAGAGGAGAGGGAGATGAGCGAGGCTGCAGGCAGCCGCATTGCTGGACCCTGGGACAGGTGAGTGTGTGTTTACTAGAAGTCGGCAGCTACACTTTGCAGCTGCCCGACTTTTAATAAACACAGAAACGGCTGGAACTCAGCTTTAATAACTATCTCTAGCGTAAAGAAGAACACCAAGCCCTGGAAGTATTGGTTTATCTACCCACAGAGCCATGATCTCAACATCATTAAGTATGTCTGGGAAGAGATACATGAAGAGACAGAAGGATTTGAGGCAGTCTACATCCACAGAAGATCTGTGGTTAGTTCTTCTAGATGGTGGAACAACCTACCTGCCAAGTTCCTTCAAAAGCTGTGTGCAAGTTTACCTAGAAAAATGTATGCTGCTTTGAAGGCAAAGGGTGATCACACCAAATATTATTTTGTTTTTAATTTCTGTTCAGTTCATTTACTTTCCATTTTGTTAAAATATTCAATGCCTGTCATTCTGACCTTATATAAATTGATGATAGCAGATCATCACCAAATCAAACCTTGATTTTAAAAGGTTGTACCAATTCCAGTGACCTTCTATTAATGATGATGACAAAATAAGCTAGTGTCACACATTGCATTGTTAAGCTGTGAAATGCACTGAATGGTCAACATGCATGTCCAGTGGTCCTATTGTTTCTAAATTTAAAATTTGATTTTTACTTTCTAAAGATTTTAACTTATAAAATTAAATCCATGTCAACAAGTGTACTGTTCTTGCATTTAATTAGAGCGTGAAAGAGGATATACTTCACATTTTAAAGCTTATCATTAGTCATTTAAATCCTGATTCAGTGATGGCTTATTATAATTCTCTGTTGTGTAACTACAAGCAGTAAATGCTCATGGCACTGAACACATGGTTTAAAACAAATATATTGTCAGAGAGTTTAAAATATGTTATTTTTTAGCACTAAACACAATTGCCCTGCTCATGAAACATATGGATATTTTAAAGTCATGTAATTATGTTTTTGCTGGTTTAACAGTTTGAAGCTAACACTTAAGGTAGTGAAATAATTGAGTTATATTAGGCACAGCTGTGCAAGCCACAGATTTAGCCTTCAGCCCAAAACTGACTATTGGTTATCTTCCAACTTTAAAAAGTAGAGTTTCTCTTAGAAATCAAAGCTAATGTAAATGCTAGTGGGGTGGAGAAATATATTTTTCCTCTCTACTTGATGCCAGAATGGTAAAATTGAACATTAAAAACTAGAGCTACTTCTGGAGAACACCTGCTGAACTGAAGTGAAGGTTACTTTAATAACACCATGACACTTCCAGGGTCATTTGTAAACTGGTAAATATTTGCTTAGGATGTGCTTTTTTCTAAGGGGATAGTCACCTTTGAGGATTTTGTTAATATCAGATGCACGTGGCTAATGCATTTTCTGCATATTAGCCAAATGTCCTACAAAAAAACATTACATAGATCTTTCAGTTGTGCAATTGTAAAATATAATCCACATTCTCTTCAGTTATGCTAGCAATGGCTCTAAAAACCCAAAAATCTTAAGGGAACCTTAAGCTGAACTGCAAAACATGTTGGCTTGTACTACTGGAGGTTTGTCCACATTCCTGGTGTACATGCATAGACTCCTGCATGAACAAATAAAAAACTTCTCTACTGACATCATCCACTGCCAACCTCCACCCCCCCCCCCAAAAAAGAACTGTGAAAAAAAAAAGAAGAAATTAAATTGTAAAAAAAAAATAAATAAATACATTTGTAAAAAAAAAAATGTATAAATTAAAAAAAAAACAAAAAAAAAAAAACTAAAGAAAAAAGAAAAACTATTGACACCATTCACTGCACTACAGACACAGTCAAACTGTAACCTTCCACGAAATTATCCAAAAAATAAAATAATAAACATAAAAAATATTATACTGTCTATTGCTCTACTGACACTATCCACTGCCCTACTCACACCATCCTGCACATATTACCCACCACCCTTTACTCCACATTCTTCTCCTGCACATACTAACCACTGCCATATACTCTGCACTCCTCTTAGATTGTAATCTTGCCTGGTTTAGCAGGGACTGGCTTATGCCTCGTACACACGCGTCGATAGTTGGCCGTGAATTTTCGGCCAACGTCCGATCAGCCGATTTTCGGCTTGTTAGTATGATGCTTTTGACAACCGACTCCGACTTTTCGGCCGAATAAAATCTGGTGTGCAGGCTATAAAATTTTTGTTGGCCGTCAACACAACGGCCGATTTTCCGTCAGTCAGTACAGATTTTAAGATTCAAACCATTTATGGGTAGGCTGATTGTACCCCCCAAGTGATAGATTGACTTAAGAACAATCAGCCTGTCCGATTGTTACAGGCGATTATTTTTTGAAGCGGGGTTGGGAGAGGGGCCAGGGACCGGTCAGGGGTGGGGTTGAGGGTGGGGCTGAAAGGGGTCCCATCAGGTAGGTTGCACGGGGCCCCATGATTTCTATCAGCCCTCCTGGATACCAATGTGACCTGTAGCATAGGATGCCTTTAGACAGAATAAGAGGAACTAATGTTGTTCCTTCTCCTCTGATGTCACATACCAGAAGCAACAAGGAGTTTGTCACTTCTGGTTTTTGTTTTTTGCAAGTCGTTACTGGCTTGTAAAGCATCCAATCTTAGTTCGATCAGATGCTTTGGAGGGCAGAGAGATATGGAGTCTAAAAGAGCCCAGATTACTCCGTAAAGAGGACCTGTCATGGCCCAAGCTATCACAAGGGATGTTGTCCATCCCTTGTGATAGCAATAAAGTTCAATAAAAAAAAAAAAAAAACAGTTTTAAAGCACCATCATCCCCCTATGCTCATGCACAAATGCGAACACGCACATAGGTCCCACATACATTTGTAAATGAAGATGGCACCACACATGTGAGATATTATCAAGAAAGTCAGAGTGAGAGTAATAATTCTAGTGCCAGACCTCCTGTGGAACTCTAAACTGGTAATCTGTAATGGCTTTTAAACTGTCAGCTAAGGAGTACTGTAGTTTGTCGCTGTTTCCTAAGCGTATGCAATTCATGTTAGGTTCTAAGTAGTTCTCTAGCAAAAAAATGTTGGTTTTTACATGTACTGTATAAAAGAAATGTCAGAATTGGCCCGGCTAGAGGTGGGTAAATTGACTTAAAGGGTAACTCTACTTTCATGGCAGAAAAGAAAGCAAATAAAGAAAAAAATAATATAGCGTATACAATTGCGGCACAAATCAAATTGTCATTGAATGTTTTTAAAAATGACCTTTCCTTTTCAATCTGCAGCTGTTTTAATTTTCTGAAAATGCAATGCAATATGGCTACCTGGAGCTGTTCTGTACACAGAATGTGCACTGACCACACCCCAGAAACATCATTTCCTGCTTGTGTGATTGGCTCACCAATTTTCCCAGAAGTCTGCCTAAGATACAAGTCAAATTTCCTGCATCCCCTGCAACAAAAATTTCATTTTTGGTGGGATACTTCCAATAGGAACACGTCTAAAGGGATGCAGGCACAGAGGAACAAACAATGATTTTGTCAAAATAACAAAAGGTAGGAATCTGCAACAAAGTTTGTTACAATCCTTAAGTCCCCGTTCACACTAAGGCGACCTGTGAGGCGACCTGGTCACCTCACAGGTCGCCGTAGGTCGCCTCCCATAGGGAAGCTGCGGACCCGTTCTAATAGGAGCGACACAAGTAGCTCCGACTTAGAAAAAGGGTCCGGAGCTTCTTTGGGGCGACCAGGAGGCGACCGCCATAGACTTCAATGTTATGAAGTCCGTGGTGGCCGCTCCGAGGTTGCGGCGCGCTGCTCGCACCGCGACCTCGGAGGTCGCGGTGCGAAGTAGCGTCGCTTGTATGTGAACGGGGCCTGAAGCATTCATAGATTACCCAGAGGGGGATGTTTTTTTTTTTCCAACAAAAGTGGAGTTACGCTTTAATTTTGATTGAATCACTACATGGAAAGCTTTCAAGCATCAGCTACTCTTTTGGTAAATTAACACTTATTAAGGTTTTGAACTTTCCTTCTGTTACTTTGAGGTCATGTCCCCGTGTTCTTGATTTTTGCTTAATATTGAAAATATTACCTCCTGAACTTTATTCACTCCCTTCAAAAAAGAAGCTACAATGACGATTTCTTCTTGAACTAGGTGTTTACTTTCTTATTCCGTTGTGTTATAGACTATATTTGCTTCAATTTACAGTGTGCTCAGTAACAACTCAATAAAAGTATATCCTCCAGCTATAGCACTTAATGTGGGAATGCTGACACAATCTGTTGCTACCACAGTCCATCAGAAACAAATTTCACATATACAGTATTAATTTGCACTTGCATTCTTTTATGCTCAGAATCTTACAGCAGATGATATGGCTTATTTGTATTTAGTCACTGGCTGAAAAGATAGAGAGTATAAACTCCGCGCTAATGGTCTATCTGGATGTAAAACAAAAAAAATGTGTACAAAGGTGTATGTGCAAATAAAAGATATAAAAATGATGTAAGTGGTGATATATGTAATATGTGGAAAAACTGTATATATATAGGCTGCAGCCTCCCTGAATATTAGTCCGAAGACTAAATGTGGAATAGAATGGGATGGTAGGGTGGTGGCGCTGCCTAAAATAGGAAATACTAAGAAATATAAATATGTGATAAATATCGGTGATAAAACTCAATATATAAAGATAATTAACATATGAAGTAACTGGTGTAAATAAATATTCGATTAGGAATCGGATCTTTAAAAATCAAGAATAAAACAAATATTATAAACTATAATAGTGCAGTTCTAAAAGTGCATATCAAACAAAGTGCTGGAGTGCACGTGAAATCTCCCAACTATACCACACACTGTGGTATTTAGGTGCAATGAAGTGTCAATCAAATATAGGATAACAAATATATACAACGGATATATTCAAAGACAGTTCAATGTAGACTATATTTGCTTCAATTTACAGTGTGCTCAGTAACAACTCAATAAAAGTATATCTTCCAGCTATAGCACTTAATGTGGGAATGCTGACACAATCCGTTGCTACCACAGTCCATCAGAAACAAATTTCACATATACAGTATTAATTTGCACTTGCATTCTTTTATGCTCAGAATCTTACAGCAGATGATATGGCTTATTTGTATTTAGTCGCTGGCTGAAAAGATGATGACGCAATGCATACTAGCACATTATGCCATTGTCTTTGCAGGGATTTTCTTTTTCTTTGTAAGCCACGGTTTACTTCTTCTTTAACCACTTCAGCCCCGGAAGGTTTTACCCCCCTAATGACCAGGCCATTTTTTGCAATTTGGCACTGCGCTACTTTAACGGAAAATTTTGCGGTCGTGCGATGCTGTACCCAAATACAATTGATGTCCTTTTTTTCCCACAAATAGAGCTTTCTTTTGATGGTATTTGATCACCTCTGCAGTTTTTAGATTTTGCGCTATAAACAAAAGAAGAGCGACAATTTAAAAAAAAAACGCCATATTTTTTACTTTCTGCTATAAAACATTCCCAATAAAAATGTTTTAAAAATTAAATTTTTTTATCAGTTTAGGCTAATTTGTTTTCTGCTACATATTTTTGTTAAAAAAAATCCCAAAAAGCGTATTTTAATTGGTTTGCGCAAAAGTTATAGTGTTTACAAACTACCGGATAGATTTTTGGACTTTTTACTTATTTATTTATTTTTTATTAGTAATGGAGGCAATCTGCAATTTTTAGTGGGACTGCAACATTGCAGCGGACAGATCGGACCTCTAACTGACATTTTTGACACTTTTTGGGGACCAGTGATACTAATACAGTAATCAGTGCTAAAACATATGCACTGTTACTGTATAAATGACACTGGCAGGGAAGGGGTTAACACTGGGGGTGATCAAAGGGGTTAAATGTATGCCTAATATGCTTACTGACTGTGTGTGTGGGGGGTTCTGTGACAGGCACAGAGAGATCGGGGTTTCAGCTTAGCTGAAACTGCTGACCTTTCCCTTCCTGTCTGACAGACGATCCACCTGCTTTGTTTACATAAGCAGACGGGTCTTCTCTCGGTTTCTCAGGAGGATTGCAGGAGGGCAGTGGCAATCGCTGCCGTTTCTTCCACGGCCCACCTCCCGCTGTGTCTAAACGCCGCCGAAACCACATGCACTCCAGTCACATAGTACTACGTGACTGGACGCAGCTGAGCCGCCCTGCCGCAGTAATATTACGGCGGGCGGTCGGCAAGTGTTTAAGACTTGCCAACAAAGGAATGCCGACACTAAATCTTTTTTCATCAAACCTCCATTTCAGAATAGAAACATTTAGGAGTCCACCGTTCATTAAAATCCTTGCAATGTATATAGATCACACAGAGGGAATTTTTTTCTCAGTGTAGCCACCCTGCCAAAAGTAGAGATGACTAGCTAGATTTAGTTTGACCAGGTGGTCATCGCCCTCTTTATGTACTGTGACCGCAGGATTGAGGTCAGAGTCTGGAAGACATGTTGCCAGGGGTAACTGAAGCCCTAACCATCTCTCCCTGCGAGCCTAGAGCAATAAAACAGCTTTAAAATCACAGAAAGTGACTGGTGCCCAACTTTATTCTAATCCCTCACTTGGATCCATCCTGAGGTATTGTCAGCCTGCTCTGGAGTTGGGGGTTCTCTTTCCTGCCTGAGGGTCAAAAGTGGAGTTACCCTTTTAAGCAAGAGAAAAAATACTAAAATGGAGAGCAACTTGGTAACAGCAGAATTTATAAAAGATGAAACAGAAGGCGTGAGTCATTTCAGATGTCATTGCACACAAGCAGTGTGCGATGACATCACTGTAACATGCGTGATTATCTAAAATATCCTTGACCTTGATTATATCAGCAAAGTAGGGGTCACATTTGATTATCAAGACCCCTGTTTATGTGATGAGATTTATAATGTGACTGTTGAACAGATTCAAATATATTGACATACTCTGTGTAGGTAGTCACTTGCCACTGCCTCACTATCTGTGGCCTAAGTGTTTGAGTCTACTGTCACTAATGCTAAATCATGTCTGTTATTCTTCTCTAATACAGTCACTGCTTCTGGCACTAACTGTAGTCTTTTGAAACAAGAATGTGATGTAGGAAATACAAAGAGTACAATGTTTGTTTGTGACACACCCTTTTTATGCAAATGGAACACTTAGGGTCACTATAATGTCAGTCTCTAGATGTGCAAAGCTGGTAGAGACACACCTAAAAAGACTTGCAGCTGTAATTGCAGCAAAGTACAAAGTACTGACTCAGGGGGGCTGAATACAAATGCATGCCCCACTTTTCACATATTTATTTGTAAAAAAAATTTGAAAATCATTTATCATTTTCCTTCCACTTCACAATTATGTGCCACTTTGTGTTGGTCTATCACATAAAATCCCAGTAAAATATATTTACGTTTTAGGTTTTAGCATGACAAAATGTGGAAAATGTCAAGGGGTATGAATACTTTTTCAAGTCGCTATATGTTTGTAGACAAATTAGTATGTATCTGATGGTCATGATATGATATGTAAGAGAATTTTTATTATCATATTTAATATCTGTCTCAAAGATATGGTTCAGAGGAAGTCATTAATCTTCTACATTAGTCACGTTGACTCCCTCTGAATAGGTAATTAGAAAAGAGGTAAAAAACATACAGCTTTACAAGATGCAAGTCCACCCTAAGGTGGTTGACATCACACTCATCTCTAACATAAGAGTCAGCTGTTCTCTGACTTATACACTATATTGTCACAAGTTTTGGGACACCTGCATTTACATGCACAAACTTTAATGGCATTCTAGTCCTAGTTCGTAGGGTTAAATATTGAGTTGGACTTTCCTTTCCAGCTATAACAGCTTCAACTTATCAATGGTTTGACCATTCTTCCAGAAGTGTATTTGTGAGGTCAGGCACTGATGTACTTATGTTGGGGAGAAAGCCTGGCTTGCAGTCTGTGCTCTAATTCATTCCAAAGGTGTTCTATCAGGTTGAGGTTAGCACTCTGTGCAGGCCAGTCAAGTTCCTCCACCCCAAACTCACTCATCGATGTCTTTATGGCCTTGCAGTTCGCCCGGCGGTCGGTTCGTGGCGAATTTTGCTTGTTCGCTACCCGCCAAATTTTCAGACACATGGCGTCGTTCGCGGCGGCCATATTTGTTTACATTGGGGAGAACTTTGACCCATGACACAGCCGTCAGGTGGAACGGGACAGCCAATTGAAACATTCCAGCACATGGACAGTCCCCCTACCCTATAAATAGACCCGATCTGGCGGCCATTTCACATTCCGCTTTCTGCCAGTGTAGGGAGAGGTCTGCTGTGCTCATCAGGGAGAGTTTGTTAGACACATATAGCACTGTGAAGATCCACAAAAGTATTTTTGAGGGCTGGTATTTCGGTATAGGTCTAGTATCTTTTGAGCTTAGGGAGAGGTATTCTGTGGTTGCTTTAGGGGCAGTTAGAGATCGGCTGCAGTCACACAGAAATCGCTCTGCCAATGTCCACAAAAGTCATTTAAAGTGCTCCAATGTCGTTTTAGGGTCTATTACAGTCTCTTTACTATAGGGAGAGGTATCCAGTGGCTGCTTTAGGGGCAATTAGAGATCGGCTGCAGTCACACAGAAATTGCTTTGTCAATGTCCACAAAAGTCATTTAAAGTGCTCCAATGTTGTTATAGGGTCTATTACAGTCTCTTTACTGTAGGGGCAGGTATCCAGTGGTTGCTTTAGGGGCAGTTAGAGATCGGCTGCAGTCACACACAAATTGCTCTGTTAATGACCACAAAAGTCATGTAAAGGGCTGCAGATTTTTTGGTATTGCTGTGCAGTACACTAAAAAGGGGGGGGGGGGTAATCCACAGTATAATATACTTTGTAGAAAGCATATTATAGTGGATTAGTACTATTATTGTGCACTGTGCAGCATTGTGACAGGTGTGGTGGTGAGACTGAGCGTTTCTGGTGGTGAGACACTTACTTCTGTTACCTGTAAATGCCTAATGTACCTTCAGCTAAAGAATACTACGTTCTTAGCTGTCAGGTAAACACATTTGGGCTCATTTTTGGGGCCTGGAATGGCCGACACTTACTTCTTTATCCTGTGAATGCCTAATTTTTCAGACTGGAAATGAAAAATGAGTAAATGGAAATGAGTCTGTAAAGGTTCCGCCAAATTGTGGAATGGATGCGGACCCATTTTACAGACGTGTGAATGGACCCTATATGTATTAGACAATGTATTTACCGGCTACTGTCAGTTCTGGCTGATTTATGAAAAAAATATATATTTTTTTTTCTGTAAAAAAAAAATAAAAATTTAGGGCAACTTTTTCAATTGCAATACTTGCAATACTTCTGTTATTACATTGCCCATGTGCTGGGAATATTTGTGCACAGCTAGTACGTCTTTTGTGGCTGCAAATATGACCTAAAGGTTTTAAAAGTTCGCCTCCCATTAAAGTCAATGGGGCCCGCCGCGAAATCGCGGTTCGCGGACTTTTAAGAAAATTTGCGGCTGGCGTTCGCGAACCGCCCCGGCCGATGTTCGTCCATCACTAGTCTTTATGGACCTTGCTTTGTGCAGTGGTGCGCAGTCATGTTGGAACAGAAAGGGCCAACCCCAAACTGTTCCCACAAAGTTGGAAGCATGAAATTGTTCAAAAGGTCTTGGTAGGCTGACGCCTTAAGAATTCCCTTCACTGGAACTAAGGGGCCAAGCCCAACCCCTGAAAGACAACCCCACACCATAATCTTCCTTCCACCAAATGATTTGGACTAGTGCACAAAGCAAAGTCCATAAAGACATGGATGGACGAGATTTGGGGGTGGAGGAACTTGACTGGCCTTCACAGAACACCTTTGAGATGAATTAGATTGCAGACAGTGGCCAGGCCTTCTCGTCCAACATCAGTGCCTGACTTCACCAATGTGCTTCTGGAAGAATGGTCAAACATTCACATAGACACACTTCTAAATTTTGTGGTCAGCCTTCCCAGAAGAGTTGAAGCTGTTATAGCTGCAAAGGGTGGGTCAACTCAATATTGAACCCTACTGACTAAGACTGGGGTGTCATTAAAGGTCATGTGCGTGTAAAGGCAGACGTCCCAATACTTTTGGTGATAAGGTGTATATGAAGAAGGGCTCTAATTAATGTGGAGTATTTTGTAATATTTGATACATTTTAAGTAATTCTGATGACGTGTAACATAAAGCTAGTTGAAATGTAAGTCATAATAATAATGAATCAAATTATTTTGTATTGAACAAATGTCTTGAATCATGTCACATCTGGTGAGTCATAGCACATCAAATGGTAAAATAACATGGCCTACTTTTGTATTAATCCCTCGCTAGCTTATGCAAATGAAAAACTTGTCAGATTTAACAAATGTGTGAAAAATTTAAATTAAGTACCCTAAATGAAAGGGGTGCATCTTTCAGGGAGTTTCCTAAATAGTAAATTTGACCATCACAAGCTAGACAATCCTTATTTTTTTTTCAAATATAAGATGAATACGCATTTTTCTTTTCTTTTCCTATTTTCTATCCTTCTTAGTGAAAAGCACTCTTGACTAATCATACAATTAACCTCCTCCTACCTAGCCACTGTATATACATGGCTGGGTGGGAGCTTCGTTGTTATGAGTGGACGTTCCCGTACATCCCTCAGAACGAGTGCCTGCTCGTGGCCACAAGGCAGCGTAATCCCATGAAGACTGTGATCACAGAACACAGGCAAGATGAGATCGGAATATGGGTGCTGTGCTTTTTTTGGTTGAAAATGTAATCTTTATTTGCATAAAATATACACAAAAAACAATACTGGCGCTGTGATTGGCCCTCCCGATTGATCACGTGTCCAATCACAGCCTTCACAATGTAAACAGAGATGCTAGTCTCTGTGACAGTTCTCCCCGCTGAACTCAGTGAGAGCTCAGTGCTGGGAGAGGGGAGCGAGGGAATCTGCAAGATCTGTGACAGCTTTGTGTGTAAGAAAGATTTTACACACAGAGCTGTCACAGATTCTCCACAAACGTTACACCAAGCACCACTGTCCTCATAAAACATCTGTACCAGTGCACAAAACATCTGTCAGTCCCCATCACATCTGTACCAGTGCACAAAATATTTGTCAGTCCCCCATCACATTTGCACCAGTGCACAAAACATCTGTCAATCCCCCATCACATCTGTACCAGTGCACAAAACATCTGTCAGTCCCCATCACATCTGCACCAGTGAACACAACATCTGTCATTCCCCCATCCCATCTGTACCAGTGCACAAAACATCTGTCAGTCCCCCATCACATCTGCACCAGTGAACAAAACATCTGTCATTCCCCCATCACATCTGTACCAGTGCACAAAACATCTGTCATTCCCCCATCACATCTGTACCAGTGCACAAAACATCTGTCATTCCCCCATCACATCTGTACCAGTGCACAAAACATCTGTCAGTCCCCCATCACATCTGTACCAGTGCACAAAACATCTGTCATTCCCCCATCACATCTGTACCAGTGCACAAAACATCTGTCATTCCCCCATCACATCTGTACCAGTGCACAAAACATCTGTCAGTCCCCCATCACATCTGTACCAGTGCACAAAACATCTATCAGTCCCCCATCACATCTGTACCAGTGCACAAAACATGTCAGTGTCCCATCACATCTGTACCAGTGCACAAAACATTTGCAATAGTGCACCATTGTGACATCAACATCTACCAGTGTCCCACCAATAAATAAATAAAACATTTAAAGCGCCCCCAAGCTCGCGTGTAAAGGTGAACGCACACGTTAGACCCGTATGCATACGTAAATAGCGATAGCACCACACGTGAGGTATCACCGTGAACATCAGAGTGAGAGCAATAATTTTAGCACCAGACCACCTGTATAACTCTAACCTGGTAACCAATAAAGGCTTATAAAACTTCGCCTATGGGGCCTTAGGCCCCTTTCACACATGCTGTCTGTTTGTCCGTTTTTCATCCATCCGTTGAAAAACGGACATCAATGTATCTCTATGTAAAAACGGATGACAACGGATGATCATCAGTTAACATCCGTTTTCATCCGCTTCCGTCAATGTCCATTTTTTTGAACGGATGAATGCCCTATTTTTAATCCATCAAAAATACGGATCGGGCGAAAAACGGATGACAACGGATGAAAAACGAATGACAACGGATGAAAGCGGGTGACAACGGATGAAAAACGGATGACAACAGATGAAAAACGGATGACAACGGATGAAAAACAGATAACAACTGATAAAAAACGGATGAAAAACGGATGGAAAACTGATACATTTTGACGTGACTGAACTGATGAACTGAACGGAACGTATGTGTGAAAGGGGCCTTAACTTTACACACAGACCAAATAATATGCCCTGATTTGGATTATTTTTACCAAAGAAATGTATCAGTATAAATGTTGGTCAAAATGTATGAAGATAAAATTACTTATTTGCAAAATTGTATAACAGAAACAAAGAAAAACACATTTCTTTTGTGAAAAATAAAAACCCAGTGGTGAATAAATACCACCAAAAGAAAGCTCTATTTGTGTGAAAAAATGATAAAAATGTAATTTGGGTATAGTGTTGCATGACCACGTAATTGTCATTCAAATTGTAAGAGCGCTCAAAGCTGAAAATTGGCCTAGGAAGGAAGGGGTCAAAGTGGCCAGTATTGAGGTGTATAAAGCAAAACCCTTTTTTTCCTTACTCTAATCTCCAGTAAAAATTATCGTATTATTTATCTTCCTTAACATTCAGAGCTCATGCACACAGGCCATTTTTACAGCTGCTGTTAGGGGCGTCTAAAATATTTTTTTTACTGCCTCTAAATGTTAGCCCATGTGTCCATACACACACAGAAAAATTTAAGAGGCATTTGGAGGCATAAGCGTTTAGGGGCAATAGAAAAAAAAACACAGCCTGTGCCTACAGGAGCAGAGGCCGTTGAGCTGTAAAAACCAAAAACACCAAAAGAAAAACCGCTGCTAAACACTGTAACAAGCTTTTAGCCGCGTTTGGCCACTTTTGTCATTTTTAGATGTTATCACATTATAGGGAGTGTTTTTACTGTAAAATTGCCCAAAAATGCTAATGCTAAAATAAGCCCATAAACGCTAGTCAAATACACAGCTAAAAGCATGTTTTTTTACAGCTACTTTTTCCTGGCAGCAGCGCTGGCATTTTTAAAAACTTCTTGTGTGCATGAGGCCTTATGCTTAACCACTTCTGGGCCGGAAAGTTTTGCCCCCTTAATGACCAGGCCATTTTTTGCAATTTGGCACTGCGTTACTTTAACTGACAATTGCGTGGTCGTACGACAGTGTACCCTAATAAAATTTATGTCCTTTTTCCCCACAAATAGAGCTTTCTTTTGGTGGTGTTTGATCACTGGTTCAATTTTTATTTTTTGCTCTATAAACAAAAAAGAGAGACAATTCTGAAAAAAAAAAAAAAAAAAAAAAACAATATTTTTCACATTCTGCCATATAACATTCCCAAATAAAAAATAAAAAATAAAAATCTTTCATCCTTTCAGGCCAAATTGTATTCTGCTACATATTTTTGGTAAAAAGAAGCCCAATAAGTGTATTTTGACTGGTTTGCGCAAAAGTTATCGCGTCTTAAAACTAGGGGAAAGATTTATGTCATTTTTATTTATTAAATTTTTTTTTACTAGTAATGGCGGCAATCTGCGATTTTTTTAGTGGGACTGTGACATTGCGGCGGACAGATAGGACTCCTAACTGACATTTTTGACAATTTTTGAGGGGTCCAGTGACATAACTACAGTAATCAGTGTTAAGAATATGCACTGTTACTGTAATAATGACACTGGCAGGGAAGGGGTTAACCCAGGGGCGATCAAAGGGCTAAGTGTGAGCCTAGGGGAGTGTTTTTTAACTGTATGGGGGAGGGACTTGTGGAATCAACACATTGACCTGTGATCCTAAATAGGAGGAATGCAGATACTCTGTGTTCATTCCAGAAAGAACAACAGTCTGCTGTGTTTACAACAGCAGACCGTCATTCTCTCTCAGTGTGGAGCGATCGCAGGTGTCCAGCGGCAAATGCGGCTCCCGCCCCATAGATTGGCTTCCCTGCTTCCTTATGGGGGTGGGCGTGTGTCTCTGGCGGCCATGCACGCGCTCCCAGGATCGTATATCTGTGGCAGGCAGGCGGCAAGTGGTTAAAGTATACTGTATGTGAACTCTCTCCTTGTAAAACAACCCATTCAGTTTAAAATAGAAATGAAAGCCGAAACATTTGTGTATAGATATAAAAAATATTATAAACACTTTTTTCCCCTTTTTCATAGGTGATCACATACCCTCTGTTTTCAGCTGCATGAGAAGCTCAGAGAGCTGGGGGAGGCGAAACAGAAGCACACTAGTCTTCACAGGGAATGGCTGTGTGTGTCTGTGGGTGGAGGTGGGGGACATGTTAGTACAAGTCTTATTATTGGAGAAGAGCAAGCTGAGTTCTTAGCACAGCTAGAAAACTGACTATGGTGAGTTTTAATAGGAAAGTAGAGGGGCTGGCAGGAACACCAGGGATTTCATACAAAGGAAGCAATACAAAGAGAACAGGATATTTTTACATACATTACATTAAGTACATGGTACAGCTGGCACATATCAGGAATTTTTTTAACAGGGGAAAAGCACTCCTGTATAATACAATAACAGCAAAAATACAAGTAGGTTTCGAATAAGTCTAGCCCTTCTATCTCTCTTTCTCTCTTTATTTTTCTTTCATTCTTTACTTTTCAGTGAAAATGATCATAACTTATAACAAGCATGATTCCTTCCAACCTCATTAATAATTATGCTTAATGTGAAAAGCTCTCCTGTCTAATAATACAATTATATTAATAATTCAAGTAGTTTTCAAGTAATGCCTAGTCTGGAAGCATAAAACTAAATTAGATAAGCTGTTTGCATGACACAATGTAGTTCAGAGAGGAATTGCCTATAATTGTATCAGTCAGTGTGATATTGCATTTGGGTAAAAAGAAGCATGTTAAATATATCACAAAGGATGATAATCTTTTAACATTGTTTTCCAAAGGAACTGCAATGGAACAGACACATCTTTGCCACCGAATACAAATCACAAGACAGTGTTACTGATTGATTTCTATCTAAAGCTACAATCCACAGACTGCTGTTGTATCTTCTAAAAGAAATCATAACTGTAACAGAATCTGCTGAAGAAGGTTGCGTTTTGCATAATATTATTTTGTATGCTCTTACATTAAAGCCGACCATTGGTAGTGTGAGTTAGTGTTGATGGGAAAACCTGTGGAGCTATTGTGATCTCCCAGTGGGGGGTGGGGGGGGGGAAGCCGTTGTGCCCAGGAGAACACACAATTAAAAAGTTGACAGGCTAGTTGTTCCCAAGAAAATCGATCGATCAACTTGGGTACAATCAGCCTGCCATACATGGTATGGTTTCATCTTGGTCGGTCCCTGCTGAACCAACTGAGGTTCTATAGCCGACATAACAGATAGTTACTTTTTTCATAGGATTGATCATTAATATATTCCTTTTGGAAAGATTAAAAGTTTTTTCCCCACTAAGTAGGTTTTCCCTAACACAAGAGCATAACTATAGATCATGGGGTCCCATAGAAAAATATTGATGAGGCCCCACGGAGATTTCCCTACTGCCAATAAAAACCCAAACTTTACCTATTTTTTCCCTTTCTTTCATTTAGCTTCTTTTCCCCCTTCCTTTAGCAAATAGCACGCAAAAAAAGTTTTCTTCAAGGAGGGATACCCTTTTTTAGGGGAGAGCAGTGAGGGCTTTTCTGGTCTAAGGCATTTTGGGATAGCAACATCACAGGTTCCAGGAGGCTTTGAGGGATGTTTAGAAATCTGACTGCTAAAAAAACAGATGGCCTCCTGATGACATCACAAAGAAGATAGCAACATAAGACACAGCAAGCGGCTGCCTTTGGAAGATTACGGCACTGGATTTGCTAGGCAAATACCAGATTGGAAGGAGTTAATATAAAAATTATCCTCATGAAAAAAAAAAAGTATCCCCATGAGTTCCTCTTTAACCACTTCCATACAGAGCAGTTTGACACCCTTCCTGCCCAGACCAATTTTCAGCTTTCAGCACTCTCACACTTTGAATGACAATTGCTCAGTCATGCTACACTGTAACCAAACAAATTTTTTATCATTTTTTTCACACAAATAGAGCTTTCTTTTGGTGTTATTTGATCACAACTGTTTTTTTTTTTTTTTCGTGATATATGCAAAAAAAGAGCAAAAATTTTGAAAAAAAAAACACTTTTTTTTAGTTTCAATTATAAAATTTTGCAAAAAATTTATTTTTCTTCATACATTTGGGCCAAAATGTATACTGCTACATGTCTCTGGTAAAATTAACCCAAATTAGTGTATATTATTTAGTCTGTGTGAAAGTTATTGAGTCTAGAAGCTATGGTACCAATTACTGAAAATTGATCACACCAGAAGTACTGACTGCCTATCTCCTTTCTTGAGGCCCTGAAATGTCAGGACAGTACAAATACCGCCCAAATGACCCCTTTTTGTAAAGTAGACAGTCCAAGGTATTTAGTAAGAGGCATGGTGGGTATTTTGAAGTTGTAATTTTTTCCCACAATTCTTGGGAAAATGAAGAAAAAAAATTTTTTTTCTTTTTTTTCCCACAAAGTTGTCAATTTATAAGCTATTTCTAACACATAGCATGGACACAGCAAAAATGACACCCAAAAATACATTCTGCTACTCCTTCCGAGTATGGCGATACCACATGTGTGAGACTTTTACACAGCCTGGCCACAAAAAGATACTCCACGTCCAAGAAGCACCTTCAGGCGTTCTAGGAGCATAAATACACATAAAACTTTCTTACTACCTATCACATTTTTCAAGGCCCTAGAGCACCAATACAATGGAAAAGTCCACAAAATGACCCCATTTTGGAAAGAAAACACTCCAACGTATATTCTATGAGGCATTATGGGTCCTTTGAACATGTCATTTTTTTCCACAGGTTTTTGGAAAATGTGGGAAAAAAATGAAAACTTTTTTTTTTTACACAAAGTTGTCAATTTATAGGATATTCCTAACACATAGCATGTACACAGCAAAAATGACACCCCAAAATTAATTCTGCCACTCCTCCTGAGTATGGCAATACCACATGTGTGAGACTTTTTCACAGCCTAGCCATATAGAGGGGCCTAACATCCAAGGAGCATCATCATGCATCCTAGCCACTTGCCTAGGCCTATTTTTGACATTTGGTATTTACAAGCTAAAATCAGTTGTTTTGCTAGAAAACTGCTTAGAACCCCCAAACATTATATATTTTTTTTTAGCAGTGACCCTAGAGATTAAAATGGAGATTATTGCAATATTTTTTATCACACCGTATTTGCGCAGCGGTCTTCCAAACGCAATTTTTTTGGAAAAAATTCACTTTTTTTAATTAAAAAATAAGAAACCAGTAAAGTTAGCCCAATTTTTTCCATAATGTGAAAGATAATGTTACGCCGAGTAAATAGATACCCAACATGTCATGTTTCAAAATTGCGCACGCTCACGGAATGGCGACAAACTTTGGTACTTAATAATCCCCATAGGCGACAATTTAAAAATTTCTACAGGTTGCCATCCTTGAGTTACAGAGGAGGTCTAGGGCTCAAATTATTCCCCTTGCTCTAACGATCGCGGCAATACCTCACATGTGTGGTTTGAACACCGTTTACATATGTGGGCGGGGTTTACGTATGCGTCGCTTCTGCGCGCGAGCTCACGGGGACAGGGTGCTTTAATTTTTTTTTTTTTTTTTTTTTTACTATTTATTTTATTTATTATTTTTTATTTTTACACCGTTTAACAAAAAAAAAAAAAGGATCATTTTTATTTCTATTACAAGAAATGTAAACATTACTTGTAATAGAAAAAGGCACGACAGGACCTCTTTTTTGTGAGATCTGGGGTCAAAAAGTCCTCAGATCTCACAAGTACACTAAAAGATAGAAAGAAAAAAAAAAAAAATTATTATATAAAATGAAAAAAAAAAAAAGGACCTTTAAACCGGTTGCTAGGCAACAACATTTTCCGTAGCCCCGGTCCTCCAAGACCATAGAGTCAAGTGAGGGCAAGCTTGCCCTCACTCGACATCCTGTCTGTGAGGATCCGGGACCGGATCGTTTTCCCCGCTGCCAGCGGGTCTGGTAAGCGGGGAAAAGGACCGGACGCGGCGGGAGGGGGGGGGCACCTCTTCCGCCATCCCAGAAGGGTGATCCCATGGCGAATCCGCCGCTGGGACCACCCTTATCGGAAAGCCAACCGTCCACCGTTTAAAAAAATACCAGGGTTATGGCAGCTATCTGCTGCCATAACACCGGTATTTAGGTTTAAACGGAGGACGTATATAAACCTTTTTGGACTTAGACATGGTGGCTGTATGAAGGGCGACAGGTACTCGGGTACTTTGTTGGGCAGGTGACAGGTACTCTGGTACTGATGAGCAGGTGGCAGGTACTCGGGTACTCCGATAGGCAGGTGACAGGTACTCGGGTACTCTGATGGGCAGGTGACAGGCAGGTGATAGGTACTGATGAGTAGTACTGATACTGATAGGTGATACTGATACGTGATAGGTACTGATGAGTACTGATGAGTAGTGATGGGTACTGATGAGCAGGCGGCAAGTACTCGGGTACTTCAGGCGTCAGGTACTCTGATGAGCAGGTGGAAGGTACTCGGGTACTCTGATGGGTAGGTGACAGGTACTCAGGTACTCTGATGACGGGTACTCCGTTGACAGGTACTCAAAGTACCCGAGTATCCGTCATCAGAGTACCCGAGTATCCGTCATCAGAGTACCCGAGTACCTGTCATCAGAGTACCCGAGTACCTGTCATCAGTGTACCTGCGTACCTGTCATCAGAGTACCCGAGTACCTGTCATCAGAGTACCCGAGTACCTGTCATCAGAGTACCCGGGTACCTGTCATCAGAGTACCCGAGTACCTGTCATCAGAGTACCCGAGTACCTGTCATCAGAGTACCCGAGTACCCGTCATCAGAGTACCCGAGTACCCGTCATCAGAGTACACGAGTACGCGCGCATTGCAGAGAGAACGAGCGGCTCGTGCTGGAGCCGCTCATGTGATCGGCTGTGATTGACACAGCCGATCACGTGGTAAACAGCCAATTTCTATTGGCTGTTTACCTTGATCAGGGATGGGCTATGTCCGAGGGACGAGCCTCACCCCCGATCGCCGCGCTGCGCACCCCCGGGGGCGCGCAGTAGCAGCTAGAGCGGGCGGACGTCATATGACGCCCGCCCGGATCCGTACATCCACCATGCCGACGTCATATTACTATGACTCGGTATGGAAGTGGTTAACATAAATTATATCTAAATCAGGGATAAGTATCAGGAGAGATGTCAGCATAGTCAGTACAATACCATGAGCGAAAGCTGTGGACAGCTGTTATCGGGCAAGAGTGGGGCAACAGTGCAGGGAACTAAATTTTAACATTTATTTTCTAGCTAACTACTCTTTTCTTTAGCTTGGCCATAGAAGGTTCGAAACCAGCCAAGATTCAAACCATATATGGGCAGGCTGAATGTACCAAGTTGATTAATCAATCCACTTGGGTACAACCAGCCTGCCAGATTTTACAACCGATTATCGCTAGCGATATATACTTAGTGGTAGTGATTCCCTTGTCAACACTGTCTGTGTTGATGGGGGAATTGAGGTTGCAGGAAAGAAATTTGCTCCATCTATGAGCTGCATTAGTAGCTCACCAGTCTTTTTCAGCATCTTAGATCTTCATTTGTATCCAGTTAGGCAGGCCCTTGCACTACATAGTTTAAGGTAAATCTAAAGGAAATGTGTACAAGACAATTGAATATGTATGGCCAGCCTTAGGGTACAGGATCAATGTCAACAACAACTTCTGCAACAATAATGAAACAGTATTGTATTTGTGTTATGTTCAGATTTACCATGTTAAAATTGTCTCAACAACCCCCCAATAGGGCCCCTTCCACTATCAGGTGTTATAGCAATGATACTATCTCATACACCTGACATTGAGATATCAGATGTAAGTCTATTTAAACTTACAAACCCGATTCCAAAAAAGTTGGGACACTGTACAAATTGTGCATAAAAACAGAATGTAATGATGTGGAAATTTCAAATTTCAATATTTTATTCAGGATACAACATAGATGACATATCAAATGTTTAAACTGACAAAATGTATAATTTTAAGGGAAAAATAATTTGATTTTAAATTTCATGGCATCAACACATCTCAAAAAAGTTGGGACAATGCCATGTTTACCACTGGGTGGCATCCCCTCTTCTTTTTATAACAGTCTGCAAACGTCTGGGGACTGAGGAGACAAGTTGCTCAGGTTTAGGAATAGGAATGTTGTCCCATTCTTGTCTAATACAGGCTTCTAGTTGCTCAACTGTCTTAGGTAGGGTTGAGCGGACACCTAGATGTCCGTGTTCGACGGGTTCGGCCGAACTTTAAAAAAAAGTCCGGGTCCGTGTCCCGGACTTTTACCGAACTTTTCCCGGACACCGAACCCCATTGAAGTCAATGGGGACCCGAACTTTAAGGCACTAAAATGGCTCTAAAACACCAAAGGAAAGGGCTAGAGTGCTGCAAATGGCAGCAAAACGTAATTAAGAGCATGGCAAGTGCTCTGCAAACAAATGTGGATAGGGAAATAACTTAAAACAACAAAAAAAAACAGAAAAATAAAACAATGTTCTTCTTCATCTCTGAAGGACGAGGCCCATATGGAGTAGGAGGGAGGTTGAGGTGGTTGTGGATGTGGCGGTGACATAGGCGTGCGCACAGGGTGTGCTGGGTGTGCCTGGGCACACCCTAATCACCTAGGGCACATAGCATTGCCAGTGAGGAGATGGGAAAGATCTCCCTGGGACCTGCTCTGCTCTATTTCTCCTTGCCTACAGGTACATGGCCCCGATACATTACTCTCCCTGCTGGCAAACACATGCATGTGTATTTCAACTTTGGGGTGCACACCTTAATGCAATAGGCTGCGCACACCTATGGGCGGTGTAGGTGGAAGCGGCGGTGGAGGAGGACCAGGGCCGGATTAACAGCATCATGGGCTTGGTGCTGAGGATTTTGAAGGGCCTTAAGGGCCGTGCCTTGCCATGCACCCAGAGGAGGAAGGGTGCAGCCATGCATGCCTAATTCAACATGGGATGCTGTCTCTGAAGCCCATAAACACATCCATGCATCGCCAACTGTCCCTCCTTGTCCGGCCTTCACGCTGTGTGGGGAGGTTCTGAGGGTGCTGCCTGGGGAAGCGAGCATAGAAGCCAGACTTCTGTGTTTACAAGTGACAGAAGAGCGGTAACAGTGAATATGGCCAACCCGGGGCCTATATAAAAGGTAGGGGCCTGGAGCTGCAGCTCCAATAGCCCCTACATTAATCTGGCCCTGAGGAGGAGGACGAGGTAGCCAACACTGCTTCTTTTCAAAAATTTTAAATGAGGGTACACCCCAAAAGAGTGAGAAAGAGCAAAAATGGAACAATGGGTGGGTAAGGTCGGTATCCATTGCTATTCTGCATAAGGTACGGAAAAGTCCCGTGGGATCCATGCCTGGTTCATTTTAATGAACGTGAGCTTGTCCACATTGTCTCTGGACAGGCGGCTGCGCTTGTCTGTTATAACGCCCCCAGCCGTGCTAAATACCCGTTCAGATAATACACTGGCTGCAGGGCACGCCAGCACCTCCAAGGCGTAAAGGGCAAGCTCAGGCCATGTGCCCAATTTGGAGACCCAGAAGTTGAAGGGGGCAGACCCGTCATTCACTACATGTAGGCGTGTGCACACATACTGCTCCACCATGTTGGTAAAATGCTGCCTCCTGCTAAGACGTTCCATCTGAGCTGCTGGTGCTGCTGTTTGTTGTGGCGTGCTGACAAAGCTTTTCCACATTTCGGCCATGCTAACCCTGCCTTCTGAGGTGCTGGCGGTGCCCTGGTTGCGTTGGCGACCTCCTCCTCCTCCTCCTCTGCCTTGTGCTTCCACTGTGGCCCCGCTGTCAGATGGGAATGCCAGCAGCATGGCGTCTACCAGCGTGCGCTTGTACTCGCGCATCTTGCGATCGCGCTCCAGTGAGTGAATTAAGGACGGTACGTTGTCCTTGTAACGGGGATCCAGCAGCGTGGCCACCCAGTAATCAGCACAAGTTAGAATGTGGGCAACTCGGCGGTCGTTGTGGAGACACTGCAGCATGTAATCGCTCATGTGTGCCAGGCTGCCCAGAGGCAACGAAAGGCTGTCCTCTGTGGGAGGTGTATCGTCCGTGTCCTCTGTATCCCCCCAGCCACGCACCAGTGATGGCCATGAGCTGGCCTGGGTGCCACCCTGCTGTGAACATGGTTCCATCTCCTCCTCCAGCTCCTCCTCCTCCTCATCCTCCTCATCCTCCAGAACTGTGCCCCTGCTGGACAATTGCGTCCCTGGCGTTTGCGTGTGCAGGAACCCACCCTCGGAGCCCCTTGCGAATGACTGCCCTGAAAGCCTTGGAAATGTTACCTCTTCATCCTCCTCCTCCTCCTCATCCTGTGCCACATCCTCTTCCATCATCGCCCGAATTGTTTTTTCAAGGAGGCATAGAAGTGGGATAGTTAAGCTGAGAACGGCGTCATTGCCACTGGCCATGTTGGTGGAGTACTCAAAACAGCGCAACAAGGCACACAGGTCTCGCATGGAGGCCCAGTTATTGGTGGTGAAGTGGTGCTGTTCCGCAGAGCGACTCACGCGTGCGTGCTGCAGCTGAAACTCCACTATGGCCTGCTGCTGCTCGCACAGTCTTTCCAGCATGTGCAAGGTGGAGTTCCACCTTGTGGGCACGTCACATATGAGGCGGTGAGCGGGAAGGCCGAAGTTACGCTGCAGCGCTGCCAGGCGAGCAGCAGCAGGGTGAGAACGCCGAAAGTGCGCACAAACGGCCCGCACTTTCTGCAGCAGCTCTGACATATCGGGGTAGTTTTTAAGGAACCTCTGCACCACCAAATTCAGCACATGCGCCAGGCAAGGGATGTGCGTCAAACCGGCTAGGCCCAGAGCTGCTATGAGATTTCGCCCGTTATCGCACACCACCAGGCCGGGCTTGAGGCTCGCTGGCAGCAACCACTCATTTGTCTGCTGTTCCATGCTCCTCCACAACTCCTGCGCGGTGTGTGGTTTGTCCCCCAAACAGGCAAGTTGTAAAACTGCCTGCTGTCGTTTACCCCTGGCCGTGCTGAAGTTGGTGGTGAAGGTGTTACGCTGTCCGGATGAGGAGGCGGTAGAGGATGAGGAAGCGGAGTAGGAGGAGTTAGGAACAGGAGGCAAACTGAAGCGCCCTGCAATCCTCGGTGGTGGAAGGACATGCGCCAAATTGCTATCCGCCTCAGGCCCATCCGCCACTGCATTTACCCAGTGTGCCGTTAGGGAGATATAACGCCCCTGACCGTGCTTACTGGTCCACGTATCCGTAGTTAGGTGGACCTTGGCACAGATGGCGTTGCGCAGTGCACACCTGATATTTTCCCCCACTTGGTTGTGCAGGGAAGGGATGGCTTGCCTGGAAAAGTAGTGGCGGCTGGGCACGACGTACTGTGGGACAGCCACCGACATAAGGTTTTTAAAACTGTGCGTCTCCACCAGACGGAATGACAGCATTTCAAAGGCCAATAATTTTGAAATGCTGGCATTCAGGGCCAGGGATCGCGGGTGGGTAGGGGGGTACTTCCTCTTCCTCTCAAGTGTTTACCCCTGGCCGTGCTGAAGTTGGTGGTGAAGGTGTTACGCTGTCCGGATGAGGAGGCGGTAGAGGATGAGGAAGCGGAGTAGGAGGAGTTAGGAACAGGAGGCAAACTGAAGCGCCCTGCAATCCTCGGTGGTGGAAGGACATGCGCCAAATTGCTATCCGCCTCAGGCCCATCCGCCACTGCATTTACCCAGTGTGCCGTTAGGGAGATATAACGCCCCTGACCGTGCTTACTGGTCCACGTATCCGTAGTTAGGTGGACCTTGGCACAGATGGCGTTGCGCAGTGCACACCTGATATTTTCCCCCACTTGGTTGTGCAGGGAAGGGATGGCTTGCCTGGAAAAGTAGTGGCGGCTGGGCACGACGTACTGTGGGACAGCCACCGACATAAGGTTTTTAAAACTGTGCGTCTCCACCAGACGGAATGACAGCATTTCAAAGGCCAATAATTTTGAAATGCTGGCATTCAGGGCCAGGGATCGCGGGTGGGTAGGGGGGTACTTCCTCTTCCTCTCAAGTGTTTGGGAGATGGAAAGCTGAACGCTTCCACGGGACATTGTGGAGATGGTTGTTGGTGACCCAGGTGGTGGTGTTGCTGACAGATCGTCTGTTTGCGGGGTGGCAGGTGCCGGTATCACTACAGATGTGGCTGGAGCGGCCGAGACTGCAGCAGAATAGGAAGCAGGATGAGCCAGAGACGTTTCTTGGTTTTGAAGGTGTGTACTCCACTGCAGCTCGTGCTTTGCACTTAGATGCCTGATCATGCAGGTTGTGCTCAGGTTGAGAAGGTTTATGCCTCGCTTCAAGCTCTGATTGCACAGGGTGCAAACCACTCGTGTCCTGTCATCAGCACATTTTCTAAAGAACTTCCACGCTAGAGAACTCCTTTGAGCTGACTTTGGTGCGCTCGTTCCCTTGCTGCGTTGGGCAGTAGCGGGCGTAGTGTCTAGGGCACGGCCGCTCCGCTTCTGCACCCTGCTCCCTCTTCTGCTGTGCTGGTGGCTCTGTGCGACCACCGCCTCTTCCTCCAAACTACTCAGGTCACCTGCATGACGTTCATTCCATGTGGGGTCGAGGACCTCATCGTCCTCCACATCATCTTCCACCCAGTCTTCACCCCTGCCCTCCTTGTCGGTCTCCACAATGCTGAACGCCGCAGCAGTTGGCACCTGCGTTTCGTCATCATCGGAGACGTGCTGCGATGATCCTTGCATGTACTCATCTTGAGAAATAAGTGGTTGGGCATCGCTGCACTCAATCTCTTCCACTTCTGGGGCAGGGCTAGGTGGATGGCCCTGGGAAACCCTGCTGACAGAGTCCTCAAAAAGAATAAGAGACTGCTGTATGGCTTGGGGCTCAGACTGCTGGCCTGATTTGCAAGGGGGTGAGGTGAAAGACGGTTGGACATTGGCTGCAGGTGCCAACTCTGACCTTTCTGCAGTAGACTGGGTGGGAGACAATGTGAAGGAACTGGAGGCACTGTCAGCAGCAAACCAATCTACTATCGCCTCAACTTGTTCTGGCCTCATCACTTCTAGGGGCGTTTGATGCCCTACCAAATACTGATGCAGGTTCTGTCGCCTACTCACACTTGAGGAAGGTGTTTCACTTGTGCGTGTAGCTGGCACAGATCGACCACGTCCTCTCCTTGCAACAGGAGCTCTACCAGCAGCACCACGACCCAGGCCACGGCCCTTATTTGACGGTCTCCTCATATTTCTGTAATTTAAGATCTTGCCCTAGAAAGGTTTTTATTGAATAGCGGAATAGGAAATATGATCCAAAAAAGTGTATGTATCTCGCACGTACAAAACCACACTAGGCCCCAATTACTATTGTTTCTACCCCTAAAAGGATGGATGAGGAGTAGGAGGAGTATGGAACAGACAGCACCCTCAAATCTTCAGAAGTATGAGATGAACCCCAAAAACTTGGAAAAGTGGATCTCACACGTACCGACACAGACTATCCCGCAATTCAATTGATCCTCAAAGGTTTTTATTGAATAGCAGAATAGGAAATATGATCAAAAAAAGTGTATGTATCTCGCACGTACACAACCACACTAGGCCCCAATTACTATTGTTTGTACCCCTAAAAGGATGGATGAGGAGTAGGAGGAGGAGTATGGAACAGGCAGCACCCTCAAATCTTCAGAAGTATGAGATGAACCCCAAAAACTTGGAAAGGTGGATCTCACACGTACCGACACAGACTATCCCGCAAT
The DNA here is from genome assembly GCF_965119305.1 of Pelophylax lessonae. Classification (NCBI taxonomy): domain Eukaryota; kingdom Metazoa; phylum Chordata; class Amphibia; order Anura; family Ranidae; genus Pelophylax; species Pelophylax lessonae. Next base: position 188,102,321 of record NC_138768.1, read on the forward strand.
TCAATTGATCCTCAAAGGTTTTTATTGAATAGCGGAATAGGAAATATGATCAAAAAAAGTGTATGTATCTCGCACGTACACAACCACACTAGGCCCCAATTACTATTGTTTGTACCCCTAAAAGGATGGTTGAGCAGTAGGAGCAGGAGTATGGAACAGGCAGCACCCTCAAATCTTCAGAAGTATGAGATGAACCCCAACAACTTGGAAAGGTGGATCTCACACGTACCGACACAGACTATCTCGCAATTGAATTGATCCCCAAAGGTTTTAATTGAATAGCGGAATAGAAAATATGATCAAAAAGAAAGTGTATGTATCTCGCACGTACACCACCACACTAGGCCCCAACTACTATTGTTTGTACCCCTAAAAGGATGGTTGAGCAGTAGGAGGAGGAGTATGGAACAGGCAGCACCCTCAAATCTTTAGAAGTATGAGATGAACCCCAAAAACTTGGAAAGGTGGATCTCTCTCACACGTACCAACACAGACTATCCCCCAATTTAACTGATCCCCAAAGGTTTTTGATTAAATAGCGGAATAGAAAATATGATCCAAAAAAAGTGTATGTATATCACACGTACACAACCACACTAGGCCCCAATTACTATTGTTTGTACCCCTAAAAGGCTAGATGAGGAGTAGGGGGGGTATGGAACAGGCAGCACCCTCAAACCTTCAGAAGTATGAGATGAACCCCAACAACTTGGAAAGGTGGATCTCTCTCACACGTACCAACACAGACTATCCCCCAATTTAACTGATCCCCAAAGGTTTTTGATTAAATAGCGGAATAGAAAATATGATCCAAAAAAAGTGTATGTATATCACACGTACACAACCACACTGGGCCCCAATTACTATTGTTTGTACCCCTAAAAGGCTAGATGAGGAGTAGGGGGAGTATGGAACAGGCAGCACCCTCAAACCTTCAGAAGTATGAGATGAACCCCAACAACTTGGAAAGGTGGATCTCTCTCACACGTACCAACACAGACTATCCCCCAATTTAACTGATCCCCAAAGGTTTTTGATTAAATAGCGGAATAGAAAATATGATCCAAAAAAAGTGTATGTATATCACACGTACACAACCACACTAGGCCCCAATTACTATTGTTTGTACCCCTAAAAGGCTAGATGAGGAGTAGGGGGGGTATGGAACAGGCAGCACCCTCAAATCTTCAGAAGTATGAGATGAACCCCAAAAACTTGGAAAGGTGGATCTCTCTCACACGTACCAACACAGACTATCCCCCAATTTAACTGATCCCCAAAGGTTTTTGATTAAATAGCGGAATAGAAAATATGATCCAAAAAAAGTGTATGTATCTCACACGTACACAACCACACTAGGCCCCAATTACTATTGTTTGTACCCCTAAAAGGCTAGATGAGGAGTAGGGGGAGTATGGAACAGGCAGCACCCTCAAACCTTCAGAAGTATGAGATGAACCCCAACAACTTGGAAAGGTGGATCTCTCTCACACGTACCAACACAGACTATCCCCCAATTTAACTGATCCCCAAAGGTTTTTGATTAAATAGCGGAATAGAAAATATGATCCAAAAAAAGTGTATGTATATCACACGTACACAACCACACTGGGCCCCAATTACTATTGTTTGTACCCCTAAAAGGCTAGATGAGGAGTAGGGGGAGTATGGAACAGGCAGCACCCTCAAACCTTCAGAAGTATGAGATGAACCCCAACAACTTGGAAAGGTGGATCTCTCTCACACGTACCAACACAGACTATCCCCCAATTTAACTGATCCCCAAAGGTTTTTGATTAAATAGCGGAATAGAAAATATGATCCAAAAAAAGTGTATGTATATCACACGTACACAACCACACTAGGCCCCAATTACTATTGTTTGTACCCCTAAAAGGCTAGATGAGGAGTAGGGGGGGGTATGGAACAGGCAGCACCCTCAAATCTTCAGAAGTATGAGATGAACCCCAAAAACTTGGAAAGGTGGATCTCTCTCACACGTACCAACACAGACTATCCCCCAATTTAACTGATCCCCAAAGGTTTTTGATTAAATAGCGGAATAGAAAATATGATCCAAAAAAAGTGTATGTATATCACACGTACACAACCACACTAGGCCCCAATTACTATTGTTTGTACCCCTAAAAGGCTAGATGAGGAGTAGGGGGAGTATGGAACAGGCAGCACCCTCAAACCTTCAGAAGTATGAGATGAACCCCAACAACTTGGAAAGGTGGATCTCTCTCACACGTACCAACACAGACTATCCCCCAATTTAACTGATCCCCAAAGGTTTTTGATTAAATAGCGGAATAGAAAATATGATCCAAAAAAAGTGTATGTATATCACACGTACACAACCACACTGGGCCCCAATTACTATTGTTTGTACCCCTAAAAGGCTAGATGAGGAGTAGGGGGAGTATGGAACAGGCAGCACCCTCAAACCTTCAGAAGTATGAGATGAACCCCAACAACTTGGAAAGGTGGATCTCTCTCACACGTACCAACACAGACTATCCCCCAATTTAACTGATCCCCAAAGGTTTTTGATTAAATAGCGGAATAGAAAATATGATCCAAAAAAAGTGTATGTATATCACACGTACACAACCACACTAGGCCCCAATTACTATTGTTTGTACCCCTAAAAGGCTAGATGAGGAGTAGGGGGGGTATGGAACAGGCAGCACCCTCAAACCTTCAGAAGTATGAGATGAACCCCAACAACTTGGAAAGGTGGATCTCTCTCACACGTACCAACACAGACTATCCCCCAATTTAACTGATCCCCAAAGGTTTTTGATTAAATAGCGGAATAGAAAATATGATCCAAAAAAAGTGTATGTATATCACACGTACACAACCACACTAGGCCCCAATTACTATTGTTTGTACCCCTAAAAGGCTAGGAGTAGGGGGAGTATGGAACAGGCAGCACCCTCAAACCTTCAGAAGTATGAGATGAACCCCAACAACTTGGAAAGGTGGATCTCTCTCACACGTACCAACACAGACTATCCCCCAATTTAACTGATCCCCAAAGGTTTTTGATTAAATAGCGGAATAGAAAATATGATCCAAAAAAAGTGTATGTATATCACACGTACACAACCACACTAGGCCCCAATTACTATTGTTTGTACCCCTAAAAGGCTAGGAGTAGGGGGAGTATGGAACAGGCAGCACCCTCAAACCTTCAGAAGTATGAGATGAACCCCAACAACTTGGAAAGGTGGATCTCTCTCACACGTACCAACACAGACTATCCCCCAATTTAACTGATCCCCAAAGGTTTTTGATTAAATAGCGGAATAGAAAATATGATCCAAAAAAAGTGTATGTATATCACACGTACACAACCACACTAGGCCCCAATTACTATTGTTTGTACCCCTAAAAGGCTAGATGAGGAGTAGGGGGAGTATGGAACAGGCAGCACCCTCAAACCTTCAGAAGTATGAGATGAACCCCAACAACTTGGAAAGGTGGATCTCTCTCACACGTACCAACACAGACTATCCCCCAATTTAACTGATCCCCAAAGGTTTTTGATTAAATAGCGGAAAAGAAAATATGATCCAAAAAAAGTGTATGTATATCACACGTACACAACCACACTAGGCCCCAATTACTATTGTTTGTACCCCTAAAAGGCTAGATGAGGAGTAGGGGGGGTATGGAACAGGCAGCACCCTCAAATCTTCAGAAGTATGAGATGAACCCCAAAAACTTGGAAAGGTGGATCTCTCTCACACGTACCAACACAGACTATCCCCCAATTTAACTGATCCCCAAAGGTTTTTGATTAAATAGCGGAATAGAAAATATGATCCAAAAAAAGTGTATGTATATCACACGTACACAACCACACTAGGCCCCAATTACTATTGTTTGTACCCCTAAAAGGCTAGATGAGGAGTAGGGGGAGTATGGAACAGGCAGCACCCTCAAACCTTCAGAAGTATGAGATGAACCCCAACAACTTGGAAAGGTGGATCTCTCTCACACGTACCAACACAGACTATCCCCCAATTTAACTGATCCCCAAAGGTTTTTGATTAAATAGCGGAATAGAAAATATGATCCAAAAAAAGTGTATGTATATCACACGTACACAACCACACTGGGCCCCAATTACTATTGTTTGTACCCCTAAAAGGCTAGATGAGGAGTAGGGGGAGTATGGAACAGGCAGCACCCTCAAACCTTCAGAAGTATGAGATGAACCCCAACAACTTGGAAAGGTGGATCTCTCTCACACGTACCAACACAGACTATCCCCCAATTTAACTGATCCCCAAAGGTTTTTGATTAAATAGCGGAATAGAAAATATGATCCAAAAAAAGTGTATGTATATCACACGTACACAACCACACTAGGCCCCAATTACTATTGTTTGTACCCCTAAAAGGCTAGATGAGGAGTAGGGGGGGTATGGAACAGGCAGCACCCTCAAACCTTCAGAAGTATGAGATGAACCCCAACAACTTGGAAAGGTGGATCTCTCTCACACGTACCAACACAGACTATCCCCCAATTTAACTGATCCCCAAAGGTTTTTGATTAAATAGCGGAATAGAAAATATGATCCAAAAAAAGTGTATGTATATCACACGTACACAACCACACTAGGCCCCAATTACTATTGTTTGTACCCCTAAAAGGCTAGGAGTAGGGGGAGTATGGAACAGGCAGCACCCTCAAACCTTCAGAAGTATGAGATGAACCCCAACAACTTGGAAAGGTGGATCTCTCTCACACGTACCAACACAGACTATCCCCCAATTTAACTGATCCCCAAAGGTTTTTGATTAAATAGCGGAATAGAAAATATGATCCAAAAAAAGTGTATGTATATCACACGTACACAACCACACTAGGCCCCAATTACTATTGTTTGTACCCCTAAAAGGCTAGATGAGGAGTAGGGGGAGTATGGAACAGGCAGCACCCTCAAACCTTCAGAAGTATGAGATGAACCCCAACAACTTGGAAAGGTGGATCTCTCTCACACGTACCAACACAGACTATCCCCCAATTTAACTGATCCCCAAAGGTTTTTGATTAAATAGCGGAATAGAAAATATGATCCAAAAAAAGTGTATGTATATCACACGTACACAACCACACTAGGCCCCAATTACTATTGTTTGTACCCCTAAAAGGCTAGATGAGGAGTAGGGGGGGTATGGAACAGGCAGCACCCTCAAACCTTCAGAAGTATGAGATGAACCCCAACAACTTGGAAAGGTGGATCTCTCTCACACGTACCAACACAGACTATCCCCCAATTTAACTGATCCCCAAAGGTTTTTGATTAAATAGCGGAATAGAAAATATGATCCAAAAAAAGTGTATGTATATCACACGTACACAACCACACTAGGCCCCAATTACTATTGTTTGTACCCCTAAAAGGCTAGATGAGGAGTAGGGGGAGTATGGAACAGGCAGCACCCTCAAACCTTCAGAAGTATGAGATGAACCCCAACAACTTGGAAAGGTGGATCTCTCTCACACGTACCAACACAGACTATCCCCCAATTTAACTGATCCCCAAAGGTTTTTGATTAAATAGCGGAATAGAAAATATGATCCAAAAAAAGTGTATGTATATCACACGTACACAACCACACTAGGCCCCAATTACTATTGTTTGTACCCCTAAAAGGCTAGATGAGGAGTAGGGGGGGTATGGAACAGGCAGCACCCTCAAACCTTCAGAAGTATGAGATGAACCCCAACAACTTGGAAAGGTGGATCTCTCTCACACGTACCAACACAGACTATCCCCCAATTTAACTGATCCCCAAAGGTTTTTGATTAAATAGCGGAATAGAAAATATGATCCAAAAAAAGTGTATGTATATCACACGTACACAACCACACTAGGCCCCAATTACTATTGTTTGTACCCCTAAAAGGCTAGATGAGGAGTAGGGGGGGTATGGAACAGGCAGCACCCTCAAACCTTCAGAAGTATGAGATGAACCCCAAAAACTTGGAAAGGTGGATCTCTCTCACACGTACCAACACAGACTATCCCCCAATTTAACTGATCCCCAAAGGTTTTTGATTAAATAGCGGAATAGAAAATATGATCCAAAAAAAGTGTATGTATATCACACGTACACAACCACACTAGGCCCCAATTACTATTGTTTGTACCCCTAAAAGGCTAGATGAGGAGTAGGGGGGGTATGGAACAGGCAGCACCCTCAAACCTTCAGAAGTATGAGATGAACCCCAACAACTTGGAAAGGTGGATCTCTCTCACACGTACCAACACAGACTATCCCCCAATTTAACTGATCCCCAAAGGTTTTTGATTAAATAGCGGAATAGAAAATATGATCCAAAAAAAGTGTATGTATATCACACGTACACAACCACACTAGGCCCCAATTACTATTGTTTGTACCCCTAAAAGGCTAGATGAGGAGTAGGGGGGGTATGGAACAGGCAGCACCCTCAAACCTTCAGAAGTATGAGATGAACCCCAACAACTTAGAAAGGTGGATCTCTCTCACACGTACCAACACAGACTATCCCCCAATTTAACTGATCCCCAAAGGTTTTTGATTAAATAGCGGAATAGAAAATATGATCCAAAAAAAGTGTATGTATATCACACGTACACAACCACACTGGGCCCCAATTACTATTGTTTGTACCCCTAAAAGGCTAGATGAGGAGTAGGGGGAGTATGGAACAGGCAGCACCCTCAAACCTTCAGAAGTATGAGATGAACCCCAACAACTTGGAAAGGTGGATCTCTCTCACACGTACCAACACAGACTATCCCCCAATTTAACTGATCCCCAAAGGTTTTTGATTAAATAGCGGAATAGAAAATATGATCCAAAAAAAGTGTATGTATATCACACGTACACAACCACACTGGGCCCCAATTACTATTGTTTGTACCCCTAAAAGGCTAGATGAGGAGTAGGGGGAGTATGGAACAGGCAGCACCCTCAAACCTTCAGAAGTATGAGATGAACCCCAACAACTTGGAAAGGTGGATCTCTCTCACACGTACCAACACAGACTATCCCCCAATTTAACTGATCCCCAAAGGTTTTTGATTAAATAGCGGAATAGAAAATATGATCCAAAAAAAGTGTATGTATATCACACGTACACAACCACACTGGGCCCCAATTACTATTGTTTGTACCCCTAAAAGGCTAGATGAGGAGTAGGGGGAGTATGGAACAGGCAGCACCCTCAAACCTTCAGAAGTATGAGATGAACCCCAACAACTTGGAAAGGTGGATCTCTCTCACACGTACCAACACAGACTATCCCCCAATTTAACTGATCCCCAAAGGTTTTTGATTAAATAGCGGAATAGAAAATATGATCCAAAAAAAGTGTATGTATATCACACGTACACAACCACACTAGGCCCCAATTACTATTGTTTGTACCCCTAAAAGGCTAGATGAGGAGTAGGGGGGGTATGGAACAGGCAGCACCCTCAAATCTTCAGAAGTATGAGATGAACCCCAAAAACTTGGAAAGGTGGATCTCTCTCACACGTACCAACACAGACTATCCCCCAATTTAACTGATCCCCAAAGGTTTTTGATTAAATAGCGGAATAGAAAATATGATCCAAAAAAAGTGTATGTATATCACACGTACACAACCACACTAGGCCCCAATTACTATTGTTTGTACCCCTAAAAGGCTAGATGAGGAGTAGGGGGAGTATGGAACAGGCAGCACCCTCAAACCTTCAGAAGTATGAGATGAACCCCAACAACTTGGAAAGGTGGATCTCTCTCACACGTACCAACACAGACTATCCCCCAATTTAACTGATCCCCAAAGGTTTTTGATTAAATAGCGGAATAGAAAATATGATCCAAAAAAAGTGTATGTATATCACACGTACACAACCACACTGGGCCCCAATTACTATTGTTTGTACCCCTAAAAGGCTAGATGAGGAGTAGGGGGAGTATGGAACAGGCAGCACCCTCAAACCTTCAGAAGTATGAGATGAACCCCAACAACTTGGAAAGGTGGATCTCTCTCACACGTACCAACACAGACTATCCCCCAATTTAACTGATCCCCAAAGGTTTTTGATTAAATAGCGGAATAGAAAATATGATCCAAAAAAAGTGTATGTATATCACACGTACACAACCACACTAGGCCCCAATTACTATTGTTTGTACCCCTAAAAGGCTAGATGAGGAGTAGGGGGGGTATGGAACAGGCAGCACCCTCAAACCTTCAGAAGTATGAGATGAACCCCAACAACTTGGAAAGGTGGATCTCTCTCACACGTACCAACACAGACTATCCCCCAATTTAACTGATCCCCAAAGGTTTTTGATTAAATAGCGGAATAGAAAATATGATCCAAAAAAAGTGTATGTATATCACACGTACACAACCACACTAGGCCCCAATTACTATTGTTTGTACCCCTAAAAGGCTAGGAGTAGGGGGAGTATGGAACAGGCAGCACCCTCAAACCTTCAGAAGTATGAGATGAACCCCAACAACTTGGAAAGGTGGATCTCTCTCACACGTACCAACACAGACTATCCCCCAATTTAACTGATCCCCAAAGGTTTTTGATTAAATAGCGGAATAGAAAATATGATCCAAAAAAAGTGTATGTATATCACACGTACACAACCACACTAGGCCCCAATTACTATTGTTTGTACCCCTAAAAGGCTAGATGAGGAGTAGGGGGAGTATGGAACAGGCAGCACCCTCAAACCTTCAGAAGTATGAGATGAACCCCAACAACTTGGAAAGGTGGATCTCTCTCACACGTACCAACACAGACTATCCCCCAATTTAACTGATCCCCAAAGGTTTTTGATTAAATAGCGGAATAGAAAATATGATCCAAAAAAAGTGTATGTATATCACACGTACCCAACCACACTAGGCCCCAATTACTATTGTTTGTACCCCTAAAAGGCTAGATGAGGAGTAGGGGGGGTATGGAACAGGCAGCACCCTCAAACCTTCAGAAGTATGAGATGAACCCCAACAACTTGGAAAGGTGGATCTCTCTCACACGTACCAACACAGACTATCCCCCAATTTAACTGATCCCCAAAGGTTTTTGATTAAATAGCGGAATAGAAAATATGATCCAAAAAAAGTGTATGTATATCACACGTACACAACCACACTAGGCCCCAATTACTATTGTTTGTACCCCTAAAAGGCTAGATGAGGAGTAGGGGGGGTATGGAACAGGCAGCACCCTCAAACCTTCAGAAGTATGAGATGAACCCCAACAACTTGGAAAGGTGGATCTCTCTCACACGTACCAACACAGACTATCCCCCAATTTAACTGATCCCCAAAGGTTTTTGATTAAATAGCGGAATAGAAAATATGATCCAAAAAAAGTGTATGTATATCACACGTACACAACCACACTAGGCCCCAATTACTATTGTTTGTACCCCTAAAAGGCTAGATGAGGAGTAGGGGGGGTATGGAACAGGCAGCACCCTCAAACCTTCAGAAGTATGAGATGAACCCCAACAACTTGGAAAGGTGGATCTCTCTCACACGTACCAACACAGACTATCCCTTAATTTAACTGATCCCCAAAGGTTTTTGATTAAATAGCGGAATAGAAAATATGATCCAAAAAAAGTGTATGTATATCACACGTACACAACCACACTAGGCCCCAATTACTATTGTTTGTACCCCTAAAAGGCTAGATGAGGAGTAGGGGGGGTATGGAACAGGCAGCACCCTCAAATCTTCAGAAGTATGAGATGAACCCCAAAAACTTGGAAAGGTGGATCTCTCTCACACGTACCAACACAGACTATCCCCCAATTTAACTGATCCCCAAAGGTTTTTGATTAAATAGCGGAATAGAAAATATGATCCAAAAAAAGTGTATGTATATCACACGTACACAACCACACTAGGCCCCAATTACTATTGTTTGTACCCCTAAAAGGCTAGATGAGGAGTAGGGGGGGTATGGAACAGGCAGCACCCTCAAACCTTCAGAAGTATGAGATGAACCCCAACAACTTGGAAAGGTGGATCTCTCTCACACGTACCAACACAGACTATCCCCCAATTTAACTGATCCCCAAAGGTTTTTGATTAAATAGCGGAATAGAAAATATGATCCAAAAAAAGTGTATGTATATCACACGTACACAACCACACTAGGCCCCAATTACTATTGTTTGTACCCCTAAAAGGCTAGATGAGGAGTAGGGGGGGTATGGAACAGGCAGCACCCTCAAACCTTCAGAAGTATGAGATGAACCCCAACAACTTGGAAAGGTGGATCTCTCTCACACGTACCAACACAGACTATCCCCCAATTTAACTGATCCCCAAAGGTTTTTGATTAAATAGCGGAATAGAAAATATGATCCAAAAAAAGTGTATGTATATCACACGTACACAACCACACTAGGCCCCAATTACTATTGTTTGTACCCCTAAAAGGCTAGGAGTAGGGGGAGTATGGAACAGGCAGCACCCTCAAACCTTCAGAAGTATGAGATGAACCCCAACAACTTGGAAAGGTGGATCTCTCTCACACGTACCAACACAGACTATCCCCCAATTTAACTGATCCCCAAAGGTTTTTGATTAAATAGCGGAATAGAAAATATGATCCAAAAAAAGTGTATGTATATCACACGTACACAACCACACTAGGCCCCAATTACTATTGTTTGTACCCCTAAAAGGCTAGATGAGGAGTAGGGGGAGTATGGAACAGGCAGCACCCTCAAACCTTCAGAAGTATGAGATGAACCCCAACAACTTGGAAAGGTGGATCTCTCTCACACGTACCAACACAGACTATCCCCCAATTTAACTGATCCCCAAAGGTTTTTGATTAAATAGCGGAATAGAAAATATGATCCAAAAAAAGTGTATGTATATCACACGTACACAACCACACTAGGCCCCAATTACTATTGTTTGTACCCCTAAAAGGCTAGATGAGGAGTAGGGGGGGTATGGAACAGGCAGCACCCTCAAACCTTCAGAAGTATGAGATGAACCCCAACAACTTGGAAAGGTGGATCTCTCTCACACGTACCAACACAGACTATCCCCCAATTTAACTGATCCCCAAAGGTTTTTGATTAAATAGCGGAATAGAAAATATGATCCAAAAAAAGTGTATGTATATCACACGTACACAACCACACTAGGCCCCAATTACTATTGTTTGTACCCCTAAAAGGCTAGATGAGGAGTAGGGGGGGTATGGAACAGGCAGCACCCTCAAACCTTCAGAAGTATGAGATGAACCCCAACAACTTGGAAAGGTGGATCTCTCTCACACGTACCAACACAGACTATCCCCCAATTTAACTGATCCCCAAAGGTTTTTGATTAAATAGCGGAATAGAAAATATGATCCAAAAAAAGTGTATGTATATCACACGTACACAACCACACTAGGCCCCAATTACTATTGTTTGTACCCCTAAAAGGCTAGATGAGGAGTAGGGGGGGTATGGAACAGGCAGCACCCTCAAACCTTCAGAAGTATGAGATGAACCCCAACAACTTCGAAAGGTGGATCTCTCTCACACGTACCAACACAGACTATCCCCCAATTTAACTGATCCCCAAAGGTTTTTGATTAAATAGCGGAATAGAAAATATGATCCAAAAAAAGTGTATGTATATCACACGTACACAACCACACTAGGCCCCAATTACTATTGTTTGTACCCCTAAAAGGCTAGATGAGGAGTAGGGGGGGTATGGAACAGGCGGCACCCTCAAATCTTCAGAAGTATGAGATGAACCCCAAAAACTTGGAAAGGTGGATCTCTCTCACACGTACCAACACAGACTATCCCCCAATTTAACTGATCCCCAAAGGTTTTTGATTAAATAGCGGAATAGAAAATATGATCCAAAAAAAGTGTATGTATATCACACGTACACAACCACACTAGGCCCCAATTACTATTGTTTGTACCCCTAAAAGGCTAGATGAGGAGTAGGGGGGGTATGGAACAGGCAGCACCCTCAAACCTTCAGAAGTATGAGATGAACCCCAACAACTTGGAAAGGTGGATCTCTCTCACACGTACCAACACAGACTATCCCCCAATTTAACTGATCCCCAAAGGTTTTTGATTAAATAGCGGAATAGAAAATATGATCCAAAAAAAGTGTATGTATATCACACGTACACAACCACACTAGGCCCCAATTACTATTGTTTGTACCCCTAAAAGGCTAGATGAGGAGTAGGGGGGGTATGGAACAGGCAGCACCCTCAAACCTTCAGAAGTATGAGATGAACCCCAACAACTTGGAAAGGTGGATCTCTCTCACACGTACCAACACAGACTATCCCCCAATTTAACTGATCCCCAAAGGTTTTTGATTAAATAGCGGAATAGAAAATATGATCCAAAAAAAGTGTATGTATATCACACGTACACAACCACACTGGGCCCCAATTACTATTGTTTGTACCCCTAAAAGGCTAGATGAGGAGTAGGGGGAGTATGGAACAGGCAGCACCCTCAAACCTTCAGAAGTATGAGATGAACCCCAACAACTTGGAAAGGTGGATCTCTCTCACACGTACCAACACAGACTATCCCCCAATTTAACTGATCCCCAAAGGTTTTTGATTAAATAGCGGAATAGAAAATATGATCCAAAAAAAGTGTATGTATATCACACGTACACAACCACACTGGGCCCCAATTACTATTGTTTGTACCCCTAAAAGGCTAGATGAGGAGTAGGGGGAGTATGGAACAGGCAGCACCCTCAAACCTTCAGAAGTATGAGATGAACCCCAACAACTTGGAAAGGTGGATCTCTCTCACACGTACCAACACAGACTATCCCCCAATTTAACTGATCCCCAAAGGTTTTTGATTAAATAGCGGAATAGAAAATATGATCCAAAAAAAGTGTATGTATATCACACGTACACAACCACACTAGGCCCCAATTACTATTGTTTGTACCCCTAAAAGGCTAGATGAGGAGTAGGGGGGGTATGGAACAGGCAGCACCCTCAAACCTTCAGAAGTATGAGATGAACCCCAACAACTTGGAAAGGTGGATCTCTCTCACACGTACCAACACAGACTATCCCCCAATTTAACTGATCCCCAAAGGTTTTTGATTAAATAGCGGAATAGAAAATATGATCCAAAAAAAGTGTATGTATATCACACGTACACAACCACACTAGGCCCCAATTACTATTGTTTGTACCCCTAAAAGGCTAGGAGTAGGGGGAGTATGGAACAGGCAGCACCCTCAAACCTTCAGAAGTATGAGATGAACCCCAACAACTTGGAAAGGTGGATCTCTCTCACACGTACCAACACAGACTATCCCCCAATTTAACTGATCCCCAAAGGTTTTTGATTAAATAGCGGAATAGAAAATATGATCCAAAAAAAGTGTATGTATATCACACGTACACAACCACACTAGGCCCCAATTACTATTGTTTGTACCCCTAAAAGGCTAGATGAGGAGTAGGGGGAGTATGGAACAGGCAGCACCCTCAAATCTTCAGAAGTATGAGATTGTGTTCACTGTACCCCACAAAGATTGAGTTCACTGCACCCCACAATGATTGTGTTCACTGCACCCCACAAAGATTGTGTTCACTGCACCTCACAAAGATTGTGTTCACTTTACCCCCCAAAGATTGTGTTCACTGCACCCCACAAAGATTCTGTTCACTGTACCCCACAAAGATTGTGTTCACTGCACCCTAAAAGGATGTTGTTCACTGCACCCCACAAAGATTGTGTTCACTGCACCCTAAAAGGATGTTGTTCACTGCACCCCAAAAAGATTGTGTTCACTGTACCCCCCCAAAGATTGTGTTCACTGCACCCCACAAAGATTGTGTTCACTGCACCCCAAAAAGATTGTGTTCACTGTACCCCCCAAAGATTGTGTTCACTGCACCCCAAAAAGATTGTGTTCACTGTACCCCCCAAAGATTGTGTTCACTGCACCCCACAAAGATTCTGTTCACTGTACCCCACAAAGATTGTGTTCACTGCACCCCAAAAAGATTGTGTTCACTGTACCCCCCCAAAGATTGTGTTCACTGCACCCCACAAAGATTCTGTTCACTGCACCCCACAAAGGATTTTGTTCACTGCACCCCAAAAAGATTGTGTTCACTGCACCCCAAAAAGGATTTTGATCACTGCACCCCAAAAAGGATGTTGTTCACTGCACCCCAAAAATGATTTTGTTCACTCCACCCCAAAAAGATTGTGTTCACTGCACCCCACAAAGATTGTGTTCACTGCACCCCAAAAAGATTGTGTTCACTGTACCCCCCAAAGATTGTGTTCACTGCACCCCACAAAGATTCTGTTCACTGTACCCCACAAAGATTGTGTTCACTGCACCCCAAAAAGATTGTGTTCACTGCACCCCAAAAAGGATGTTGTTCACTGCACCCCAAAAAGGATGTTGTTCACTCCACCCCAAAAAGATTGTGTTCACTGCACCCCACAAAGATTGTGTTCACTGCACCCCAAAAAGATTGTGTTCACTGCACCCCAAAAATGATTTTGTTCACTGCACCCCAAAAAGGATTTTGTTCACTGCACCCCAAAAAGGATGTTGTTCACTCCACCCCAAAAAGATTGTGTTCACTGCACCCCAAAAAGATTGTGTTCACTGCACCCCACAAAGGATTTTGTTCACTGCACCCCAAAAAGATTGTGTTCACTGCACCCCAAAAAGGATGTTGTTCACTGCACCCCAAAAAGATTGTGTTCACTGCACCCCAAAAAGATTGTGTTCACTGCACCCCACAAAGGATTTTGTTCACTGCACCCCACAAAGATTGTGTTCACTGCACACCAAAAAGGATTGTGTTCACTGCACCCCAAAAAGATTTTGTTCACTGCACCCCAAAAAGATTGTGTTCACTGCAGCCCAAAAAGATTGTGTTCACTGCAGCTCACACACAGAAAAATGGATGTGGATCACTGACACCTGCCTATCTCCAATCCCACACCACACAGCAATATCGATTGTAGTTTGTAGAACACAGTTTCCCTAAAATTCAGCAGACTCTGTCCCTAACAGGATTGAGAAGAGATCGTAGATCAGGATTGAGTGCAGATTCACCCCACCCCCCACACAGCAATATCGATTGTAGTTTGTAGAAGACACTGACCCTATAATTCAGCAGACTCTATCCCTAAAATGCCTACAACTCGCCCTGCCTAAACACTCCGACCTGTCCCTCAATTCTATCCGGACACAAATGGTTTTTTCCTGCCTATCTTTCCCTAATCAGCAGCCAGCACATTGATGTGTGCTCTGTCCCTTAGCTAAGCAGCAGAATGACGCTGCTGCGGCGGCTGCCTCGAACTTATAAAGACTTGGTCACATGCTTCAGACGGCCAATCACAGCTACTAAGACATTTGCAGGCATGGCTGGGATGGCTTAAGGCACACCAGTTAAACGATTGTTGATTGGCTGTTGAAAGCCCGCCATGAAAAGAGCGCCAAAGCATGCAAAACCCGGAAATAAAACGACCGAACACGGATTTTTACCCGAACATACAGTAAAGTGTCCGTGTCCGTGTTCGGGTAAAAAAAATCCAATTATTCGGTACGAACACGAATAATACAGTCCGTGTTCGCTCAACACTAGTCTTAGGTCTTCTTTGTTGCATCTTCCTCTTTATGATGCACCAAATGTTTTCTATGGGTGAAAGATATGGACTGCAGGCTGGCCATTTCAGTACCTGGATCCTTCTTCTATGCAGCCATGATGTTGTAATTGATGCACTATGTGTTCTGGCATTGTCATGTTGGAAAATGCAAGGTCTACCCTGAAAGAGACGACGTCTGGATGGGAGCATATGTTGTTCTAGAAATTGGATATACCTTTCAGCATTGATGGTGCCTTTCCAGTTGTGTAAGCTGCCCATGCCACACGCACTCATGCAACCCCATACCATCAGAGATGCAGGCTTCTGAACTGAGCGCTGATGACAACTTGGGTTGTCCTTGTCCTCTTTAGTCCGGATGACATGGCGTCCTAGTTTTCCAAAAAGAACTTTAAATTTTGATTCGTCTGACCACAGAACAGTTTTCCACTTTGCCACAGTCCATTTTAAATGAGCCTTGGCCCAGAAAAAACACCTGCGCTTCTGGATCATGTTTAGATATGGCTTCTTTTTTGGCCTATCAAGTTTTAGACGGGAACGGCGAATGGCACGGTGGATTGTGTTCACCGACAATGTTTTCTAAAAGTATTCCTGAGCCCATGTTGTGATTTCCATTACAGTAGCATTTCTGTATGTGATGCAGGGCCGTCTAAGGGCCCGAAGAACACGGGCATCCAGTATGGTTTTCCGGCCTTGACCCTTACGCACAGAGATTGTTCCAGATTCTCGGAATCTTTGGATGATATTATGTACTGTAGATGATGAGAACTTCAAACTCTTTGCAATTTTTCCCTGAGAAACTCCTCTCTGATATTGCTCCACTATTTTTCCGCCGTAGCATTGGGGGAATTTGTGATCCTCTGCCCATCTTGACTTCTGAGAGACACTGCCATTCTGAGAGGCTCTTTTTATACCCAATCATGTTGCCAATTGACCTAATAAGTTGAAAATTGGTCCTCCGGCTCTTCCATATATGTACATGTAACTTTTCCGGCCTCTTATTGCTACCCGTCCCAACTTTTTTGGAATGTGTAGCTCTCATGTAATCCAAAATGTGCCAATATTTGGCATGACATTTCAAAATGTCTCACTTGCAATATTTGATATGTTATCTATATTATATTGTGAATAAAATATAATATTATGAGATTTGTAAATTAGTCCAATCCTTTTTTACTCACAATTTGTACAGTGTCCCAACTTTTTTGGAATTGGGTTTGTACTAGTATGTGTTATAACACAGCCGTTGTGCTCCTTGGTTTCCACACATCTTTATGAAGATGTTATCAGAGTAAGTCTGAAATAATGTTATTGAAGAGCATTAATTACAATACATTAAGCCAAGGTGCAGTGGCCTAATGTTGGCATAACACAGTGCAGTGCACCATACAAAGGTGCAAAGTGGGTCTTGAAGCTTACACCCAACCAGTTCCAAAATTATGCCTTGATCAGCAATATAAAACTGCAATGGCCCTCTAAGCTAACTAATAACTTACCTAAAATGCCTTCTTTAGGAGCAATGCTTCATGCACTAAAATGTGCATCGCACATTCAAATGGCTCAAAAAAAGCCATCACCTCCTCTCGTAAGCCTGCTTCCCAGCACACCTATTGGTCTGTTGCCCTGCCTTTGAGTCACGCTCTGTAAATTTAAAGGAAGATGGGCACACCTGGGGAGGGCCAGGACTCATATTGTTGTTGGGTGATGCCTGGGCAATCACACCTACTGTGGCTATTGTGAGTTTCTGTAAGTTCCGTTGTATCATCTATGCAGAGGAGCCCATTGATTGTCCTTTTGGCCAGTCCTAGCCTGGTGCTGCACGTTAGGAACCTTTTTAGAAGCATTTTTTGCTGAATATGGCATTTAAGATGCAGAAAGAGGATATAATACATCTAAAATGTGGTAAAAGGAGAATTTCTTGGGATTCCCACATCATGGCCACATTTGGTGGGTTTAGCTGAAAACTTAGGTACAATGATCACTCTACTGGAATCCCCAAAAATTGCAAGAAACTAGCACTATGTGCATAAAACTGAAATATCAGTTTTGGGCATACTTCCTTTTGAAAATATTTTTATATATATTTGATAACTAAGTTAATGGTTTCCTTGCTGTAAATGTAGCTTATTGCAAGTGATACAGTATGGTACAGTGTCAGTCTTTGTCGAGTGAAGGCTGTCATGACATCTTTAAAAATGGGCAGTACTGTTTGAAGTTGAGAAAAAAAGAGACTTCTAGAATAATGGACCTGATCTGCCATAACTATCTATTTAAAGGTAATATCTTGGGATGTATAATGAGTTTTCTCACCTAAATGACAAGAATCAGTACGTAACTAATGAAGTCTCTTGTAATCTGAAGCAAAAAAAATAATAAAGGGAATAAGGGTGAGAGAAAAGGAGCATAATTAAATCTTGTCTTTCCTTTAAACATGAGATCCTAAAGTACAGAAACTGTATTTTGATGGTTGTGTTTAATTCATTTCAAACAAATGTCACAAAACCTAACAAGTGTGAGTCAGTGAGTCCTATTTTACTTTCAACAGTATTTTAATTGCTTGACTTCTTCCCAGAGAGCGAGAGACAGTGTGTTATTCATATCTCGAAGATGTTAACCCAATACATTTTCTTTTATTATATTTAACGTTCACACATTTTACTTATTTCTACATATTGGTCTTCAGATAAGAGGGTAAGTGGGTACTGTATCCCTGCTGTGTACATAGACATCATCTATACATTAGGTTACAGGATGCTTGTGCATGCTATTAAGTCAGTGTGATCCCACATGTCCAAAATGAAGCTGGAGCTGTAACCTGAAAGCTTCTGCAATGTGTGGAAGGAACAGATTTTCATCATGGAACCTAAGGTTATAGCACTCCAAGAGACAACCCTCTACCAGGATCACCTCTTTCACACAAAATATTAACTTGTTTTTCCTGGTCCTAATCTAGTTTAGAATAAAGTGAAAATGTGTAAATAACTTGATAAAATTATTAATTTTCCTTATGATGAAAAATAAAATGCACGGTCAATATTTATCCAGGGAAAAAAAATGTTTTGTGCCTACTGTGCCTAATGGCAAATTTGGTCCTGATATGTGGTCGAAAAATCACTATGTAGTATAAAGGATTAGATAGAGGCACTGAGGACTTTCATGGCACAGTATGAACTCAAACTAAATCCTTTTGTAAAAAGTACATATATTTATTATATCAATGAATGTTAAAAATTTAACAGAGGGGAAAAAAGGGCTTTTTGTTCAATTAAGGGTAGCAAAACAGTTCTACTAAAAACATATATTCCTCTATAGAAGATTGTACATTAGATATAGTGTCCACCCAGTCATGAAGGACCTCTATTCACATAATTTCAGTCTGAACATGTTTCATGGAGTACCCACTTCTAGGTTCAGTTATCTATTCTTTTGGTGTAGCACACACTCCATACTAATATCACTATGACATGCATGTGCTGCTTTGCAGTTAGTCTAGAAGAAATCTGTTGACTGAGGGCTAGGAGGCAATATGTCTTTACTGCCTGTTTTAAAACTCAAAAGCCCACACCTAAACATGCATTGAAAGTGGTTGCAGAGCACAGTCCCAATCACTTGAATGGGTTGTGTTCAGCGGGTATCATTTTTGCCTAAGGCCCCTTTCACACTTGCGGACCGTTGATATCCGCCTGTCAGTTTTTCAGGTGGATCTAAATGGATGCCCCATGCATCTCTATGGGGCATCGGATGTCAGCAGAGACATGTCAGCTGACATCCGATCCTTTCCGTCAAATCCAGACGGACGGAAACCCTTATTTTCCATCCGTCTAGCGGATCGGATGGGATTGGATAAGGACGGACAGGCGGTCCGTTCTCATTCGATTCCCCCATTGAGAACAGCGGGGACCCGACAGCTCTGTCTCTGCACACAGAGCAGAGACAAAGCTGCCATCCGTCTGCTCAGCAGGGGATCGGTGGATCGATCCCCCGCTAAGAAAAACGGAGTCCGCCGACGGAGCGAACATTGTGTAAGGGGCCAAAACAACAATTTGCATATATACAACCCCATCTGGCTGCCTTTGCAGCTTAAAAAGGGCAGTCAAAGGACAGTAAAACTGCATCCCAACTGTCTATTTGCATAGACAGATACAAAAATCTACACAAAAGTTACAAAGTATAACAAAAAATCACACAGTATTGAAAATATTAGTGATAAACTTACAGAAAATAGTATTTCTCTTGCTCATGGAATTGGATAGAAAATGTTAACCATACCACTCCCCCCCCCCGCCTCACCCCAAATAGAGGGGACCTCTCAAAAATAACTCAAAATAATTTCAGATGTCTACCTCTTTAAACCTTAGAGATGAAAATTAGTTTCTACTCAGTAAAAAATTCCAATCAAATGGAAGGTGCTGGCCACTTCATATTACAGAACAAACCAGTTGAAGACCAAGCCTTTTCTGGCACTTTTTGTTTACAAATGTAATCAGTATTTTTTGCAAGAAAATTATTTATAACCCCCCAACCATTATATATTTTTTTTTAGCAGAGACCCTTAATAATACAATGGTGATCGTTGCAATTTTTAATGTCACACAGTATTAGCGCAGTGTTTTTTTTAACGCAATTTTTTGAACAAAATACATTTTAATGAATTTTAAAAAACACAATATATACCCCACTTTTTGTATAATATGAAAGATGATGTTAAACTGAGTAAAGAGATACCTAACATGTCATGCTTTAAAATTGCACATGCTCCTGGAATGGCGTCAAACTACAGTACCTAAAAATCTCCATAGATGACGCATTAAAGGCTTTTACAGGTTTTCTTTTTAGAGTTACAGAGGAGGTCCAATATGAGAAAATATTGCGCTCACTCTAACATTTACGGTGATACCTCACATGTGTGGTGCGAACACTGTTTACATATGCATGTGCGGCTTACATATGCGTTCGCTTCTGTGCGCGAGCACGGAGGGATGGAGGCGCGTTAGATTTTTTTTTTCTGATTTATTTTATTTTTTCATTTTTAAACTGTGTCTCTAATTTTTTTTTTTTTGATCAATGTAAACATCCCTTGTAATAGAAATAAGGATGACAGATCCACTTTATGGAAATATCTGGGGTAAAAAAGACCCCAAATCTCTTCTTTACCTTCAACCACTTGCCGACCGCCGCAAGTACATATACTGCGGCGGTCAGCCCCTCACAGGCAAAGTGACGTATGGGTACGTCACTAGCCTGTGAGACTCTGGGGGGCGAGTGCGCGCCGCCGGAGGTGCGCTCCCGCGCGGTCACGGACCCCCCCGCGCCCGATGTCCACCGGCACTCGCGATCGTCCGTGACAGCGAGAGCAAGGCAGGTGGCTGATGTAAACAAGCCGCCTGTCATTCTCCCCTATGTATGAACAGTGATCATACGGTTCTACTATGTAGGACCGTTGATCACTGTTCCTACACTTCAAGCCACAGCCAATCACAGTAAGAATAACGCCCCTAGGGACACACACCACCCCTCCTTCTCAAATAAAGTTAACCCCTTCACTACTAGTGTCATTTTACAGTAACAGTGCATATGTATAGCACTGATTACTCTAGTAATGTAATGGTAACTCCAAAAGTGTCAAAAATGTCAGTCAATGGTCCGATCTGTCCGCCGCAATGTCGCAGTCCCGCAAAAAAAATCGCAGATCGCCGCCATTACTCGTTAAAAAAAAAAACAACAAAAATCTTTCCCTTTGTTAGTAAACGCGATAACTTTTGCGCAAACCAATAAAAATACGCTTTTTGCTATTTTTTTTACCAAACATATGTAGCGTAAAACAAATCGGCCGAAATGGGTTTTTTTTTGGGGAATTTCATATAAAAAAATGTGAAAAATATTGTTATTTTTGCAAAATTGACACTATTTTTTTGTTTATAGCTCATGATCAAAAAAATCGCACAGGTGATCAAATACCACCAAAAGAAAGCTCTGTTTGTGGGAAAAAAAGGACGTCAAATTCGTTTAGGAACAGCGTCTCACGACCGTGCAATTGTCCGTTAAAGTCATGCAGTGCTGAATCGCAAAATACCCCCTGGTCAGGAAGGGGGTAAAATCTTCCGGGGCTTAAGTGGTTAAAATAAAAGATCCAAAAAAAAATGAAAACAAAAATTGTTTACTTCCACCCTGGACCAAAAGTGATGTCATGACTCCAAGGCCATAGAGGTGAGCAAAGATGATCTATTCTTTTTTCCGCCTCTGTGACCAGCCGGCGGCACTGTCAGATCATTTCTTGGGCAAGCAAGGGGAAAGGATAAGCCTCATGAGCCACTCGGGACGCTTTTAAAAGAATGCCAGGCACAGGCCGAAAACAATACCGGGGTTATGGCTGATTTCTTCAACCATAATCCCAGGAAGCTACTTGCAAACCTCAACGTATACATATAGTACGTATTGCGGTCAGCAACTGCTCACATAGGTTTTGGTAATTACAACCTTAAAAAAAAAAAACGCTTCCACTTATGAATTATGGATCCGAAATTAAGAGTCCTTGTTTTTTCACAAGGCTTTATAATTGTGCACTGTATAGAATGGGAGTTATGGATTTTTACATCTTTCAGAATCTTGAAGATTGAAACACACATACTTTATCTCAGAAGCTAGATGAAACGACACAACATACCCATATGGAGGGTGAAGAATGGTTACTGTTGAGATTTCAGCCTAGTTTTTTCGTTCTATTCAGAAATGCTGAACGATAAAAACTGACAGCTCAGGAGGAGTCACTGTACTAACTATCTGACCTTAGTACAGTCATCTCCCCTGCTGTCCTATTGTGTTCTGACAGGGGGAACACCCCCGCCCCCCCCTGCCAGAACACTCCGGTCAGCACTCTTAGCCCAGCACTCTCAGCCTTTTTTGGTCATGCCCCTTTAACAGAAGCTGGCCAAGCGGCTTCTGTCAGACACAGGGTACACACAGCTTAACCACTTGCCTACAGTGCACTTTCACCCCCTTCCTGCCCAGACCGATTTTCAGCTTTCAGCGCTCTCACACTTTGACTGAGAATTACTGAGTCATGCAACACTGTACCCATACAAAAATTGTGTCCTTTTTTTCACACAAATAGAGCTTTCTTTTGATGGTATTTGATCAATACTGGGTTTTTTATTTTTTGTGCTATAAATAAAAAAAGACTGAAAATATCGTGAAAAAACGCATTTTTCTTTGTTTCTGTCATAAAATTTTGCAAATTAGTAATTTTTCTTCACAAATTTTGGCCAAAATTTATACTGCTACTTATCTTTGGTAAAAAAAAACCCAAATAAGTGTATATTATTTGGTCTTTGTGAAAGTTATAGAGCCACAAGTTATGGTGCTATGCATTGAAAATTGATCACACTTGATCACACCTGATGTACTGAAGGCCTATCTCATTTCTTGAGACACTAAAAGGTCAGGAAAGTACAAATACCCCCCAAATGACCCCTTTTTGGAAAGTAGACATTCCAAGGTATTTAATAAGGGGAATGATGAGTTTTTTGAAGTTGTAATTTTTTCCCACAATGCTTTGCAAAATGAAGATTTTTTTTTTTTTACAAATTGCCGTATTAACAGGTTATTTCTCTCACACAGCACATGTATACTTGCAACTACACCCCAAAACACATTCTACTACTCCTCCTGAGTATGGCGATACCACATGTGTGAGACTTTTTCACAGCCTGGCCACATACAGAGGCCTAACATCCAAGTAGCAGCGTCCGGCATTCTAGGAGCACAAATTACACATATCATTTCCTGACAACCTATCGCACTTTTGAAGGCCCTGGAGCACCAGGACAATGGAAACCCCCATAAAATGACCCCATTTTGGAAAGCAAACAGCCCAACGTATAATTTTTGAGGCATAATGAGTCTTTTGAATATGTCATTTTTTTCCACAAGTTTTTGGAAAATGTGGAAAGAAAATGAAAACACATTTTTTTTACACAAAGCTGTCCATTTATGCAATATTTCTAACACATCGCATGTACATAGCAAAACTTGCACCCCAAAATACATTCTGCTATTCCTCCTGAGTATGGCGATACCACATGTGTAACACTTTTTCACATCCTGGCCACATACATAGGCCTCACATCCAAGTAGCGCTTTACACAAAGTTGTCCATTTATCCACTTTAAGACTGGGCCTATTTTTGACACTTGGTGTTTACAAGCTAAAATCATTTTTTTTGCTAGAAAACTACTTTGAACCCCCAAACATTATATATTTTTTTTTAGCAGAGACCCTAGAGAATAAAATAGAGATCGTTGCAATATTTTTTATCACACCATATTTGCGCAGCAGTCTTCCAAATGCGATTTTGTTTGAAAAAAATTCACTTTTTTTAACTAAAAAATAAGAAAACAGTAAATTTTACATTGGTACTTAAAAATCCCCATAGGCAACATTTTAAAAATTTCTGCAGGTTACTAGCTTAGAGTTACAGAGGAGGTCTAGGGCTCAAATTATTGCACTCGCTCTAACGATCGCGGCGATACCTCACATGTATGGTTTGAACACCGTTTACATATGTGGGCGGGACTTGCGTATGCGTTTGCTTCTGCGCGCGAGCTAACGGGGACAGGGCCCTTTAATTTTTTTTTTTCCTATTTATTTTATTTATTATTTTTTTATTTTTACACAGTTTAAAAAAAAAAAATGTTTTGATCATTTTTATTCCTATTACAAGGAATGTAAACATCCCTTGTAATAGAAATAGGCATGACAGGTCCTCTTTATTGTGAGATCTGGGGTCAAAAAGACCTCACACCTCACAACTACACTAAAAAAGAAAAAAAAAAAAAATTGTTGAAAGAGGAAAAAAAAAAGCAAAAAAAAAAAGCGGCCCTTTAATCCGGTTGCTAGGCAACGTCTTTTGACGTAGCTCCGGTCCTCCAAGACCATAGAGTTGAGTGAGGGCCATCTTGCCCTCACTCGACTTCCTGTCTCTGAGGATCCGGGACCGGATAGTTTTCCCCGCTGCCGGCGGGTCCGGTAAGCTGGGAAAACGTCTGGGACGCGGCAGGAGGGGGGGCACCTCTTCCCCTGCACCGTAAGGGTAATTCCGCGGCGAATCCGCCACTGGGACCACCCTTATCTGAAAGCCGACCGCCCGCCGTTTCAAAAAATACCGGGGTTATGGGGGCTATCTGCTGCCATAACCCCAGTATTTAGCTTTTAATGGCCGACGCATATAGTCGTTAGGCGGTCAGTAAGTGATTGCATGTATATGGCAAACAGGTGACGATGACTGATGGGGTGACAGGTGACGATGACTGATGGGGTGACAGGTGACAATGACTGATGGGGTGACAGGTGACGATGACTGATGGGGTGATAGGTGACGATGACTGATGGGGTGACAGGTGACGATGATTGATGAGGTGACAGGTGATGATGATTGATGAGGTGACAGGTGACGATGATTGATGGGGTGACAGGTGACGATGATTGATGGGGTGACAGATGACAATCACTGACAGGGTGACATGTGACGATGATTGATGGGGTGACAAGTGACGATGACTGATGGGGTGACAGGTGACGATGACTGATGGGGTGACAGGTGACGGTGATTGATGGGGTGACAGGTGACGGGCGATGGTCACTGATGGGTGACAGGTGAC
Source organism: Pelophylax lessonae (assembly GCF_965119305.1). Lineage (NCBI taxonomy): Eukaryota > Metazoa > Chordata > Amphibia > Anura > Ranidae > Pelophylax > Pelophylax lessonae. The sequence continues at coordinate 188,127,673 of NC_138768.1, forward strand.
GGGCGATGGTGCACGGCGGTACTGATGGCAGTCTCTGGTGACTGGTGAACTTTAGGCTATGTTCACATGTGAGCGTAGCGATCACGGGCAGAATCACTGCGATTCTGCCCGTGATCCAGAAATCATTGCAAATTGCGGGGCGCCTGTGCGCTGCCCGTGATTTGCAATAGCACCCCAAATGCTGTGCGATGTTGCTGCGATTTCCGCCTGCCGAATTGCGGTAACATCGCGCAAACAACGCATGACGCTCCAAAGAAACTCTTGTACCTTTTTTGGGCGTCATGCGATGTTTGCGCGATGTTACCGCGATTCGGCAGGTGGAAATGGCGGCAACATCGCACAGCGTTTGGGGTGCTATTGCAAATCAGGGGCAACGCACAGGCGTCCCGCGATTTGCAATGATTTCCGGATCGCGGGCAGAATCGCAGTGATTCTGCCTGCGATCGCTACGCTCACATGTGAACGTTATGGGTGTCAATTTCTGGGCACTGATGAGGTGACTGTTGGGTGACAGGTGACATTGGGGGGGGGGGGGTGAGGACTGTGTGGGGACATTTATTAGTGTGATTTTTACTTTGTGACATGTGTACAGAGCAGTAACTCACTATTTCTAGCTCTGCTCCCCTCATACTGGAAACTGTATGAGGAGAGAAGAGCTAGTAACAGTCAGTTACTGCTCTGTGTTTACATTTTGTGATCGGCTGTGAATGGATTCACAGCCGATCACATAGTAAACAGTCACTGTCAGTGACTGTTTACTACCGCTGGTGACAGCTGTGTTCCTACGGAACACAGTGCCACCGACATGACCGCGCTGCGCGCTCCCGATCGCGCATGCGCGGTCATCTGGTGGGCGCCTTCATTGTGATCGGCTGTGTCATTGGAACACAGCCGATCACGTGGGAAACAGCCACGCCCATTGGCTGTTTCCCCCCTGCCGGTGACGGGGGTGTCCCGGGGACACCCCGACACCGGCAGTGCAGGGCGGCGCGCACGCGATCGCGCGCCTGCCCTGCTTAAAGTGCCGCCGTCATATGACGGCGGCCCAGGATAATGGTCACTCCGCTCCGCCGTCATATGACGGCGGGCGGGCGGCAAGCGGTTAATGTCGCGTTGTCAACACAATGCTGCCCAACATTTGGCTTGTGAGTAACTTTATCCCACCTGAACAATTCCAGTCAATTGGGAGTTGTAATCACACAGTAACATGATTTTATGAAGTACACATGCCATGGACATAGGCTAAATTAAAAAAGAATAGCGCACACATGCAAAAGAAATGACTATCAAATATGAAGACAATCCATAAATAAAAATGGGGATTTGGTCCCACCATATGGCCATATCGTGCTCAAGCCCACCACTACGTCAAAGTACCCCATTGTCAGTGGGTCCTACACTATCCATAAAAAAGGATGAATCCAGCCTCTCTAACCCTTGGAGACAACACTCCTTGCTGGGAGAGATGTGCTAATGCACTACAAAGGACTCCTCCTATATCTACTTGATAGTGGACACTGATAGAGTACAGGTGTGTGTGTGTGTGGGGGGGGGGGGTGCTCAACCCCAGAAGTCTGGTCAGACCGAATACATAATAAACAAGCAAAAAGTTGGGGGAGCAAACCCTGAACATGTATTTCTAAAGCTGGTGCAGCTATGAACCAAGCGACGTGCATATTAAAAAAGAATAGCGCACACGTGCAAAAGAAATAACTATCAAATTTGAAGACAATCCATAAATAAAAATGGGGATTTGGTCCCACCATATGGCCATATCGTGCTCAAGCCCACCACTACCTCAAAGTACCCCATTGTCAGTGGGTCCTACACTATCCATAAAAAAGCCTTTCTAACCCTTGGAGACAACACTCCTTGCTGGGAGAGATGTGCTAATGCACTACAAGGGACTCCTCCCATATCTACTTGATAGTGGACACTGATAGAGTACAGGTGTGTGTGTGGGGGGGGGTGCTCAACCCAGAAGTCGGGTCAGACCGAATACATAATAATAGGAGGAGTCCCTTGTAGTGCATTAGCACATCTCTCCCAGCAAGGAGTGTGGTCTCCAAGGGTTAGAGAGGCTGGATTCATCCTTTTTTATGGATAGTGTAGGACCCACTGACAATGTGGTACTTTGACGTAGTGGTGGGCTTAAGCACGATATGGCCATATGGTGGGACCAAATCCCCATTTTTATTTATGGATTGTCTTCATATTTGATAGTCATTTCTTTTGCATGTGTGCGCTATTCTTTTTTAATATGCACGTCGCTTGGTTCATAGCTGCACCAGCTTTAGAAATACATGTTCAGGGTTTGCTCCCCCAACTTTTTGCTTGTTTATTATGTATACGGTCTAACCAGACTTCTGGGGTTGAGCACTCCACCCCCCCCACACCACCCCACCCCACACACACACACACACACACACACACACACACACACACCTGTACTCTATCAGTGTCCACTATCAAGTAGATATAGGAGGAGTCCCTTGTAGTGCATTAGCACATCTCTCCCAGCAAGGAGTGTTGTCTCCAAGGGTTAGAGAGGCTGGATTCATCCTTTTTTATGGATAGTGTAGCACCCACTGACAATGGGGTACTTTGACGTAGTGGTGGGCTTGAGCACGATATGGCCATATGGTGGGACCAAATCCCCATTTTTATTTATGGATTGTCTTCATAATTGATAGTCATTTCTTTTGCATGTGTGCGCTATTCTTTTTTAATATGCACATCGCTTGGTTCATAGCTGCACCAGCTTTAGAAATACATGTTCAGGGTTTGCTCCCCCAACTTTTTGCTTGTTTATTATGTATTCGGTCTGACCAGACTTCTGTGGTTGAGCACCCCGCCCCACCCCCCCCCCCACACACACACACCTGTACTCTATCAGTGTCCATTATCAAGTAGATATAGGAGGAGTCCCTTGTAGTGCATTAGCACATCTCTCCCAGCAAGGAGTGTTGTCTCCATGGGTTAGAAAGGCTGGATTCATCCTTTTTTATGGATAATGTAGGACCCACTGACAATGGGGTACTTTGACGTAGTGGTGGGCTTGAGCACGATATGGCCATATGGTGGGACCAAATCCCCATTTTTATTTATGGATTGTCTTCATATTTGATAGTCATTTCTTTTGCATGTGTGCGCTATTCTTTTTTAATATGCACGTCGCTTGGTTCATAGCTGCACCAGCTTTAGAAATACATGTTCAGGGTTTGCTCCCCCACCTTTTTGCTTGTTTATAGGCTATATTACCAAAAGTATTGGAACGCCTAACTTTACATGCCCATGAACATTATTGGCATCCCAGTCTTAGTCCGTAGGGTTCATTATTGAGTTGGCCCACCCTTTGCAGCTATAACAGCTTCAACTCTTCTGGGAAGGCTGTCCACAATGTTTAAGAATGTGTCTATGGGAATGTTTGACCATTCTTCCAGAAGCACATTTGGAAGGTCAGGCACTGATGTGGATGAGAAGGCCCAGCTCGCAGTCTGCACTCTAACTCGTCCCAAAGGTGTTCTGTTGGGTTGAGGTCAGGACTCTGTGGAGGTCAGTCAAATTCCCCCACCCCAAACTCGCTCATCTATGTCTTTATGAACCTTGCTTTGTATACTGGTGGAAATTCATGTTGGAACAGGAAGGGCCAACCCCAAGCTGTTCCCACTCAGGAAAAAAACATGACAGCTACCCCTTTGGTCTGCCATGGCTCCGATAAATTTGATGTCCTACAATGTTAGAGGCCTGAACACCTCCAGCAAAAGGCGTAAGGTAATTAAAGAACTGTGCTATTATGAGGCAAATGTGATATGCTTACAAGAGACATATATCACACATGCCTCAGGGTACAGACTCTCCTCTCATCTCTTGTCAATGTGGTTTTATGGAGACTCGACTTTGAGTCGCTTACGGGGAGTGGCTATTGGATTTGATAGGAGTACTGTGCTCATACTAAAGGAGCAGCTGGCAGACCCTGAGGGAAGGTTCTTATATCAAAGGGAGACTGTTTAACATAGAATGTACCTTCGGAAATATCTACTTCCCTAACAGAGAGCCAAATTATTTCTTGAGGAAAATCTTGAAAAAGCTGATGATATTTAAAGAAGGGAAGCTTATTGTAGCAGGAGATCTCAACATGTGTGTGGATCTGCGGGTGGACTCCTCGGTGGGTTCTTCCCGTCTTTTACCACAAAGGCAGAATGAAATTAAGAGACTATTAGTGGAGCACCAGTTAGTGGATACTTCAAGGATTAAACACCATGAGGTCAGGGTTTACACCTATTATTCCTCTGTCCATGGGTCATACTCAAGGATTGACTACATTTTAATAGAAAGTCAACTGTTAGCTACTCTTAAAGATGCTGCCATTAGGACCATTACATTTTCTGATCATGCTCCAGTAGTGATCCAATTAGAAGTGGTGCCAGAGGCATCCAGAAAAATTGCTTGGAAACTGAATGACCCTCTCATTCAGGACCCAAATGTAATTGAGAAGATCAAACAGGAATTAGAGAGTTATTTTTTCTATTAATAACACACCAGAAATCTCGTGGTCCACTCTGTGGGAGTCACAGAAGGCCTACATAAAGGGGGATATTAACCACTTTACCACTGGAGGATTTTCCTGCTTTACGTCCAGGCTACTTTTTGCGATTCGGCACTGTGCAACTTTACCTGCAATTGCGCGGTCATGCAATGCCATACCCAAACGAAATTTAAGTCCTTTTTTTCCCACAAACAGAGCTTTCTTTTGGTTGTATTTGATCACCTCTGCGCTTTTCATTTTTTGCGATATTAATAAAAAAGCGACAATTTTGAAAAAATAACAACATTTTTCAACTTTGACAGGTAAAAAATATCCAATCTATTCAATTTTTGTCATATATTTAGGCCAAAATGTATTTAGCTACATGTCCTTGACAAAAAAATTCTCAATGAGCTTATTTTTAACAGAAAGATTTTACCCCATTCCTGACCAGGCCATATTTTGCGATTCGGCACTGCGTTAATTTAACGGACAATTGCGCGGTCGTGCAACGCTGTACCCAAATTAAATTTATGTCCTTTTTTTCCCACAAATAGAGCTTTCTTTTAGTGGTATTTGGTCACCTCTGCAATTTTTACTTTTTGCGCTATAAACAAAAAAAGAGCGACAATTTTGAAAAACAATATTTTTCAAATTTTTTTATATGAAATTCCCCCCCAAAAAAATGTAAAAATCAAAATTTTTTAACATTTTAGGCCAATTTGTTTTCTGATACATATTTTTGGTAAAAAAAATCGCAATAAGCGTATTTTGATTGGTTTGCGCAAAAGTTATCGCAGCTACTAACTACGGGAAATTTATGTCATTTTTATTGTTTTTTTTTTAACTAGTAATGGCGGCGATCTGCGATTTTTTTTTACGGGACTGCGACATTGCGGCGGACAGATCGGACCCTTGACTGACATTTTTGACACTTTTGGGGGTACCAGTGACATTACTACAGTAATCAGTGCTATAAATATTTACTGTTACTGTAAAAATGACACTGGCAGGGAAGGGGTTAACTTTTATTGGTGATCAAGGGGTTAATGTATGATTGGTGCTTACTGACGTGTGTGGGGGGAGGGGACTGTGTGACACAGGCACAGATCGCAGGTTCAGCTATGCTGAATCCTGCAATCTGTCCCTGCCTGTCACTTAGGAGATCCGCCCGCTTTGTTTACACAAGCGGGCGGATCTCCACACTCGATCCCCGACGATTGGGGAAGAGCGGCGATGATCACCGCCGCTCCTCCCCTGGCCCGACTCCCACTGTGACTGAATACAGCAGGATCGACCCTCCGGCAGCGCGCACGCGCCGCCCACAAGGGGAGGAGTCCAGCAACATAGACCTAAGTTGCTGGACGATAACGAACCTCTTTGCCGCACAACTCTCAATGTGAGTGGTCGCCAAGTGGTTAAAAGGCATAGGAACACAAAAGAAGAGAAAAAAGAAGGAGAGGATGAATTCACTCTTTAGGGAGATTCAGGAGCTGGAACAACAGACCAGGCCTAAAGGTATCCCAGCGAAGTGGGAGTTAATTGAAAAAAAAAGGGGAGTTAGCAGCACTCTTCGAACAAGATACAAAACCTGCATTCCATATAGTTATGGGGAAAAAACCTTGGAAATGGTTGTCAAAAGCAGTGAGGGAAAAAAAATGTATCCTTTATCCCAAAAATTAGAAACGACAAAGGGGAAATGGTACACTCATCCCCAGAAATTGCTGGTGGTATTCCATTCATATTATAGCCAGCTCTATAATGTTAGACAGAAAGAGGAAGATAGGGAGAGAGGAAAGGAAGACCTCGAACTGCGGGAGTACCTGCAGGGACTGGACTTCCCAACAGTGTCTAAAGACAAAGTTGGAACATCTAGAGCCCCCGATCACACAGGAGGAGGTGATGGGGGCAATAAAGAATATGGCTCTGGGGAAAAGCCCGGGACCTGACGGGTACTCGATCCTGTAATATAAATTTTCCAAAAAAATGTAGACCCTAAATTATGCGAATATGTTAACGCATTTGGAGAAGGGGGGAACTTGCTAGAGGAGTCATTGCTTGCCTATATAACTATTATTCTGAAGGAGGGAAAGGATGAGCAATAAGTCCAATTTTTCTATTAAACACAGATATAAAGATCTTTGACAAAATAATAGCAGAAAAATTAAAATCACTACTGCCAAGATGGATTCATTATGACCAGGTAGGATTAGTGACTGGTTGGGAGGGGAGGGATAACTGCCTTAAGTCATTATTTTTGATCCACAAAGCAAAAATGAAAGAGGCCCTGGTCGTATTCCTGCCAATAGACGCCGAAATGCCTTTGACAGGGTAGATTGGGGTTTCATGTTAGAAACCCTGACGTCTATGTATTGTCAATAGGATGATACGATGGATTTCCATCTTTGACCATCACCCAATGGCAAGAATTAGAGTGAATGGTAGTCTGTCCCCCTCCTTCGAACTATTCAATGGTACTAGGCAAGGATGCCCCCTCTCCCCAGTGCTGTTTGTGATAGCTTTGGAACCCCTGCTGGCAGAAATCTGTAAAAACACGGACATTAGAGGGAGTGAGAGTGGGGAACAAGGAGTATAAGGTAGCTGCGTATGCAGATGATGTGCTATTTTACATTTCCATACCCAGGTTAACATTACTGATCGTGCTGGAGGAACTGGGACGATATGAGAAGATGTCAAACTTTAAAATCAACATAGCTAATTCGGAAATCTTGAATATATTAACCCCAAAGAGAGAACAGCAGGCAACACAACCTAAATTCCCCTTTGTATGGTGTAGAGAGGAACTGGGATATCTGGGAGTATAGTTAACTACATCTTAATGACCCTGTATAAGGCCAACGATATTCCAATGCTCAATAGCGTCAAGGATCAATTGAACCTCCTGAAACATAGACCACTCTCAAAGCTAGGTAGAATTAATACACTAAAAATGAACATCTTGCCCAAGCTTATATATACATTTCAAATTATTCCAATTACCTTACCTCAGGATTACTTTTGGAAACTGAGAGCTATGGTTATAAAATACATATGGGCACATTAACGACCCAGGATCTCTTATGCCATGTTGGCAAAGGAAAAAAGAGTAGGGGGGTTAGCAGCGCCCATTTTTGAAAAGTATTATTAGGCAATCACTGTTGCATGAATAGCGGACTGGATGCATAATAAGGAAGCTAAGAGTTGGTTGGAGATTGAATGGTCACAAAGTAAGGTTGATTTAGGTAAGATGGTTTGGGTTCCTCGGGGATACCGAGAACTGGCCAATAGCACAAACCCACTAACTAGGAACACTTTTAGGATATGGGATGGTCTTTGTAGACTATACCACTGGGATTATAATGCACCTTTAATTTCATTAATAGACACAAATTATTTTAAACCAGGAAAAGAGGACTACTTATATTTTGTTAAATGGAGGGAAATAGAATTTGCAAGTTTTTTAAAATAACACAAAAATGGGGAAGTATGCAATTAGATAGATGGAAATACACACAACTGCAGCACTTTGTGCACTCACTACCACAGCCACTGTGGGGGAAAGATAATATGAGGTCAATAGTGAAACTGTTCTGCTCTTCTGCCATTCTGTTCTTCCTTATGTATAAAGCTGTATGTGAAATGTTCTGACTTGGATTACTAAATATATGTAAGAGATTTTTTAAAGAATTGACAATATTAATTAAAAGTTAATATACAAATATCAGAGTTGAGAGCATGAAGTTGTCCAAAATGTCTTGGTTTGCTAATGCCTTAAGTGTTCCCTTCACTGAAATAAGGGGCCAAGCCCAAACCCTGAAAAACAACCCCACACCGTAATCCTCCCTCCACCAAATGATTTAGACCAGTGCACAAAGCAAGGTCCATAAAGACATGGATGGACAATTGTACATGCGGTGAGGCTGAGCGGACGGAGTTTCACTGAGCTCCCGGCGCCCTTCTCAGCAATACCCGCCATGACAGCACCAGGCCCGCAGGTGGGACAGAGGAGCCTGGTAAACATGGCAAGGTGGGGGTAGCACGCAGGGGGGGGCGGTGGTGAAAGTGATAGGTGGCTTCACAGATGCTTGTATTACTTCCATATAAAAACAACAGGGGGCTTTACCTAAGTACACACACTCTTGGCAGCTATAGTGGCAAGGAATGTGTAAAAAAAGCATGTCTGCAGCACTGCAAAAATTGTAATCCCTGGCAAGTGGCCGAAGATTCCAATTCCCCCATGCTGGCAACAGTTCCAACTTGGGAGACTCTGGAAATTATAGAGTTAGGACCGCAGTACTCAGAGGAGCTTTGAGATAGACACTCCTGCTTATGCATAAATTTGCAGAAGTGCGTGTAGCACCCTCCTAGGTAGGTGCTAGGTGGATAAAAGCTTAGCAGCTCCATCTGCTTATCAGGGGAGCCTGATTGTTAGTTTTGCCTGTTGCATGTGTCCATGTGTGATTAATTTGGTCTGAGGGAGTGTCCCCACTGTATCCAATAGGGGAGCCTGTTGGACAGTGGAGGAAACCCAGCCAGTGACACACAGGCTTTTATGACTATCCCAGTCGGTTGGCACAACAGTGGTGCATCCTGGGATATGTTATAAAAGCCACGGGCACATGTGACAGGGTGTCTTTGGGCAGGAAGCCAGGTCCCAGGGGGAGGGTGGTGGTTATCTCTCCTCCTGTTTGCTGAGGAAGGTGGTCACAGGCAGTCGGCCTAGTGAATCAGTGGTGTGGCTGAACCCAGAGGTCCAGTGAAGCTGACTGTGGAGGTGAAGGTAGAGCAACTCTGGAAAAACTGAGTACAGGGGAGCTTGCCAAAGGGTCTGCCCAGGAAGGGGACCGCTCCAGTGGCTAAAGTCAGCGGACGGGTGTCAGCACACAGGCAGTGATAGTAAAGGGGGTGCCAAGTTGTTAATTCTGAAGAGAATATTCAAACAGGAGCAGTTTAATTATCTTCACTTCTGTGGCAAGGTGAAGCAGCGGCCTTGCCGCACACTACAGAACAATGTCCTCAAGTTTGTGCATAGTTCATAGTTGGAGTATCCCACTCATCCCTTCTCCCATCCCAGATTTAAATAAAACACAAAAACCAACCCCCCTGGACTGATTATTGTCTGAGCCAAGAAATTTTACTGCCGTTTATCTACTGTCATGTGCTAATGGTAACCCAGGGGACCCAAGAAAGTGTAATTCTCAGCAGCTCTTTAGGGGGCAGTGCTACATGCGCAAACAAAATCCTCTGTTTTTAACGTGAATTGTTAGACAGGGTCAATTTGTTTTTTGTTTTTTTTGGCAGGCTAGCTGGTAAGTGTGCTGGGAAATCTTTGCCTATGCTCGACAGGAACTGGGAAGGATACACAACAAGATCCTGCTGGGCAGCAGGCAGTGGATCAGCAGACTGGCAAGGCAAGAGGTAGATGATCATCAGGCACTGGAAAGTCAGCAGGTAGATGACTACAGGGGGCCCTCCGTAGAAGTCCTTGATGACGAAACGCGTAAGCGCGTGAGCACGTGGTCACCAAGGTTACCCTTTGCGTTTGATGTCACACCCGGAAGCGAGCCGACCAGGTACCAGGCGGCCAGCTGACAGAGACGGGGAGAGATTACCGGACGCAGGTTAACCTCAATACTTATGATATGCTGTGATTTTGTTCATTACATGTGAGTGCAATATTGGAAGGGTCTCTTGAGGATTGTTTTAATAAATTGGAGTTATACAAGTTTACGCTATGAGCATCTTGTCATATATTTTCATGTACAACTGGGAATGCTGAGTGGGTTCGTTCCCATATTGAGAGGAGTCTGTCCATTCCAGAGTTACAGTAGTTTGAGGAAAAGGTCATCTTCAAATTGATTGATACAGGCTTAAGAATAAGCTGCCTCTGGTAAGTGTATTACCATAGGGTGTGCACAGCGGTGAGGTGGAGGCTTTCTACATGTCGTATGCACAATTGTGGATGATCAAATTATCCTCTTAACACTTGGATCCCAATTTTTTTTGGACTGTGTGCATGAAGAATTTCTATCGTTAGCAGCAATTCTTGTACCAAGGACTTTATCCGATTTTTGTTTCATCACACATGTGTGTTATTATGTCATTTATTTTAATCAGTGTATCTTTATGATATACCAGCGCTGCTAGGATATTTTTTGGTGGTTTTATGTATAAGTGGTATGATTACCCTTTTGAATACACCTTTGTGATATTAGTTTTGTATTTATAGCAGCAGCTTTACTCCCTCTTAGAGTTCACTCAAGAGGGATTACTATTGGATTTATTGAATGCTGGGTGAGTGGGTTACACCTAGATCCTACTCCTAATTTTTACACTATTTAGGAATATATTTAAACAGTTGAGTGTGTTTCTATATTATATCACTCCTAGCTTCCTAATTGGTGTTATTGAGAGTATTTCTACCTCGTGGACCTGGCCATTGGTTTTCCTTATCACATCTCACATCTTTTTAACCCTCCAAACAGGCTGCACCCAATATGCACCCAATATACATTTGTTAGGTTAATTCCAAATAGGGTGCATTATATTACCTACTGTACAGAAAGGAGAGGGAGATTTAATACATTGTTACCAAGCTGTGTTCTCTCTTTATCCCAGGACACAAAGCTTTCAGTACTAGGCTAAGTTCACACTTACGTGAATTGGATGTGGGTTTCTCTGCATCCATCTTGAATGACAGGAGATTGTGACTGACTCTCAATGGAGCCGGTTAACACATCTCTGGAGCGGATGCGATGCAGGGGTTCTGTGCATCTTTGGCTCCTTTACAGGTCCGTATTCAGCCAAAAATTCTTGCCTGATTCGTCCCTGAAACAGAGAACAGGGATGGACTGGATCCCTGCTGTCAGCCGCATCCATTTCGGATAGATTCCTTATGTTACTAATTTTGTTACATTGATTTGTGTCAGAATTCTCCACATTTTTTTAGTTTTGTTTCATTTTAGTTAAATTTCGTTTCATTTATTCATTTTCTAACGAATTCAAAATTTTGGAACGATTCAAGTTCGGATCGGAAAAATGATCAACCAATTCAAATTCCGTGTGAAGAATAGCTGGTTATTAGGCAACAGGCCAGGAAGTTGGCCGCCATGTCCTTATCAACCGATGGCTCATCAGCTGTCAGCGGACTTCACCACTAAAAGCAAACAAAACAATGGCAGCAATAGAAATAATGCAAAAAACTGTGTGGGGTCCCCCTTTGGGCTGGTACGGATTTTAAGGGTAACCCTACGCCAAATTTATAAAAAAATAAAAATAATTCTATATCGGCCCCCTATCCAAACATGTAGCCCGGCATATTTAAACAGTTGAGTGTGTTTCTCCATTCTACCACTCCTAGCTTCCCAGTTGGTGTTTTTGAGAATATTTCTACCTCATGGACCTGGCCATTGTTTTTCCTTATCACATCTCGCATGGGTTGTAGACAGCAGCTTTTTTTGAATCCTCCAATCAGGCTGAACCCAATATACAATGAACCCTGTCCACATCAGGTTTTGTAAACCCACTGATAGGAAAATGCTATTAGAGCACACACCCCAGACACCTGAATCACAACCTACCCATTTCCCAGTTTATGCAGGCTATGTGTATGTGTTCTGATCCAAACACATGCACATGCTCATGCACAAATGTTTACAGTATAAAAAGCTTGTATAACAGAGTTGCCCAACAATAGTCCTCATGCGCTTGGTCGTGCAAAAGATCTAATGGCACAGACACTTGAGAACCAGAGGACTGATGAGCAAATCCTGTTTGTAAAAAGATACAATAGAGCTTTAGACTCTGTCAAGAAAGCCACAGCCCAGAACTTGAACATTTTACAGATGGGGTGCTCAACCTTTTGAAGAGTGAGGGCCACCTAAATGATTTGGTAACTGATTGTAAGCCACAATGAAATGAAATGGTTCAGAATTTTGAATGTTTTATTTTGAATAGCATAATGAACATTTTCCTCCTGCAACTACTGAATGCTGATGGGAGGGAGAGGAGGATAATCAGGCTTTCAGCAGGTGCAGGAGAAAAATGAAGAGGATTGGTTCCTGCATGTGCCGCCCTTCCTGTCCAAGCATAAAACAGAATGTGACAGGGAGGCCTCACAGGCCCCCTGGAGCTTGGGGCAGGGTTAATGGAATTTTACTGTCCCCAAACCACAAATTCAAATAAGCCCTTACTATCCTGAGTCCCCTATAAGGCTGCTTTCACACTGATGTGCTGTAGTGTACCCACACCGTGGGGGCAGCTCGTGCAGCTTAGTGCACTTGCAGCTTTCTTGTGATTTAGTTGCACTTTGCCATAGACCTCTATTATATCTTGCGGGTGTGGCGCACTTTCTGAAAGCACACCAAAACTCCTGAATTCAGGAGTTTTAATGTGCTTTCAGAAAAAGCACCAAACACACAGGATATAATACAAATCTATAGCTCAGTGCAGCTAACCTGCAGGAGCACTGTGCTGCACCCACAAATCAATGTGAAAGCCACCTAATAGTTGTTTACCCTTTTATAGGTGCTAATACGCCCATTGCAAAAGTGCAGCTTTTGTTAAATACACTGGCCTTTTTTAACTCTTCCACTTTCTGCTGGCATCGCTTTCTATCTCCAGGCTGCTAGACAGGTCCCATGCAAAGTGCATTGGCTATCACTCTGCCTGAGACAGGAGCCAGCACTACAGAGGAAGCATTAGCTTATTTTGCTCCTGTTCTCTACAGCCCCCTACTTCCTCCGCTGCCAGTGCCTGCTTGATGCACTCTGACACTCTGGGATGGTGGGATGGCAAACCTAGACCATGACTGAAGGGTTACTGACCCTAGGCATGCGCTTTCCTGGCTTGAGGTCGAAGGCCATATCAGAGAGCTCTGAGGGCCACATGTGGCCTGCTGGCCAAAGGTTGAGCACACCTGTTCTACAGGCTGACAAAAAATTTTCCCATAAGGTAAAAAATGTCCCCCTCCAGGTTTACCAAAGGAATATGGTCCAGACATTTCTCCGGCCCAAATACAAACTCAAACGTAAATTGACGAGAATATCTCATAAAACAAACCTCTTCCACAAATGGCATAACTATAATGTGTGCAACCAGCGTACTCATGTGTGGTGAACATTTTCTTCATCCACACAGTGGTGAAAAGTATATTATGTGACTCCTACAATTGCCACAGCGTTTTGTGTGTAAATTCTCAAGTGTCCCTGTGTTCTGCTATACAGTGAATCCCGAAAGTGTTCACAGCACTTCACCTTTTCCACATTTTGTTATGTTACAGTTTTATTCCAAAAGAGGATAATATCACTATTTTGCTCTAAAATTCTACAAACAATACCCTATAATGACAATGTGAAAGAGGTTTGTTTGAAATCTTTGCACATTTATTAAAAATAAAAAACAAAAAAAATCCCATGTATATACTGTAAGTATTTCACAGCCTTTGCCCAATACATTGTTAAAGCACCTTTGGCACCAATTACAGCCTCAAGTTTTTTTTTAGCATGATGCTACAAGCTTGGCACACTTATTTTTGGGCAGTTTCTCCCATTCTTCTTTGCATGACCTCTCAAGCTCCATCAGGTTAGATGGGGAGTGTCGATGCACAGTCATTTTCAGATCTCTCCAGAGATTGTGAATCGGATTCAAGTCTGGGTTCTGGCTGGGCCACTCAAGGACATTCACAGAGTTGTCCTGTAGCTACTCCTTTGTTATCTTGGCTGTGTGCTTAAGGTCATTGTCCTGTTTAGAAGATGAACCTTCGTCCCAGCCTGAGGTCCAGAGCGCTCTGGAGCAGGTTTACGTCAAGGATGTCTCTGTACATTGCTGCATTTATCTTTCCCTCAATCCTGACTAATCTCCCATTTGCTGTCACTGAAAAACATCCCCGCAGCATGATGCTGCCACCGCCATGCTTCACTGTAGGGATGGTATTGGCCAGGTGATGAGCGGTGCCTGGTTTCCTCCAAAACATGACGCTTGCCATTTAGACTAAAGGTTCAACCTTTATTTCATCAGACCAGACAATTTTGTTTTTCATTGTTTAAGAGTCCTTCAGGTGCCTTTTTGCAAACTCCAGATGGGCTGCCATGTGCCTTTTACTGAGGAGGGGCTTCTGTCTGGCCACTCTACCATACAGGGCTGATTGGTGGAGTGCTGCAGAAATGGTTGTTCTTCTGGAAGGTTCTCCTCTCTCCACAGAGAAAAGCTGGAGCTCTGTCAGAGTGACCATTGGGTTCTTGGTCATCTCCCTGACTAAGGCCCTTCTCCCACAAACACTTAGTTTGGCTGGGCGGCCCCCTCTAGCAAGAGTCCTGGCGGTTCTAAACATCTCCCATATATTGGTATAGGATACTACTGTGCTCTTTGGGACCTTCAATGCTGCAGACATTTTTCTGTACCTTTGCCCTGATCTGTGCCTCCATACAATCCTGTCTTGGAGGTCTACAGACAATTCCTTGGACTTCATGGTTTGGTTTTAGCTCTGAAAAGCCCTGTTAATTGTGGGATGTTAGATTGACAGGTGTGTGCCTTTCCAAATCATGTCCAATCAACTGAGTTTACTACAGGGGACTCCAGTCAAGCTGTAGAAACATCTCAAAGATGATCAGTGGAATCAGGATGCACCTGAGCTCAATTTTGAGTGTCATGGCAAACGCTGTGAATACTTATGTACATGTGATTTTTTCATTTTTATTTTTAATAAATTTGCAAAGATTTCAAACAGGCTTCTTTCCTGTTGTCATTATAGGATATTGTTTGTAGAATGTTGAGAAAAGTAATGAATGGAATCCGTTTTGGGATAAGGCTGTACCATAACAAAATGTGGAAAAAGTGAAGCGCAGTGAATACTTTCCGGATTCACTGTATGATGGCAAGACTATGGGCCATTCAAAAGATGCTTCAAGAAACACCATGGTGACATAGGGGTTGTCATTGCCAAGAGAAAATGTATTGATCATAGTTAACCTGTGGTGGTGTATTTCACTGAAAGAAAACACCAAACATATAACTTGAGAGCATGGTCACTGAACATGGGTCCCATATATCAACTCCTATGCGGGGATGCATACTGAGTTTACACTTTGGACATGGTACATCCTAGAGGTCCTAACACAAAGGCCTCACTAACATGTTTTCTTAATAAAGATGATGACAACAATATTATGCACTTTGACTTGTGTAGGATTCCCCTCACCAGTTTGGAATCCCAATTCTGTCCAGGTAATCCCAGTTAATTCCATGAAATATTAGCTTATTTTATGACCTATCTCAATTTTTCCCTCTGTAGTCTTATAAGACACAAATGTGCTAACTGACACAGAGGGTCACCATTTTGTTCACTAATTCTGCTCATCCTCCATACCCTTGGGCTTTTTCAATAATATAATATGGGCATGATATATTTTTTAAATTTTTCTATGTTTTTTTCCTATTACTTACTAAACCAAGTTTAAAGATCATGCTGTGTATTTATCTTTTACCCTGCTGTGACACTTTTTGTTTTTGCAGTTGCAAGCATCCATTCTATGTTAGTGTGATGCTAATGGCAACCACCAGGCAATAGATGTACAGATGCATTGTGACATCAACAGCTGCAAATGTTGTGTAAAGACAAAGGCATCTCACTATGCATGCATTGCTACCTGCTTTTTTTGGCTTGTCAGCAAAGCAGGAACAGCACTGAAGGTCACAGCCCTTCCCTGGACAAGGGAAAACACTAGCCCCAGCCCCAGAAGGAGTACCAGTTCCCCTCAGCACAAGACTATTTGTCCACACAAGGATCTATTGCTCAACAAAGCCTAAAAGCTGGCAAATGACACAGTAACAGTGGTCCGCAGCCCCGTCAAAATCCCCTGTCATTATACAATGTACTACTTACATCAGGTTTTGGGGACACAGAGTATTCTTACTGCGCAACTGTCATAGCCTTGGGCTTTTATTTTATAATGAAGATTAAACTGTTTCAAAATAGATGCTAAAAACTGTTAACTATTAATGTTGTTTTGGTGGGAACATGATGTTATTAAGAATGTCACTATGATGCCACTGTGATGTAATATATGTTTTACCAATGATGTATCTTCTGTATATATATATATGGTTATGAGTATCACAAACTATGTTCCATTGCATGATGAAGGGACCCTGGGTGGTCCTGAAACTTGGCACTTCTGAATGTGACATGCCATTCACATGGCAAAAAAGGGACATTTATTCAAGAAGCTTTTCTCTTAGTGTGTAGGTGACATATATTTCTTCTAACTGGAAAAAAAGATGCCGAGACTGGTGTCTAAGTGACCCCACACTGTGATAGCATATAAATTAAACATTTTACCTTCCTTTTACACTGTATTGTTAGAATGCTATGCATATTCCAAATTAATTCTGGACACTGTATGGTTAGAAATCATGGCAGACATGTAATGTGACTTTCAAACTGTTTCTGAAAATATGATCCAGACCTGCTCACTCCTGGCTGGGTCATGACATTACAACACAAGCTCCACGTTTTGCAATCTTTACTTTAATAGCTCCCGACCAAATCTAAATTCAGAATTCATCCAGAAAGAATGGCCATTTTAGTGAGCAAGCAGCCCCTGAAAAAGTACTTTTAGATCCAAAAGAAGTTTTAATTTGACACTGACAAAATGCTTTTTTCCACACTGGATCAACTTGTACTTTAGGTTTAATGGACCTTTTAGCAAGAGAGGAACATGCAATAGGGTCTTTTCAATTTACTTCTTCTCTGTAAATGCATTCTGGTGCCCTGGTAAAGGAATGAGGCCAGATGCGATGCCCCTGTAAAATGTCATGCAGCTCAGCACTCTTTTACACAATAAGGAAATAGGTAAAAGACATCTTTATCCATCGACAATAAAAGGACTGAGATGACCGGCCAGTGAGAATTTCCACTCTTTGATGTGAACTATAAACATATTGGACTAGGTGGGACTTTAGATGAGACCCAAGCTGGTGTTGCCCGGCGTCTCCATCCCTATAACAAAACACAAAATGAGGTTGAAGGATTTTAAGAGGTGCATGAAAGTCAGCCAGCCCCCAGTTTGATGTACTCACCTTCCAGTCTGTCACCAACCAAATAAGACCTGTCTCTTGGTACAAAGAACAGGGGTTTAGTTGACACACATTTGCAAACGCATGTGAAAGCTGCAGAGCCACGTCACGGCACCCTGTTTAAATCTGCAGTCCTACACTCTTAATTTAGTGTCCTCACACTGGAGGCACATGGCCGCTAATGGGTGGATGGGGAACAGGTGAGAGGGAGACAGCCCAACCTCCCCCAACCCATCCCCATGCACGACTGGCTATTGTCTCAAAAAGTTCAAATAATTAGGTTAAAATATAACCATGGTGCAAACTGGAGAAGACCAGCTGAAAAGCATTACACCTCCATCCCCTTGGTGGATGCAGTATATGGATAGGAAGGGATTTTATATATGGGGCATGGCCTGTAAAGCACACTGCCTTTGAAATCCCTTATTTCCTTTGGGACTTTATATGAGACAAGCAGGTCATGCTATTGGTCTCCATCCCTGTATACGGAAAACACTAGGGTCAAATCAAAAACTGCATCCACCAAAAACGCACGAAAATCGCACGGTGGGACTTTAGATGAGGCACCAAGCTGTAAGCAAGGCGTCTCCATCCCTGGTTGCTTTAAACATATTGGACTAGGTGGGACTTTAGATGAGACCCAAGCTGGTGTTGCCCGGCGTCTCCATCCCTATAACAAAACACAAAATGAGGTTGAAGGATTTTAAGAGGTGCATGAAAGTCAGCCAGCCCCCAGTTTGATGTACTCACCTTCCAGTCTGTCACCAACCAAATAAGACCTGTCTCTTGGTACAAAGAACAGGGGTTTAGTTGACACACATTTGCAAACGCATGTGAAAGCTGCAGAGCCACGTCACGGCACCCTGTTTAAATCTGCAGTCCTACACTCTTAATTTAGTGTCCTCACACTGGAGGCACATGGCCGCTAATGGGTGGATGGGGAACAGGTGAGAGGGAGACAGCCCAACCTCCCCCAACCCATCCCCATGCACGACTGGCTATTGTCTCAAAAAGTTCAAATAATTAGGTTAAAATATAACCATGGTGCAAACTGGAGAAGACCAGCTGAAAAGCATTACACCTCCATCCCCTTGGTGGATGCAGTATATGGATAGGAAGGGATTTTATATATGGGGCATGGCCTGTAAAGCACACTGCCTTTGAAATCCCTTATTTCCTTTGGGACTTTATATGAGACAAGCAGGTCATGCTATTGGTCTCCATCCCTGTATACGGAAAACACTAGGGTCAAATCAAAAACTGCATCCACCAAAAACGCACGAAAATCGCACGGTGGGACTTTAGATGAGGCACCAAGCTGTAAGCAAGGCGTCTCCATCCCTGGTTGCTTTAAACATATTGGACTAGGTGGGACTTTAGATGAGACCCAAGCTGGTGTTGCCCGGCGTCTCCATCCCTATAACAAAACACAAAATGAGGTTGAAGGATTTTAAGAGGTGCATGAAAGTCAGCCAGCCCCCAGTTTGATGTACTCACCTTCCAGTCTGTCACCAACCAAATAAGACCTGTCTCTTGGTACAAAGAACAGGGGTTTAGTTGACACACATTTGCAAACGCATGTGAAAGCTGCAGAGCCACGTCACGGCACCCTGTTTAAATCTGCAGTCCTACACTCTTAATTTAGTGTCCTCACACTGGAGGCACATGGCCGCTAATGGGTGGATGGGGAACAGGTGAGAGGGAGACAGCCCAACCTCCCCCAACCCATCCCCATGCACGACTGGCTATTGTCTCAAAAAGTTCAAATAATTAGGTTAAAATATAACCATGGTGCAAACTGGAGAAGACCAGCTGAAAAGCATTACACCTCCATCCCCTTGGTGGATGCAGTATATGGATAGGAAGGGATTTTATATATGGGGCATGGCCTGTAAAGCACACTGCCTTTGAAATCCCTTATTTCCTTTGGGACTTTATATGAGACAAGCAGGTCATGCTATTGGTCTCCATCCCTGTATACGGAAAACACTAGGGTCAAATCAAAAACTGCATCCACCAAAAACGCACGAAAATCGCACGGTGGGACTTTAGATGAGGCACCAAGCTGTAAGCAAGGCGTCTCCATCCCTGGTTGCTTTAAACATATTGGACTAGGTGGGACTTTAGATGAGACCCAAGCTGGTGTTGCCCGGCGTCTCCATCCCTATAACAAAACACAAAATGAGGTTGAAGGATTTTAAGAGGTGCATGAAAGTCAGCCAGCCCCCAGTTTGATGTACTCACCTTCCAGTCTGTCACCAACCAAATAAGACCTGTCTCTTGGTACAAAGAACAGGGGTTTAGTTGACACACATTTGCAAACGCATGTGAAAGCTGCAGAGCCACGTCACGGCACCCTGTTTAAATCTGCAGTCCTACACTCTTAATTTAGTGTCCTCACACTGGAGGCACATGGCCGCTAATGGGTGGATGGGGAACAGGTGAGAGGGAGACAGCCCAACCTCCCCCAACCCATCCCCATGCACGACTGGCTATTGTCTCAAAAAGTTCAAATAATTAGGTTAAAATATAACCATGGTGCAAACTGGAGAAGACCAGCTGAAAAGCATTACACCTCCATCCCCTTGGTGGATGCAGTATATGGATAGGAAGGGATTTTATATATGGGGCATGGCCTGTAAAGCACACTGCCTTTGAAATCCCTTATTTCCTTTGGGACTTTATATGAGACAAGCAGGTCATGCTATTGGTCTCCATCCCTGTATACGGAAAACACTAGGGTCAAATCAAAAACTGCATCCACCAAAAACGCACGAAAATCGCACGGTGGGACTTTAGATGAGGCACCAAGCTGTAAGCAAGGCGTCTCCATCCCTGGTTGCTTTAAACATATTGGACTAGGTGGGACTTTAGATGAGACCCAAGCTGGTGTTGCCCGGCGTCTCCATCCCTATAACAAAACACAAAATGAGGTTGAAGGATTTTAAGAGGTGCATGAAAGTCAGCCAGCCCCCAGTTTGATGTACTCACCTTCCAGTCTGTCACCAACCAAATAAGACCTGTCTCTTGGTACAAAGAACAGGGGTTTAGTTGACACACATTTGCAAACGCATGTGAAAGCTGCAGAGCCACGTCACGGCACCCTGTTTAAATCTGCAGTCCTACACTCTTAATTTAGTGTCCTCACACTGGAGGCACATGGCCGCTAATGGGTGGATGGGGAACAGGTGAGAGGGAGACAGCCCAACCTCCCCCAACCCATCCCCATGCACGACTGGCTATTGTCTCAAAAAGTTCAAATAATTAGGTTAAAATATAACCATGGTGCAAACTGGAGAAGACCAGCTGAAAAGCATTACACCTCCATCCCCTTGGTGGATGCAGTATATGGATAGGAAGGGATTTTATATATGGGGCATGGCCTGTAAAGCACACTGCCTTTGAAATCCCTTATTTCCTTTGGGACTTTATATGAGACAAGCAGGTCATGCTATTGGTCTCCATCCCTGTATACGGAAAACACTAGGGTCAAATCAAAAACTGCATCCACCAAAAACGCACGAAAATCGCACGGTGGGACTTTAGATGAGGCACCAAGCTGTAAGCAAGGCGTCTCCATCCCTGGTTGCTTTAAACATATTGGACTAGGTGGGACTTTAGATGAGACCCAAGCTGGTGTTGCCCGGCGTCTCCATCCCTATAACAAAACACAAAATGAGGTTGAAGGATTTTAAGAGGTGCATGAAAGTCAGCCAGCCCCCAGTTTGATGTACTCACCTTCCAGTCTGTCACCAACCAAATAAGACCTGTCTCTTGGTACAAAGAACAGGGGTTTAGTTGACACACATTTGCAAACGCATGTGAAAGCTGCAGAGCCACGTCACGGCACCCTGTTTAAATCTGCAGTCCTACACTCTTAATTTAGTGTCCTCACACTGGAGGCACATGGCCGCTAATGGGTGGATGGGGAACAGGTGAGAGGGAGACAGCCCAACCTCCCCCAACCCATCCCCATGCACGACTGGCTATTGTCTCAAAAAGTTCAAATAATTAGGTTAAAATATAACCATGGTGCAAACTGGAGAAGACCAGCTGAAAAGCATTACACCTCCATCCCCTTGGTGGATGCAGTATATGGATAGGAAGGGATTTTATATATGGGGCATGGCCTGTAAAGCACACTGCCTTTGAAATCCCTTATTTCCTTTGGGACTTTATATGAGACAAGCAGGTCATGCTATTGGTCTCCATCCCTGTATACGGAAAACACTAGGGTCAAATCAAAAACTGCATCCACCAAAAACGCACGAAAATCGCACGGTGGGACTTTAGATGAGGCACCAAGCTGTAAGCAAGGCGTCTCCATCCCTGGTTGCTTTAAACATATTGGACTAGGTGGGACTTTAGATGAGACCCAAGCTGGTGTTGCCCGGCGTCTCCATCCCTATAACAAAACACAAAATGAGGTTGAAGGATTTTAAGAGGTGCATGAAAGTCAGCCAGCCCCCAGTTTGATGTACTCACCTTCCAGTCTGTCACCAACCAAATAAGACCTGTCTCTTGGTACA
Organism: Pelophylax lessonae; assembly: GCF_965119305.1. Lineage (NCBI taxonomy): Eukaryota > Metazoa > Chordata > Amphibia > Anura > Ranidae > Pelophylax > Pelophylax lessonae. The sequence goes on from NC_138768.1 coordinate 188,149,804, forward strand.
AAGAACAGGGGTTTAGTTGACACACATTTGCAAACGCATGTGAAAGCTGCAGAGCCACGTCACGGCACCCTGTTTAAATCTGCAGTCCTACACTCTTAATTTAGTGTCCTCACACTGGAGGCACATGGCCGCTAATGGGTGGATGGGGAACAGGTGAGAGGGAGACAGCCCAACCTCCCCCAACCCATCCCCATGCACGACTGGCTATTGTCTCAAAAAGTTCAAATAATTAGGTTAAAATATAACCATGGTGCAAACTGGAGAAGACCAGCTGAAAAGCATTACACCTCCATCCCCTTGGTGGATGCAGTATATGGATAGGAAGGGATTTTATATATGGGGCATGGCCTGTAAAGCACACTGCCTTTGAAATCCCTTATTTCCTTTGGGACTTTATATGAGACAAGCAGGTCATGCTATTGGTCTCCATCCCTGTATACGGAAAACACTAGGGTCAAATCAAAAACTGCATCCACCAAAAACGCACGAAAATCGCACGGTGGGACTTTAGATGAGGCACCAAGCTGTAAGCAAGGCGTCTCCATCCCTGGTTGCTTTAAACATATTGGACTAGGTGGGACTTTAGATGAGACCCAAGCTGGTGTTGCCCGGCGTCTCCATCCCTATAACAAAACACAAAATGAGGTTGAAGGATTTTAAGAGGTGCATGAAAGTCAGCCAGCCCCCAGTTTGATGTACTCACCTTCCAGTCTGTCACCAACCAAATAAGACCTGTCTCTTGGTACAAAGAACAGGGGTTTAGTTGACACACATTTGCAAACGCATGTGAAAGCTGCAGAGCCACGTCACGGCACCCTGTTTAAATCTGCAGTCCTACACTCTTAATTTAGTGTCCTCACACTGGAGGCACATGGCCGCTAATGGGTGGATGGGGAACAGGTGAGAGGGAGACAGCCCAACCTCCCCCAACCCATCCCCATGCACGACTGGCTATTGTCTCAAAAAGTTCAAATAATTAGGTTAAAATATAACCATGGTGCAAACTGGAGAAGACCAGCTGAAAAGCATTACACCTCCATCCCCTTGGTGGATGCAGTATATGGATAGGAAGGGATTTTATATATGGGGCATGGCCTGTAAAGCACACTGCCTTTGAAATCCCTTATTTCCTTTGGGACTTTATATGAGACAAGCAGGTCATGCTATTGGTCTCCATCCCTGTATACGGAAAACACTAGGGTCAAATCAAAAACTGCATCCACCAAAAACGCACGAAAATCGCACGGTGGGACTTTAGATGAGGCACCAAGCTGTAAGCAAGGCGTCTCCATCCCTGGTTGCTTTAAACATATTGGACTAGGTGGGACTTTAGATGAGACCCAAGCTGGTGTTGCCCGGCGTCTCCATCCCTATAACAAAACACAAAATGAGGTTGAAGGATTTTAAGAGGTGCATGAAAGTCAGCCAGCCCCCAGTTTGATGTACTCACCTTCCAGTCTGTCACCAACCAAATAAGACCTGTCTCTTGGTACAAAGAACAGGGGTTTAGTTGACACACATTTGCAAACGCATGTGAAAGCTGCAGAGCCACGTCACGGCACCCTGTTTAAATCTGCAGTCCTACACTCTTAATTTAGTGTCCTCACACTGGAGGCACATGGCCGCTAATGGGTGGATGGGGAACAGGTGAGAGGGAGACAGCCCAACCTCCCCCAACCCATCCCCATGCACGACTGGCTATTGTCTCAAAAAGTTCAAATAATTAGGTTAAAATATAACCATGGTGCAAACTGGAGAAGACCAGCTGAAAAGCATTACACCTCCATCCCCTTGGTGGATGCAGTATATGGATAGGAAGGGATTTTATATATGGGGCATGGCCTGTAAAGCACACTGCCTTTGAAATCCCTTATTTCCTTTGGGACTTTATATGAGACAAGCAGGTCATGCTATTGGTCTCCATCCCTGTATACGGAAAACACTAGGGTCAAATCAAAAACTGCATCCACCAAAAACGCACGAAAATCGCACGGTGGGACTTTAGATGAGGCACCAAGCTGTAAGCAAGGCGTCTCCATCCCTGGTTGCTTTAAACATATTGGACTAGGTGGGACTTTAGATGAGACCCAAGCTGGTGTTGCCCGGCGTCTCCATCCCTATAACAAAACACAAAATGAGGTTGAAGGATTTTAAGAGGTGCATGAAAGTCAGCCAGCCCCCAGTTTGATGTACTCACCTTCCAGTCTGTCACCAACCAAATAAGACCTGTCTCTTGGTACAAAGAACAGGGGTTTAGTTGACACACATTTGCAAACGCATGTGAAAGCTGCAGAGCCACGTCACGGCACCCTGTTTGAATCTGCAGTCCTACACTCTTAATTTAGTGTCCTCACACTGGAGGCACATGGCCGCTAATGGGTGGATGGGGAACAGGTGAGAGGGAGACAGCCCAACCTCCCCCAACCCATCCCCATGCACGACTGGCTATTGTCTCAAAAAGTTCAAATAATTAGGTTAAAATATAACCATGGTGCAAACTGGAGAAGACCAGCTGAAAAGCATTACACCTCCATCCCCTTGGTGGATGCAGTATATGGATAGGAAGGGATTTTATATATGGGGCATGGCCTGTAAAGCACACTGCCTTTGAAATCCCTTATTTCCTTTGGGACTTTATATGAGACAAGCAGGTCATGCTATTGGTCTCCATCCCTGTATACGGAAAACACTAGGGTCAAATCAAAAACTGCATCCACCAAAAACGCACGAAAATCGCACGGTGGGACTTTAGATGAGGCACCAAGCTGTAAGCAAGGCGTCTCCATCCCTGGTTGCTTTAAACATATTGGACTAGGTGGGACTTTAGATGAGACCCAAGCTGGTGTTGCCCGGCGTCTCCATCCCTATAACAAAACACAAAATGAGGTTGAAGGATTTTAAGAGGTGCATGAAAGTCAGCCAGCCCCCAGTTTGATGTACTCACCTTCCAGTCTGTCACCAACCAAATAAGACCTGTCTCTTGGTACAAAGAACAGGGGTTTAGTTGACACACATTTGCAAACGCATGTGAAAGCTGCAGAGCCACGTCACGGCACCCTGTTTAAATCTGCAGTCCTACACTCTTAATTTAGTGTCCTCACACTGGAGGCACATGGCCGCTAATGGGTGGATGGGGAACAGGTGAGAGGGAGACAGCCCAACCTCCCCCAACCCATCCCCATGCACGACTGGCTATTGTCTCAAAAAGTTCAAATAATTAGGTTAAAATATAACCATGGTGCAAACTGGAGAAGACCAGCTGAAAAGCATTACACCTCCATCCCCTTGGTGGATGCAGTATATGGATAGGAAGGGATTTTATATATGGGGCATGGCCTGTAAAGCACACTGCCTTTGAAATCCCTTATTTCCTTTGGGACTTTATATGAGACAAGCAGGTCATGCTATTGGTCTCCATCCCTGTATACGGAAAACACTAGGGTCAAATCAAAAACTGCATCCACCAAAAACGCACGAAAATCGCACGGTGGGACTTTAGATGAGGCACCAAGCTGTAAGCAAGGCGTCTCCATCCCTGGTTGCTTTAAACATATTGGACTAGGTGGGACTTTAGATGAGACCCAAGCTGGTGTTGCCCGGCGTCTCCATCCCTATAACAAAACACAAAATGAGGTTGAAGGATTTTAAGAGGTGCATGAAAGTCAGCCAGCCCCCAGTTTGATGTACTCACCTTCCAGTCTGTCACCAACCAAATAAGACCTGTCTCTTGGTACAAAGAACAGGGGTTTAGTTGACACACATTTGCAAACGCATGTGAAAGCTGCAGAGCCACGTCACGGCACCCTGTTTAAATCTGCAGTCCTACACTCTTAATTTAGTGTCCTCACACTGGAGGCACATGGCCGCTAATGGGTGGATGGGGAACAGGTGAGAGGGAGACAGCCCAACCTCCCCCAACCCATCCCCATGCACGACTGGCTATTGTCTCAAAAAGTTCAAATAATTAGGTTAAAATATAACCATGGTGCAAACTGGAGAAGACCAGCTGAAAAGCATTACACCTCCATCCCCTTGGTGGATGCAGTATATGGATAGGAAGGGATTTTATATATGGGGCATGGCCTGTAAAGCACACTGCCTTTGAAATCCCTTATTTCCTTTGGGACTTTATATGAGACAAGCAGGTCATGCTATTGGTCTCCATCCCTGTATACGGAAAACACTAGGGTCAAATCAAAAACTGCATCCACCAAAAACGCACGAAAATCGCACGGTGGGACTTTAGATGAGGCACCAAGCTGTAAGCAAGGCGTCTCCATCCCTGGTTGCTTTAAACATATTGGACTAGGTGGGACTTTAGATGAGACCCAAGCTGGTGTTGCCCGGCGTCTCCATCCCTATAACAAAACACAAAATGAGGTTGAAGGATTTTAAGAGGTGCATGAAAGTCAGCCAGCCCCCAGTTTGATGTACTCACCTTCCAGTCTGTCACCAACCAAATAAGACCTGTCTCTTGGTACAAAGAACAGGGGTTTAGTTGACACACATTTGCAAACGCATGTGAAAGCTGCAGAGCCACGTCACGGCACCCTGTTTAAATCTGCAGTCCTACACTCTTAATTTGGTGGATGCAGTTTTTGATTTGACCCTAGTGTTTTCCGTATACAGGGATGGAGACCAATAGCATGACCTGCTTGTCTCATATAAAGTCCCAAAGGAAATAAGGGATTTCAAAGGCAGTGTGCTTTACAGGCCATGCCCCATATATAAAATCCCTTCCTATCCATATACTGCATCCACCAAGGGGATGGAGGTGTAATGCTTTTCAGCTGGTCTTCTCCAGTTTGCACCATGGTTATATTTTAACCTAATTATTTGAACTTTTTGAGACAATAGCCAGTCGTGCATGGGGATGGGTTGGGGGAGGTTGGGCTGTCTCCCTCTCACCTGTTCCCCATCCACCCATTAGCGGCCATGTGCCTCCAGTGTGAGGACACTAAATTAAGAGTGTAGGACTGCAGATTTAAACAGGGTGCCGTGACGTGGCTCTGCAGCTTTCACATGCGTTTGCAAATGTGTGTCAACTAAACCCCTGTTCTTTGTACCAAGAGACAGGTCTTATTTGGTTGGTGACAGACTGGAAGGTGAGTACATCAAACTGGGGGCTGGCTGACTTTCATGCACCTCTTAAAATCCTTCAACCTCATTTTGTGTTTTGTTATAGGGATGGAGACGCCGGGCAACACCAGCTTGGGTCTCATCTAAAGTCCCACCTAGTCCAATATGTTTAAAGCAACCAGGGATGGAGACGCCTTGCTTACAGCTTGGTGCCTCATCTAAAGTCCCACCGTGCGATTTTCGTGCGTTTTTGGTGGATGCAGTTTTTGATTTGACCCTAGTGTTTTCCGTATACAGGGATGGAGACCAATAGCATGACCTGCTTGTCTCATATAAAGTCCCAAAGGAAATAAGGGATTTCAAAGGCAGTGTGCTTTACAGGCCATGCCCCATATATAAAATCCCTTCCTATCCATATACTGCATCCACCAAGGGGATGGAGGTGTAATGCTTTTCAGCTGGTCTTCTCCAGTTTGCACCATGGTTATATTTTAACCTAATTATTTGAACTTTTTGAGACAATAGCCAGTCGTGCATGGGGATGGGTTGGGGGAGGTTGGGCTGTCTCCCTCTCACCTGTTCCCCATCCACCCATTAGCGGCCATGTGCCTCCAGTGTGAGGACACTAAATTAAGAGTGTAGGACTGCAGATTTAAACAGGGTGCCGTGACGTGGCTCTGCAGCTTTCACATGCGTTTGCAAATGTGTGTCAACTAAACCCCTGTTCTTTGTACCAAGAGACAGGTCTTATTTGGTTGGTGACAGACTGGAAGGTGAGTACATCAAACTGGGGGCTGGCTGACTTTCATGCACCTCTTAAAATCCTTCAACCTCATTTTGTGTTTTGTTATAGGGATGGAGACGCCGGGCAACACCAGCTTGGGTCTCATCTAAAGTCCCACCTAGTCCAATATGTTTAAAGCAACCAGGGATGGAGACGCCTTGCTTACAGCTTGGTGCCTCATCTAAAGTCCCACCGTGCGATTTTCGTGCGTTTTTGGTGGATGCAGTTTTTGATTTGACCCTAGTGTTTTCCGTATACAGGGATGGAGACCAATAGCATGACCTGCTTGTCTCATATAAAGTCCCAAAGGAAATAAGGGATTTCAAAGGCAGTGTGCTTTACAGGCCATGCCCCATATATAAAATCCCTTCCTATCCATATACTGCATCCACCAAGGGGATGGAGGTGTAATGCTTTTCAGCTGGTCTTCTCCAGTTTGCACCATGGTTATATTTTAACCTAATTATTTGAACTTTTTGAGACAATAGCCAGTCGTGCATGGGGATGGGTTGGGGGAGGTTGGGCTGTCTCCCTCTCACCTGTTCCCCATCCACCCATTAGCGGCCATGTGCCTCCAGTGTGAGGACACTAAATTAAGAGTGTAGGACTGCAGATTTAAACAGGGTGCCGTGACGTGGCTCTGCAGCTTTCACATGCGTTTGCAAATGTGTGTCAACTAAACCCCTGTTCTTTGTACCAAGAGACAGGTCTTATTTGGTTGGTGACAGACTGGAAGGTGAGTACATCAAACTGGGGGCTGGCTGACTTTCATGCACCTCTTAAAATCCTTCAACCTCATTTTGTGTTTTGTTATAGGGATGGAGACGCCGGGCAACACCAGCTTGGGTCTCATCTAAAGTCCCACCTAGTCCAATATGTTTAAAGCAACCAGGGATGGAGACGCCTTGCTTACAGCTTGGTGCCTCATCTAAAGTCCCACCGTGCGATTTTCGTGCGTTTTTGGTGGATGCAGTTTTTGATTTGACCCTAGTGTTTTCCGTATACAGGGATGGAGACCAATAGCATGACCTGCTTGTCTCATATAAAGTCCCAAAGGAAATAAGGGATTTCAAAGGCAGTGTGCTTTACAGGCCATGCCCCATATATAAAATCCCTTCCTATCCATATACTGCATCCACCAAGGGGATGGAGGTGTAATGCTTTTCAGCTGGTCTTCTCCAGTTTGCACCATGGTTATATTTTAACCTAATTATTTGAACTTTTTGAGACAATAGCCAGTCGTGCATGGGGATGGGTTGGGGGAGGTTGGGCTGTCTCCCTCTCACCTGTTCCCCATCCACCCATTAGCGGCCATGTGCCTCCAGTGTGAGGACACTAAATTAAGAGTGTAGGACTGCAGATTTAAACAGGGTGCCGTGACGTGGCTCTGCAGCTTTCACATGCGTTTGCAAATGTGTGTCAACTAAACCCCTGTTCTTTGTACCAAGAGACAGGTCTTATTTGGTTGGTGACAGACTGGAAGGTGAGTACATCAAACTGGGGGCTGGCTGACTTTCATGCACCTCTTAAAATCCTTCAACCTCATTTTGTGTTTTGTTATAGGGATGGAGACGCCGGGCAACACCAGCTTGGGTCTCATCTAAAGTCCCACCTAGTCCAATATGTTTAAAGCAACCAGGGATGGAGACGCCTTGCTTACAGCTTGGTGCCTCATCTAAAGTCCCACCGTGCGATTTTCGTGCGTTTTTGGTGGATGCAGTTTTTGATTTGACCCTAGTGTTTTCCGTATACAGGGATGGAGACCAATAGCATGACCTGCTTGTCTCATATAAAGTCCCAAAGGAAATAAGGGATTTCAAAGGCAGTGTGCTTTACAGGCCATGCCCCATATATAAAATCCCTTCCTATCCATATACTGCATCCACCAAGGGGATGGAGGTGTAATGCTTTTCAGCTGGTCTTCTCCAGTTTGCACCATGGTTATATTTTAACCTAATTATTTGAACTTTTTGAGACAATAGCCAGTCGTGCATGGGGATGGGTTGGGGGAGGTTGGGCTGTCTCCCTCTCACCTGTTCCCCATCCACCCATTAGCGGCCATGTGCCTCCAGTGTGAGGACACTAAATTAAGAGTGTAGGACTGCAGATTTAAACAGGGTGCCGTGACGTGGCTCTGCAGCTTTCACATGCGTTTGCAAATGTGTGTCAACTAAACCCCTGTTCTTTGTACCAAGAGACAGGTCTTATTTGGTTGGTGACAGACTGGAAGGTGAGTACATCAAACTGGGGGCTGGCTGACTTTCATGCACCTCTTAAAATCCTTCAACCTCATTTTGTGTTTTGTTATAGGGATGGAGACGCCGGGCAACACCAGCTTGGGTCTCATCTAAAGTCCCACCTAGTCCAATATGTTTAAAGCAACCAGGGATGGAGACGCCTTGCTTACAGCTTGGTGCCTCATCTAAAGTCCCACCGTGCGATTTTCGTGCGTTTTTGGTGGATGCAGTTTTTGATTTGACCCTAGTGTTTTCCGTATACAGGGATGGAGACCAATAGCATGACCTGCTTGTCTCATATAAAGTCCCAAAGGAAATAAGGGATTTCAAAGGCAGTGTGCTTTACAGGCCATGCCCCATATATAAAATCCCTTCCTATCCATATACTGCATCCACCAAGGGGATGGAGGTGTAATGCTTTTCAGCTGGTCTTCTCCAGTTTGCACCATGGTTATATTTTAACCTAATTATTTGAACTTTTTGAGACAATAGCCAGTCGTGCATGGGGATGGGTTGGGGGAGGTTGGGCTGTCTCCCTCTCACCTGTTCCCCATCCACCCATTAGCGGCCATGTGCCTCCAGTGTGAGGACACTAAATTAAGAGTGTAGGACTGCAGATTTAAACAGGGTGCCGTGACGTGGCTCTGCAGCTTTCACATGCGTTTGCAAATGTGTGTCAACTAAACCCCTGTTCTTTGTACCAAGAGACAGGTCTTATTTGGTTGGTGACAGACTGGAAGGTGAGTACATCAAACTGGGGGCTGGCTGACTTTCATGCACCTCTTAAAATCCTTCAACCTCATTTTGTGTTTTGTTATAGGGATGGAGACGCCGGGCAACACCAGCTTGGGTCTCATCTAAAGTCCCACCTAGTCCAATATGTTTAAAGCAACCAGGGATGGAGACGCCTTGCTTACAGCTTGGTGCCTCATCTAAAGTCCCACCGTGCGATTTTCGTGCGTTTTTGGTGGATGCAGTTTTTGATTTGACCCTAGTGTTTTCCGTATACAGGGATGGAGACCAATAGCATGACCTGCTTGTCTCATATAAAGTCCCAAAGGAAATAAGGGATTTCAAAGGCAGTGTGCTTTACAGGCCATGCCCCATATATAAAATCCCTTCCTATCCATATACTGCATCCACCAAGGGGATGGAGGTGTAATGCTTTTCAGCTGGTCTTCTCCAGTTTGCACCATGGTTATATTTTAACCTAATTATTTGAACTTTTTGAGACAATAGCCAGTCGTGCATGGGGATGGGTTGGGGGAGGTTGGGCTGTCTCCCTCTCACCTGTTCCCCATCCACCCATTAGCGGCCATGTGCCTCCAGTGTGAGGACACTAAATTAAGAGTGTAGGACTGCAGATTTAAACAGGGTGCCGTGACGTGGCTCTGCAGCTTTCACATGCGTTTGCAAATGTGTGTCAACTAAACCCCTGTTCTTTGTACCAAGAGACAGGTCTTATTTGGTTGGTGACAGACTGGAAGGTGAGTACATCAAACTGGGGGCTGGCTGACTTTCATGCACCTCTTAAAATCCTTCAACCTCATTTTGTGTTTTGTTATAGGGATGGAGACGCCGGGCAACACCAGCTTGGGTCTCATCTAAAGTCCCACCTAGTCCAATATGTTTAAAGCAACCAGGGATGGAGACGCCTTGCTTACAGCTTGGTGCCTCATCTAAAGTCCCACCGTGCGATTTTCGTGCGTTTTTGGTGGATGCAGTTTTTGATTTGACCCTAGTGTTTTCCGTATACAGGGATGGAGACCAATAGCATGACCTGCTTGTCTCATATAAAGTCCCAAAGGAAATAAGGGATTTCAAAGGCAGTGTGCTTTACAGGCCATGCCCCATATATAAAATCCCTTCCTATCCATATACTGCATCCACCAAGGGGATGGAGGTGTAATGCTTTTCAGCTGGTCTTCTCCAGTTTGCACCATGGTTATATTTTAACCTAATTATTTGAACTTTTTGAGACAATAGCCAGTCGTGCATGGGGATGGGTTGGGGGAGGTTGGGCTGTCTCCCTCTCACCTGTTCCCCATCCACCCATTAGCGGCCATGTGCCTCCAGTGTGAGGACACTAAATTAAGAGTGTAGGACTGCAGATTTAAACAGGGTGCCGTGACGTGGCTCTGCAGCTTTCACATGCGTTTGCAAATGTGTGTCAACTAAACCCCTGTTCTTTGTACCAAGAGACAGGTCTTATTTGGTTGGTGACAGACTGGAAGGTGAGTACATCAAACTGGGGGCTGGCTGACTTTCATGCACCTCTTAAAATCCTTCAACCTCATTTTGTGTTTTGTTATAGGGATGGAGACGCCGGGCAACACCAGCTTGGGTCTCATCTAAAGTCCCACCTAGTCCAATATGTTTAAAGCAACCAGGGATGGAGACGCCTTGCTTACAGCTTGGTGCCTCATCTAAAGTCCCACCGTGCGATTTTCGTGCGTTTTTGGTGGATGCAGTTTTTGATTTGACCCTAGTGTTTTCCGTATACAGGGATGGAGACCAATAGCATGACCTGCTTGTCTCATATAAAGTCCCAAAGGAAATAAGGGATTTCAAAGGCAGTGTGCTTTACAGGCCATGCCCCATATATAAAATCCCTTCCTATCCATATACTGCATCCACCAAGGGGATGGAGGTGTAATGCTTTTCAGCTGGTCTTCTCCAGTTTGCACCATGGTTATATTTTAACCTAATTATTTGAACTTTTTGAGACAATAGCCAGTCGTGCATGGGGATGGGTTGGGGGAGGTTGGGCTGTCTCCCTCTCACCTGTTCCCCATCCACCCATTAGCGGCCATGTGCCTCCAGTGTGAGGACACTAAATTAAGAGTGTAGGACTGCAGATTTAAACAGGGTGCCGTGACGTGGCTCTGCAGCTTTCACATGCGTTTGCAAATGTGTGTCAACTAAACCCCTGTTCTTTGTACCAAGAGACAGGTCTTATTTGGTTGGTGACAGACTGGAAGGTGAGTACATCAAACTGGGGGCTGGCTGACTTTCATGCACCTCTTAAAATCCTTCAACCTCATTTTGTGTTTTGTTATAGGGATGGAGACGCCGGGCAACACCAGCTTGGGTCTCATCTAAAGTCCCACCTAGTCCAATATGTTTAAAGCAACCAGGGATGGAGACGCCTTGCTTACAGCTTGGTGCCTCATCTAAAGTCCCACCGTGCGATTTTCGTGCGTTTTTGGTGGATGCAGTTTTTGATTTGACCCTAGTGTTTTCCGTATACAGGGATGGAGACCAATAGCATGACCTGCTTGTCTCATATAAAGTCCCAAAGGAAATAAGGGATTTCAAAGGCAGTGTGCTTTACAGGCCATGCCCCATATATAAAATCCCTTCCTATCCATATACTGCATCCACCAAGGGGATGGAGGTGTAATGCTTTTCAGCTGGTCTTCTCCAGTTTGCACCATGGTTATATTTTAACCTAATTATTTGAACTTTTTGAGACAATAGCCAGTCGTGCATGGGGATGGGTTGGGGGAGGTTGGGCTGTCTCCCTCTCACCTGTTCCCCATCCACCCATTAGCGGCCATGTGCCTCCAGTGTGAGGACACTAAATTAAGAGTGTAGGACTGCAGATTTAAACAGGGTGCCGTGACGTGGCTCTGCAGCTTTCACATGCGTTTGCAAATGTGTGTCAACTAAACCCCTGTTCTTTGTACCAAGAGACAGGTCTTATTTGGTTGGTGACAGACTGGAAGGTGAGTACATCAAACTGGGGGCTGGCTGACTTTCATGCACCTCTTAAAATCCTTCAACCTCATTTTGTGTTTTGTTATAGGGATGGAGACGCCGGGCAACACCAGCTTGGGTCTCATCTAAAGTCCCACCTAGTCCAATATGTTTAAAGCAACCAGGGATGGAGACGCCTTGCTTACAGCTTGGTGCCTCATCTAAAGTCCCACCGTGCGATTTTCGTGCGTTTTTGGTGGATGCAGTTTTTGATTTGACCCTAGTGTTTTCCGTATACAGGGATGGAGACCAATAGCATGACCTGCTTGTCTCATATAAAGTCCCAAAGGAAATAAGGGATTTCAAAGGCAGTGTGCTTTACAGGCCATGCCCCATATATAAAATCCCTTCCTATCCATATACTGCATCCACCAAGGGGATGGAGGTGTAATGCTTTTCAGCTGGTCTTCTCCAGTTTGCACCATGGTTATATTTTAACCTAATTATTTGAACTTTTTGAGACAATAGCCAGTCGTGCATGGGGATGGGTTGGGGGAGGTTGGGCTGTCTCCCTCTCACCTGTTCCCCATCCACCCATTAGCGGCCATGTGCCTCCAGTGTGAGGACACTAAATTAAGAGTGTAGGACTGCAGATTTAAACAGGGTGCCGTGACGTGGCTCTGCAGCTTTCACATGCGTTTGCAAATGTGTGTCAACTAAACCCCTGTTCTTTGTACCAAGAGACAGGTCTTATTTGGTTGGTGACAGACTGGAAGGTGAGTACATCAAACTGGGGGCTGGCTGACTTTCATGCACCTCTTAAAATCCTTCAACCTCATTTTGTGTTTTGTTATAGGGATGGAGACGCCGGGCAACACCAGCTTGGGTCTCATCTAAAGTCCCACCTAGTCCAATATGTTTAAAGCAACCAGGGATGGAGACGCCTTGCTTACAGCTTGGTGCCTCATCTAAAGTCCCACCGTGCGATTTTCGTGCGTTTTTGGTGGATGCAGTTTTTGATTTGACCCTAGTGTTTTCCGTATACAGGGATGGAGACCAATAGCATGACCTGCTTGTCTCATATAAAGTCCCAAAGGAAATAAGGGATTTCAAAGGCAGTGTGCTTTACAGGCCATGCCCCATATATAAAATCCCTTCCTATCCATATACTGCATCCACCAAGGGGATGGAGGTGTAATGCTTTTCAGCTGGTCTTCTCCAGTTTGCACCATGGTTATATTTTAACCTAATTATTTGAACTTTTTGAGACAATAGCCAGTCGTGCATGGGGATGGGTTGGGGGAGGTTGGGCTGTCTCCCTCTCACCTGTTCCCCATCCACCCATTAGCGGCCATGTGCCTCCAGTGTGAGGACACTAAATTAAGAGTGTAGGACTGCAGATTTAAACAGGGTGCCGTGACGTGGCTCTGCAGCTTTCACATGCGTTTGCAAATGTGTGTCAACTAAACCCCTGTTCTTTGTACCAAGAGACAGGTCTTATTTGGTTGGTGACAGACTGGAAGGTGAGTACATCAAACTGGGGGCTGGCTGACTTTCATGCACCTCTTAAAATCCTTCAACCTCATTTTGTGTTTTGTTATAGGGATGGAGACGCCGGGCAACACCAGCTTGGGTCTCATCTAAAGTCCCACCTAGTCCAATATGTTTAAAGCAACCAGGGATGGAGACGCCTTGCTTACAGCTTGGTGCCTCATCTAAAGTCCCACCGTGCGATTTTCGTGCGTTTTTGGTGGATGCAGTTTTTGATTTGACCCTAGTGTTTTCCGTATACAGGGATGGAGACCAATAGCATGACCTGCTTGTCTCATATAAAGTCCCAAAGGAAATAAGGGATTTCAAAGGCAGTGTGCTTTACAGGCCATGCCCCATATATAAAATCCCTTCCTATCCATATACTGCATCCACCAAGGGGATGGAGGTGTAATGCTTTTCAGCTGGTCTTCTCCAGTTTGCACCATGGTTATATTTTAACCTAATTATTTGAACTTTTTGAGACAATAGCCAGTCGTGCATGGGGATGGGTTGGGGGAGGTTGGGCTGTCTCCCTCTCACCTGTTCCCCATCCACCCATTAGCGGCCATGTGCCTCCAGTGTGAGGACACTAAATTAAGAGTGTAGGACTGCAGATTTAAACAGGGTGCCGTGACGTGGCTCTGCAGCTTTCACATGCGTTTGCAAATGTGTGTCAACTAAACCCCTGTTCTTTGTACCAAGAGACAGGTCTTATTTGGTTGGTGACAGACTGGAAGGTGAGTACATCAAACTGGGGGCTGGCTGACTTTCATGCACCTCTTAAAATCCTTCAACCTCATTTTGTGTTTTGATGTGAACTATTTAATTAAGATGGATGTGACAGTGAGCAGGTACTGTTATATCCACATGTGTGATTAGTTCATTCCACTGGAAACAGAAATATCAATAAATGTCACTTCAGACCTTTTATTTCTCCCATATTTTCCCAAGTGCACAGATATTTAACCTCATTTGCTGCTTTATGCCAGTGAAATGCTAAGTCCCTCAATTAAAGTTACACAAGGGTAGCAGAAGTAATCATTAGAATCTTGTTTAATTCCCAAATTAAAATGTAAATATCTGACTGCCCATCTTAGTTAGGTGTCTGTGGTTACAGTATTTCTGTTGAAACATTCTTAAAACTATTACCTGGACTCTATTAAATCTTACAAGCAAAGATTGAATTAAATAACTGTGCAAAACTTTGGTTAATATTGAGTTAGCTGAATGCTGAATTGATGTTCAGGAAAAGTCCTTAGCGAATGCTGATAGCACATCCAGCAGACATATCCAGATGCCCGCATGTCAGATCCAATGTCCAATTAGAATTCAGGGACATTCTAGTGTACAAATATTAACTAATCTTCCCGAATTGAGAGCCTGACCTTGCACCCTAGATCCTCTAAAATTGTTCATCAGTGTAGTGAGTGTCCTTCTTGATCCATAGAGAGACTTAGGAAATGGAAAGGGGGTTTGCAAAGGCCCTCAATCCAAAAATCTGGGAGCAGTCCCTGCCTGGAGAACACAGTGATTATTGATAGTGGTTATTGTCGCTGGTAAAAATAATGTGTAAAATCTGACATGCTGCTTGTACCCAAGTTGATCGATGAATCAACTTAGGAACAATCAGCCTGCCCATAGATGGTTTGAGTCCCTGTTGAATCGGCCAAGATTTGAACCATCTATGGCCGGCTTTTTTTTTTAATCCTTCAAAGGAACCTGCTGCCATTAATACACCAAATGCCTTGGGCCTTTAAAATCCTACCTTCAGTCAGCAACACCTCTTGTCGCCTGTCTGGCAGCCATGTCAAAGTGCAAGCAGGAAACAGGCTCAGTTGAGAATGGCACCCAAGATGGCGGCAGCAATACTCCGACTACCTACTCGGACTCCTACTTGGAAAACATTACTCAGACTCCTACTGGGAAAGTAACCAGGTTGAGAGCTGGGGAGGCAGCAGCTGTGCGATTTGCCAGACTCCCTTCAGATCCCCAAAATGAATAGCATTAGCCAGAATCTCCATCAGATGCCACAGCCACCCTGAAATAGCAGCCGCCAATCAGTGACCAAGCTGCAGCACCTCTGGATAGGGGAGAATAACCAGATGACAACAGTATGAACACAGTGAGTAACACTGATTTGCCACCCAGACCCCTCCTCCCCCCTCATTTTTACGAAAAGATATACTGTAAGCGGTGCAGCAGTGCAACATTTCACTGCACAGTCTTACCACTCAAGTGCATTGTGTCAGGGAGGATATTCCTTTTTTGCACCGTGACCTCCATAAAGTGTGTGAACGCACCTCAGCACTAGAAAAGTTTGTCAGTAACCCTGACGACACACTACAGCTTTTTAAAGCCGATGCTAAAATTGTTCTTCACAAAGCTGATGCTAGCTCCTTCAAATCTGAAGATTTAGAGAAGAGACTGAGGTGCAATGATATAAGATTAGTGGGATTGCCAGAACACACAGAAAGCCCTGACCCTTCAGACTTTGCTAAAAAATGGATGTGTTGGCAAATAACAACTTTCCTTTGCAATGGAACAGACTCGCAGGGTCCCTACCCATCCCCTACCACCAGGCCTCTTGAACTACAGGGATAAGGAAAATATCCTTAGAGTTTAAAGAGGTTTCCTACAATGGTAACAGAGTTTATTATGTAGCTTTTTATGCGTTTCTTTCCTGAGATTCAGAAAGGAAGAGCTATATTCCATGAAGAAGATTCCAGAAGCACCTCCAGCAATTCCAGAAGTTTCTCCAGCAAGGAGGTGAGTGCTTCTGAGGAAACTTAGAGAGCATGTCGGGAGTTAAATATCAACGTTGGGTAATCCTCTGTGTTAGCTTCCACAGTGAGGTGCACGCTGTAGCTTTGTAGATAGAGGATAGGGCCAGTAGAAATTGTGTGGAGAAGAATCGGCTGGTTTAATAAAAAGGCCCGGTCCCCAGTCAAAATATGAAAATTGTAGCAAATCCAGATATGCAAGTGAAGCACAGGGATAAGGGAATTGGAAAGATGAGGGAAAAACCAAGCATATCCGGACAAAAGGGGATTTAATTGTGCCAAATAAACACTGAATGAAACAAAAAATATATAAAAGTATCAAAATGTATTTGGACATAGTAGTTATAACAAACAGATTTAAAAATAGGGATAATCATACTCATTGTACACATTTCAATACATATCTCCAAAAAGGAGGCATGTGTACAGGTTCACTGATGGATCAACGCGTTTCACTGTAGGAGCTTCATCAGGATACAGCAAGTATACTTCAGAATGATACACAATATTATCTTATCCCTCGTGTAAAAACAAGCTACAAAAATTTAAGGCGTCTAATCGTCCTATGGGTCGGTAAGTAGGGTTATCTATCCAGAAATCCCAAAGACTCTTAAAATATGGGGACTGGTAGTAGGCTACTAGGATAGCCTACACTCCAAGATATCCCATATATCCAGGGTTTGATATTGAGTTGCCCTATGAATCAATAGGGGTAGATACTACAACTCAGGTGGTAATAAGATAGAGAGAGGCAATGTATCCAGTGGGGACCGTAGACCCTTTCAAGATTAAGGAGATAGAGGGGTAAACTCCCCGTATCTCAGTAGTTCGTCACCGCAAACAGAAGGTGTTAGCTTTAGTACACCGCACATCCAACGGGCCGCACCACCAGAGGAGAGACTGTAGCCTAAGTCTCTCTGAGGGTCTATGGTCCCCACTGGATACATTGCCTCTCTCTATCTTATTACCACCTGAGTTGTAGTATCTACCCCTATTGATCCATAGGGCGACTCAATAAAACCCTGGATATATGGGATATCTTGGAGTGTAGGCTATCCTAGTAGCCTACTACCAGTCCCCATATTTTAAGTGTCTTTGGGATTTCTGGATAGATGACCCTACTTACCGACCCATAGGATGATTCGACGCTTACGTTTTTGTGGCTTGTTTTTACATTTTTACATTTTCCTGTTCTATCCCCACCCATAAGGAGGAGGGGTTTGGATCAAACCAGGTTTTTAGCTGGGTTAAGATAGTCGCATGGTAATAGTCATGTATGTTAGTAAAGTTAGAGCCTCCTACCGATCTATTTTTAAAGAGGGTGGATTTTGCGGCGCTTGGTTTCTTGCTCCGCCATACATATCTATTTAAGTGGAGCTGTAGGGAGTCTAAGTATTTCTTGGTGAGAGGGATAGGAAGGGATCTAAAGAGGTACAGAAGTTTGGGCAGTAGGTTCATCTTAACCACTTAAGGACCCGGCCTATTTTTGACACTTGTTGTTTACAAGCTAAAATCTGTTTTTTTTTTTTTGCTAGAAAACTTCTTAGAACTCCCATACATTATATATTTTGTTCAACAGAGACCCTAGAGAATAAAATGGAGATTGTTGCAATATGTTTTATCAGACCGTATTTGCACAGCAGTCTTCCAAACACAATTTTTTTTGGAAAAAATTCACTTTTTTTAATTAAAAAATAAGAAAACAGTAAAGTTAGCCCAATTTTTTCTATAATGTGAAAGATAATCTTATGCCGAGTGAATAGATACCCAACATGTCATGCTTCAAAATTGCGCACGCTCGTGGAATGGCGACAAACATTGGTACTTAAAAATCCCCATAGACGACACTTTAAAAATTTCTACAGGTTACCAGCTTAGAGGAGTTCTAGGGCTCAAATTATTGCTCTCGCTCTAATGATCACAGCGATACTTCACATGTGTGGTTTGAACACTGTTTACATATGTGAGTGGGACTTGCGTATGTGTTCGCTTCTGCGCGCGAGCTAACGGGGACAGGGCGCTTTAATTTTTTTTTCCTATTTATTTTATTTATTATTTTTCATTTTTACACAGTTTAAAAGAAAAGGGGGTGAGAGGGGAAGAGGGGAAACAAAGGAAAAGGTAACAAAGGATCTGAATAGCGAATACTCAGCATGTTACGTTGTATATCCAGAGGATGAGAGTAACAGTTCTGGATTGAAGCCGGTCTGCGGTCGTCTGATAGCAGGATTATAGGCCGCCAATCTTCAACTGTGAAGATCTTTAGCTGTGGTGAGTATGGGGTTTCCTGTTGAAGGAGTACTACGGAGGTGTAAGTTTGCCCGAGTGCTTTGGTAGACCAGGTGGCGAGGCTTGTTCAGGGATAATATCCAAAGTACGAAGAAGATCTAGGCCACCTTCCAATGAAGAGACAATGTGAGATGCTCCATTTCTTAGGATCACAAGTTTCGAAGGCTGTTTCCACTTATATTCAATCTTATGATTGCGGAGAGCTTTCGTGATTGTATTGAGCTTTCTTCTTAAGTCTAAAGTAAATGTAGAGAGGTCGGTGAACATTTGGATAGTCCCATAAGGGTGTGAAAGCTGACCCAGTGCTCGGGCCTTGGTAAGGAGCTGTTCCTTGGTGTGGAAGAAATGGATCTTTATATTGATGTCCCTGGGGACACTGCTCAGCAGAAATGAGGGCTTGGGGACCCTGTGTATAGATGGTGAGTTCTATGGCCGGTGTGTCAGGGATAAGAGTTGTGAAGAGGTCTGTGGCATATTTCTTAAGGTCTGCCGTCATGACCAATTCAGGCACCCCCCTGAATTTAAGAATATTATGCCGTGAGCGGTCTTTCAGGTCGGCGAGCTTGGATTTAATCCAATTGCGTTCATCTAAATTTTCTTCATGGGCATCGATTAATTCATTAACGGTGGAGGTCATATCTCCTATTGCATTCTCCATTTGATGCACTCTGCTGCCTAGGAGGTTAACCTCCATAAGAAGTAAGCTCAGTTTGCAGAGATGTATGTAATGTAAGGAGCATTTCTTTGAGAAGCGTATCTAGGACAGGTTGGTTAGAAGTTTGGATGTGAGCAATAGGAGAGGGTGCAGGAGTGAAGGCCTGTCGGTGCATGCCGTCATTAGATGCAGGTAAGGCGGGCGTTTCATAGTCCAAGTGCTGCTTGGATTTGGCAGGGCTTCCACAGGGACTCGCCGCTCTGGAGGCGGAGGGAGCCGGGTTGTTTGTGGGGACCCCTGCTTCTGCAAGCGGGTCATCTGGGAGTTCAGAATAGTGGTTTGAAAGGGAAGGGGCGGAAGGCCGCCGCTCGGTGCCATCTTTGCTGCCGTGCTGCTGAAAGAAATTAATATGTCCCCCCCCCGGTCTTCTTTCTGCTTAGGAGACATTTCCCCACTTGGCAGGCTAGTTACCTGTCTTGGAAGGTCGCTTTGGGTCCGGGTTCAGCTGTGCGATCACCATGGATGTCGCAGGATTCTCCCGCTGTGAGATGAAGCTCTGAGTCAGCCGTCCTTTCAGCCCGCGTGCCGGCCAGGCCCCTAATTTATAACTTATTAGAAATTGTTTTTTCTGGATATTTTTGTTGTTATTCTGTCTCACTGTTAAAATAAACCTACCATTAAAATTATAGACTGATCATTTCGTTGTCAGTGGGCAAACATACAAAATCAGCAGGGGTTTAAATATTTTTTTCCCTCACTGTAACAAAACTGTACATTGTTCCTTAGAAAGATTTACACCTCGTTCTGTGCTTCCTTGACTTCATTGGCAGACTTTTGCATCTCGATGATACCCAATTTACATGTCATTCTAAATCTTATATATAATATCTTTATATTATAATTAGCATAGATTGGTATTGAGGCTGCCGCATGTCTCCAGTCTCCCAGGGAGACTTGGGAAAATGAAGACATGCTGAACCTCAATACTTTTTTTGATCCATTTGTTCTACAGTCAGGTGTGAGAGACTGCCAGTTGGGGATGTTGAAAGCACTTTGTGCCTTCCTTTGAGTAAAAGGGGTCATAAATCTCTGATGAGTGTGCTGTACACTTATTTGGTGGAGAGGAAGAACGCAATTTTTGTTCGGTGTCACCTTTTACCACATTTGGAGTTTTTGCATTGAGCACTTCAATTGGACTTACTTATGGACATTTTAGTTAGTATATGTATACAGTGCCTTGCGAAAGTATTCGGCCCCCTTGAACTTTTTCGACCTTTTGCCACATTTCAGGCTTCAAACAGAGATATAAAACTGTAATTTTTTGTGAAGAATCAACAACAAGTGGGACACCATCATGAAGTGGAACAAAATTTATTGGCTATTTCAAACTTTGTTAACAAATAAAAAAACTGAAAAATTGGGCGTGCAAAATTATTCAGCCCCTTTATTTTCAGTGCAGCAAACTCTCTCCAGAAGTTCAGTGAGGATCTCTGAATGATCCAATGTTGACCTATGACTAATGATGATAAATAGAATCCACCTGTGTGTAATCAAGTCTCTGTATAAATGCACCTGCACTGTGATAGTCTCAGAGGTCCGTTTAAAGCGCAGAGAGCATCATGAAGAACAAGGAACACACCAGGCAGGTCCGAGATACTGTTGTGGAGAAGTTTAAAGCTGGATTTGGATACAAAAAGATTTCCCAAGCTTTAAACATCCCAAGGAGCAATGTGCAAGCAATAATATTGAAATGGAAGGAGTATCAGACCACTGCAAATCTACGAAGACCTGGCCGTCCCTCTAAACTTTCAGCTCATACAAGGAGAAGACTGATCAGAGATGCAGCCAAGAGGCCCATGATCTACAGTTGAGGTGGGAGACTCTGTCCATAGGACAACAATCAGTCATATACTGCACAAATCTGGCCTTTATGGAAGAGTGGCAAGAAGAAAGCCATTTCTTAAAGATATCCATAAAAAGTGTAGTTTAAAGTTTGCCACAAGCCACCTGGGAGACACACCAAACATGTGGAAGAAGGTGCTCTGGTCAGATGAAACCAAAATCAAACTTTTTGGCAACAATGCAAAACGTTATGTTTGGCGTAAAAGTAACACAGCTCATCACCCTGAACACACCATCCCCACTGTCAAACATGGTGGTGGCAGCATCATGGTTTGGGCCTGATTTTCTTCAGCAGGGACAGGGAAGATGGTTAAAATTGATGGGAAGATGGATGGAGCCAAATACAGGACCATTCTGGAAGAAAACCTGATGGAGTCTGCAAAAGACCTGAGACTGGGACGGAGATTTGTCTTCCAACAAGACAATGATCCAAAACATAAAGCAAAATCTACAATGGAATGGTTCACAAATAAACATATCCAGGTGTTAGAATGGCCAAGTCAAAGTCCAGACCTGAATCCAATCGAGAATCTGTGGAAAGAACTGAAAACTGCTGTTCACAAACGCTCTCCATCCAACCTCACTGAGCTCGAGCTGTTTTGCAAGGAGGAATGGGCAAAAATTTCAGTCTCTCGATGTGCAAAACTGATAGAGACATACCCCAAGCAACTTACAGCTGTAATCGCAGCAAAAGGTGGCGCTACAAAGTATTAACTTAAGGGGGCTAAATAATTTTGCACGCCCAATTTTTCAGTTTTTTATTTGTTAAAAAAGTTTGAAATATCCAATAAATTTCTTTCCACTTTATGATTGTGTCCCACTGGTTGTTGATTCTTTTACAAAAAATTACAGTTTTATATATTTGTGTTTGAAGCTTGAAATGTGGCAAAAAGTTGAAAAGTTAAATGGGGCCGAATACTTTCGCAAGGCACTGTATTTATGTTTCGATGACACTATAATCCTTGTGTGTAGATTGTGAGAGCCTGGTTCACCTTTTTTGGTTGTTTGATCTTCAGACTTAACTTTAAATTTTAGGACAAGCAGCTCTCTACCCATAAACATTTCATTTTTGTATTTTGAGCATATTTTGATATTTTACCCCTTCACTTTTTATTTGTGTGGGATTCATTTCTATTATATTTTATTTTTTTAAATATTGGGTTTGCGTGCCTATGAGGATTTTTCATTGAATGTGCAAATCAAAGCTTTAAGTCCTTTTAATGACTACAAACATAATTTAATATAGTTAGATAAGAGAGCATTTTACCAATATCTTCAATTCCACTTAACTTTGCCTGATCCAACTCTGTTCTGGTTCAAGTATGGATAAAAAAAGTACACAATGTAAACAGTGCAGGGGTCAGGAGTGCATAATGAATGGGGTATATGGTGTAGGACAGAGCCAGACTGGGAATAAAAACCAGCCCTGGAAATAATTTCATACCAGCCCCATAGCATTATTATACCAGCCCAACAGCATAACATCATTATTTTCTTGTTCATAAAAGGGAAAACCATGCATTTTAAAGCACATTTGAAGAGTGTACTATATATAGATAAGACAGATATGAAAGCATATAGGGCTTTATAAGAGAAAATGCTGGTTAAAAGTGGTAAAGGTGCGTACAGGAGGTAGTCAGTGGCTGTGCGTACATGGTACAGGAGGAGGTGTCTGAGGCTAGAGACATGGTACAGGGGGATATGTCAGAGGCTGTGGATATGGTACAGGAAAATATGTCAGAGGCTGTGTGGAAATGATACAGGAGGACATGCCAGAGACTGCGACACGGTACAGGAGGAGCTGGTCAGAGGCTGCAGACACGGTACAGGAGGAGATAGTCAGAGGCTGCGGACACAGTACAGGAGGAGATGGTCAGAGGCTGCAGACACGGTACAGGAGGAGATGGTCAGAGGCTGCAGACACTGTACAGGAGTAGATGGTCAGAAGCTGCAGACATGGTAAAGGAGATGTCAGAGGCAGCAGACATGGTACAGGAGGACATCTCAGAGGCTGCGGACATGGCACAGGCGGAGATGTCAGATGCTGTGGACATGGTACAGGAGATGCAGGTGCTGTGGATTTGGTATAGGAGATGTAGGGGCTGCAGACTTGGTACAGGAGGAGATGTCAGAGGCTGAGGGCATGGTACAGGAGAGGCAGAGGCTGCAGACATGGTACAGGAGATGCAGAGGCTGCGGACATGGTACAGGAGAAGATGGTCTGAGGCAGTGGACATGGTACAGGTGATGTCAGAGGCTGTGGACATAGTACAGGAGGACATGTTAGAGACTGTGGACATGGTACAGGAGGACATGTCATATGCTGCGGACATTGTACAGGAGATGCAGAGGCTGCGGGCATGGTACAGGAGATGCAGGGGCTGCAGAAATGGTACAGGAGATGCAGGGGCTGCGGGCATGGTGCAGGAGATGCAGGGGCTGTGGGCATGGTACAGGAGATGCAGGAGCTGTGGGCATGGTACAGGAGATGCAGGGGCTGCGGGCATGGTACAGGAGATGCAGGGGCTGCGGGCATATTACAGGAGATGCAGGGTCTGCGGGCATGGTACAGGAAATGCAGGGGCTGCAGACATCGTACAGGAGGAGGCAGCAGGCATGGTACAGGAGATGCAGAGGCTGCGGACATGGCACAGGAGGAGGCAGCGGGCAGGATACAGGAGATGCAGGGGCTGCGGACATGGTACAGGAGATGCAGGGGCTGTGGGCATGGTACAGGAGATGCAGGGGCTGCAAGAATGGTTTGGGAGGAGGCAAAAGCTGTGGACATGGTACAAGAGGAGGCAGCGGGCATAGTACAGGAGATGCAGGGGCTGCGGGCAAGGTATGGGAGATGCAGGGGCTGTGGGTATGGTACAGAAGGAGGCAGTAGGCATGGTTAAGGAGATGCAGGGGCTGGGGGCATGGTACAGCAGATGCAGGGGCTGGGGGCATGGTACAAGAGATGTAGGGGCAACGGGCATGGTACAGGTGGAGGCAGTGGGCATGGTACAGGAGGAGGCAGCGGGCATGGTACAGGAGATGCAGGGGCTGTGGGCATGGTACAGGAGATGCAGGGGCTGCAGGCATGGTACAGGAGATGCAGGGGCTGCGGGCATGGTACAGGCAGAGGCAGCAGCCATGGTACAGGAAAAAAAAGGCAGCGGGCACGGAACAGGAGATGCAGGGGCTGGGGGCATGATACAGGAGGAGGCAGCGGGCAATTTCCCGGTATCCCGGTAGGCCAGTCAGGCTCTGGTGTAGGAGTGCATAATACAGAGAGTTCAGGGGACAGGAGTTTGTAATGCACTACAATTGTAAGTGTAGGAGTCAGGAGTGCATACTGTAACTCACATAGTGCAAGGGTTAGGAGTAACACACAGAATGCAGAGGTCAGGAGTGAGTAATGCACAGAGTGCAGGGGTTAGACACCAGCTTACCTTCTCCTTGTTTCAGACCACTTGTGTTCTTGTCAAGGATACCCTGTGCAAATATCGTTACACACAGCCCTGAACATAGAGTTCATTCACATGCTTTGCAGTGTGCATGCAGATGCATGTGCATGCCCACAGTCAGTATGTTTGCCAGATGGCTTACTAAAGGAATGTTTCATTTCAGCATCAGTGCTGAGTCATCTTCAGCTTGTCCTTAATGTTATGACTTGCATTCTGTATATGATCCCTGTTACTGACCTGGCCCTTTCCTGACCTGATTTTGGATCCTGCTCTATACTGCTGCTTACTAGTTTGTGACCTTGGCTCCATGATCTTAATTCAGATTGTTATTTTTGTACTGTGCTGCCCACTCGTTGCTGACCCCAGCTTTTGCTGTGACTCCTGTCTCTGATTCTGTTCCACGCAATTGCTTATTGCCAGCTCTAGACCCCTCTAGAACCAGAACAGGATCCATAATCAGGTCAGGAAAGGGCCAGGTATCCATTAGGCATCCATTTGTTAAATAAGGGACAAACTGCTTCTGGTTTTGAGTCAATACAGTTTGCAGCAATTTATTTAGAATCTGGGATGATCCTGTATAATAAAGGATGTGTGCAACCCTACATATCACAATGCTGGTGAATGTTGATTGGCCTTACAGGTAGACAGCGCTATTTAAATGAAAGTGGTGGGGGGAGAGTCCTCAGCCCTATTTAGGGTAGGTTTTTGTTATTCAATTGTAAATTTCTTAAGATAAAATTTAAATCAGCTAAGGAAATAGAGCAATTATTCCCTGTAGCCTACTGTGAAAACATGCAAGAATTACAGAATAAAATAAACCCTTAGGAGAATGGACAATTATTAAATCTTTCTTTTATCATATTCATCTAAAAATCTGCCTAGAAATAGTCATCCTAAAGCCTTTGTAGAACACTACCTTTTCTGTTAAATAATGTAATTCAGTTCATTTTTTAATTCAGATATGCATAATTAACTAAAATCAGTTTCAAAACAAAGATGTCAAACATCAGTTGAATGTTGCAAAGTAGCTCACAGTGAATCAGTCACTTTATAAGCTGGCTTTACAGGAGAAAGGTTGTTCAGGGTGTCATCAGGTTGTTGTTTACTAAGAGTAAAAAGACAGGGCTGGCGGGGCAGGTGAGGCATTGACACAAAGCATAGTATGCATACATTTGGTGGTGGTCACTGTAATCAAAGGGCCCCTGTTTCAGACCAGCTTTTGTTCCACAGTGCAACTAAGTAAAAATGCCTTGCCACTTTGAATCATTTGTCAACTAGGTAGATGTCCACATCTACATGAGTAAGAGAGTTCTCAGCATCTATCTGACCCTGATATATTAACCACTCTACTACCGCTCACAGTAATACTACTGCGGCAGAGTGGCTCGTTCCCGTCCAGCCACGTAGTATTAACGTGACTGGACTCCTCCCCTTCTGGGCGGCGCTTGCGCGCCGCCGGAGGCTCGCTCCCGCTGTTTTCATTCACAGCGGGAGTCGGGCCAGGGGAGGAGCAGCGGCGATCGCCGCTGCTCTTACCCGATCGTCGGGGATCGAGTCTGGAGATCCGCCCGCTGTGTGTAAACACAGCGGGCGGATCTCCATAGTGACAGGGAGTGACAGATCGGACTGTTCAGCATAGCTGGACATCCGATCTGTCCATGAATCACATAGTCACCTCCCCCCCTACACGTCAGTAAGCACCAGGCATACATTAACCCCTCCCTCTCCAATAAAATTAACCCCTTCCCTGCCAGTGTCATTTTTACAGTAACAGTGCATATATATAGCACTGATTACTGCAGTAATGTCACTGGTACCCCCAAAAGTGTCAAAAATGTCAGTCAGGGGTCCGGTCTGTCCGCCGCAATGTCGCAGTCCCGCAAAAAAAATCGCAGATCGCCGCCATTACGCGTTAAAAAAAAAACACCAAAAATGACAGAAATCTTTCCCTTTGTTAGTAAACGCAATAACTTTTGCGCAAACCAATCAAAATACGCTTATTGCGATTTTTTTTACCAAACATATGTAGCATAAAACAAATTGGCCAAAAACTTTTAAAAAAATTGGTTTTTACATCTTTTTTGGGGGGAATTTCATATAAAAAATGTGAAAAATATTGTTATTTTTTCAAAATAAACGCTCTTTTTTTGTTTATAGCGCAAAAAGTAAAAATCGCACAGGTGATCAAATACCACCAAAAGAAAGCTCTGTTTGTGGGAAAAAAAGGACGTAAATTTCGTTTGGGTACGGCGTCGCACGACCGCACAATTGTCAGTTGAATTCGCACAGCGCCGAATCGCAAAAAGTGGCCTGGACGGAAGACAGCAAAATCCTCCGGTTGTAAAGTGGTTAAAGGCTGCTAAGTCCCAGAAGACACCTATGCAGCTGCTCAGTCTTCACAAATGGTATGGCTTCCCCAGTATACAATATATATCTTAACTGTGCAACTTGTTTGGCAGCTATTTTCCTCTCACTGACTGCCTTTACAAAGTTTTCAATATTTTTTTTATAAAACCCACTACTATTTATAATACATTTAATTCAGTTAACTGTAACGGGCGGCCGGATTTAAAGAAACTGCAGCTTCAGACATCCATGACGTGTTTCAGTTTCGCCGCTTTCAAATCAATTAGCTAGCGCTGCGGCGAATTGGCTAGTGAAACAGCAATAATGAATTCCGCCGTCAGTGGTATTCACTTACGATTGCGGCTTCGCAAATGAGCATACTTATGTCTTTGTGCTTATAACAGTTTCACATAGTGATGTGGGCTAGTGGATTAGTGCACACATCACGTCTGTAATTCATCTCCCTCTGCTGTAGGTTCGAGGCTTACCATCTCCACCTAACTTTTTTATTTTCTTTTTTTGTTTATATTTCAAAAATGTGACGGATTACATCATATATATTGCTAAATAATGTTACACTCAGAAGCGCTTGCAAACTTACAGCATTTTAAGTGATTTTATGATCTTGTCTGTGTGTTGAATCGATCTTATGATTGAAAGTAGCAAAGGCAAGTGACCAAACCCCTACACTACTTCAGGTCAAGATGAAACCTCACAATTTTACCATGGTCTTCTTCCCAGATTACATAAAATGTCTAGTACTTTAGCTATATGTGCTTTTTAGCCTTAACACACTCCTTTTTTCACCAAACAGCTTTATTCTGCACAATAGCTAAGTGCTTTGCAGCTTCACTGCAGTTAACAACGTCATGGGTTCAAATCCCAACAATCACTACACTTGGGATCTCAATTTTTTAAGAGTTTTTTTAAACTATCTCGAATTTGGGGGGGTGGAGGGGGGGGTGTCCTACCCAAATTTCAAGCACATTAATGGAACCAACACAATTTTGATTTTATGAGTGTGGTCCTAGTTTTCTCGAGATGCAATTCTTTACATATTTACCATGGTTCTTACAATTTCTTGACCAATAAACATAGGTGTCTGATATTGGACTCTCTCCATATTTCAACAACACAGACCCTCATAGTCTAACACTACATTTGCCTCACACCTCAACACAACACTGTCACATCCCTACTCTACATTCCAACCCCTCACATCACCAGTACAAGCAGCATGCAAAGTGCAAAGCTCCAGCCTTGGCAGCTTAATGGGCCATACACTAAGAATTTTTCAAGACTTTTTCCTGTAGACTTAACCAAACCATATAATATGAGGTCAAACCTCAACACTTTCAATTTGTATGCAATCAGGCAGGCCCTTGCACTACATAGAAAAGGTCAATCTGAAGGATAAAGTCTTCTCTAAATCTTACAGTGTGTATGACCCTTTTGTCTGTAGGCACCCACACAAAACAAAAAACACATGTTCCATTCAAAAGTCTTTATTTATTCTAGAATGACAGCATAAGGAGGGATGCAGCAAGATAATATTGTCAGTCTCCAGTCCGTGTGCCTTTACAGCGCCAGCCCACGATCTTTGCTCCATGGCTATGGGATTCTGATGTCTTCCCCAACTTCATGCAGAGTTCAGAATCCATTCTGCACCTCTACCAGCTCATAGGGGACAGGCATGGCCAGGTTGCTGGTCAGCTTCCAAGCCACTTTGGAAGTTCCAGGGTGTTCATGTTGGTCATCGATGCTGCTTTTGGCCATGTGCCTTACCAAATATCCACTGACCACAAAAGAAGATGAGTGGAGTCCAACAAGGTGGGTTTCTACCAGCTACAACCGCAAGCAGTACCACTCCTGGAAAAATAAAACAAAGGATAAGACATTTCATTATGAAAATCACATCTTAATGCCTGTTTGCTTCATTCTGAACTTCATTTAATTTCGACATCACAAGTGAAATAACACATTTTCTGCCAACTTACACAAACCAGAAATCATTAATGCAAACATTTGAATACACACCTGTGACGCCAGACAGCCCATCACCACAGGCTTCTCATGGTACATGCCATGATTCCAAGATGTTCACGTTCTGGAAAATTAGAACACCATAAGATACCAAGCAGCCGTTCATGTTATCAATAACTACACAGGTGGCATAGACACAACTAAACACCTGCCAGCTCTTCTCAGCCCTTTCCACTATTCACAATACCAACATGTTTATGGTTAGAGGTGCATGTTTTTGCTCAAGTAACACAATTTTACCAATGTTGACTACACTTTATCTACAATGGCAAGTGTCATTGGCAGATGATAATTACCCTCTGTCTCCCTGTGAGTGGCACCTCTGCTAACTAGCAAATTAATACACATGCCCGGTTACAGTACTTACATGTAAAGTGGCTAGCAACCAGGGTATTCCGGGTGGCAAAACCTGCAGCGGTGCTCCGCCGCCTGGGGGCCGCCGGCTGACGGACCTCTGGCTCCCTCTCCTCCGTCAGCTCCCAAGATTCATCCCGGGCAACGCACATGTTGTGCAACACGCAGCATGCCAGGATGATCTTGGAAGCCTTTGCAGGAGAGTACAGGAGTTCACCCCCAGGCCGGGCCAAGCAGAGAAACCGGGATTTGAGAAGACCTATGGTCAACTCGATGATACTCCGGCTTCTCCGCAAGGCTCTGTTGTAATTCATTTCTGCTGGGCCCTGGGGGTACCTGATTGGAGCCATCAGCCACGTCAGCTGCGGGTAACCAGCATCCCCTGAAAAAAATGAAAAATATACATTAGTTCTTCATATCATGTGACTTTAGATGACTCCTCAAAATGGGAGACAATTATGCATTTTACTAAACAACCTGCTCGTCTGTTTGCAAAAACTCATATGAAACATCTCAACTCTGTCTAACTGCCTAAATCACTAATACAAATGGGAAAAAGGACACACAAAGTGGTGTGTTTCTCTTGCAAGTTCCAACTTGGCCCCTATATTGTTCCTATTACATTAGCCTAGGTCTTACTATATCTGCAACTAGAGTGAGGAAACCAATATTGACTCACTTATGCAAAGTACTTTGGGGAAATGGCAATACCATTGGAATCATTTGTAGGTTTTGTTTGGGTGGCTAGAGGACACCATTTACACATTGGTTAACCACCTTCATTTGACTCAAAGACAACTTTGGAAATCTTTCTTTTGTGAGCTGCTAAGCTGCTGATCTGGTTGTGTGTGAACAGCCTGCCAACTCCTAACACATCCATTTTAGGTAGGCTTTGCTTAAATCAGGGTGTACACCGATGTAGCTTCTTCCTATGTCTATGTAATCTTACAGTTTATGTTGTTAAGACAAAATACTTTACCAATAAGCCACCCTTGGGGCATTTGGCCACTTTCAAATGCCTCGTACAGAGTACTGGTTCGTAACATACTGGAATCATGGCACGACCCTGGGTGACCAGTGTTGACACTCATGATGCGCTGTTTGGCGTCACAAACTAATTGGATGTTCAGGGAGTGGTACTGCTTGCGGTTGCGGTACTCCACTTAGTGGCTCCTTGCTGGCCTAATGGCTATGTGGGTGCCATCGATTGCCCCTAGTATTTGCGGCATGTGTGCCCGCAGGTAGAAACCCAACTTGACTTCATTCCACTCATTTTCATTCTGTGGCCAGTGGATAAAATTGGGCACTATATCGACTATGGCATTAATGACCAACATGAACACCCTTGAAACTGTGGGCTGGCTAATGCCCATGATACTTCCCGAAGTGGCTTGGAAGCTGCCACGCCCTAAAATATACAAAGTGGCCAGCAATCTGGCCATGCCGGGCACTGCATGGCCGCGCTGTGTGTCCGGTTCAATTTTGTCTGCTATGAGCTGGTAGAGGTGGAGAATAGTTGCTCGCTCGAGCCGGAACTTCCTCCTGACATCAGAATGCCGCAGCTTGTCCAAATAGATCCTTGGAGCAAAAATGCGTGGCTGGCGAGGTAAGGGCACACGGACTGGGGGTGCTGCTGGAGGTGCTGCTGCTGCTGCTTCCCCACCTTCTGCTGCCTCCTGTGCTAGGGCCTCCTCAAACAAGGCACCGATGAATGCCAACATTGCACCATCTAATGCGTCTGGGATATCGTCCTCCATTTTGAACGCGCAAATTCAGATATATATAGAAACGGCCGCTAATTATTACACCTGTGAGCCAGCTATAAAAGGAGCACATGGCCAATATGGCTGCTGGATGTTATAGATCGATGTTTCTTATGTGCTAGCAAGACCCTGTGACCCACAACGTACATTATCTTGAGGTAAGACAATTGTATCTCTCTCTCCCAAAAAAAAAACAACAAATTCTCTCTCTCTCTCTCTCTCTCTCTATATATATATATATATCTAGATCTGTCTGTTTGTGTGTTCTTGCTCACCGTTATTGTTTACTGAAGGAGAGAATTTGTACTTATCTTGGGTGTGCTTAAGTTGTCTATGGTGAATCCCCTCCAACCCACAATAGCTTGTGAACCCCTCAAGTGTCTTTTAATCATTGGCAGTTGGCCCCATGTGCATGTGGTTTTGACATGTGTTTTCTCATGTTTGTTAAAGGTGTGCAGTCTAGATTTGGCATCTAAACCTGCCCCCTTACCTTCCCAGCTTCCAAAGACACCATTTTTGCTTTCCTGATAACTGTAATTTATTATGTGCACGTATGTAGGTCATGCGATTTCTCATGTATGTTTAATGTTTGCAGCCTCCTTTGGCCTATAAAAGATTACACCACCACCACAACCAAGTCTGTTTGTGCCATTAGGTAAGTGTTTGGAGGTCCTCGTGTGATTTGTGCCCATATGCGTTTTCTTATGTGTTTTTTTCAATTTCTTTGCAGCCTCTTCTGCTCTTGGACCACCACCACCACCACAACCAAGTCTGTTTGTGCCATTAGGTAAGTGTTTGGAGGGCCTCGTGTGATTTGTGCCCATATGCGTTTTCTTATGTGTTTTTTTCAATTTCTTTGCAGCCTCTTCTGCTCTTTGACCACTACCACCACCACCACCACCACCCCCACCACCAAGTCTGTTTGTGCCATTAGGTAAGTGTTTGGAGGTCCTCGTGTGATTTGTGCCCATATGCGTTTTCTTATGTGTTTTTTTCAATTTCTTTGCAGCCTCTTCTGCTCTTGGACCACCACCACCACCACCACCACCACAACCAAGTCTGTTTGTGCCATTAGGTAAGTGTTTGGAGGGCCTCGTGTGATTTGTGCCCATATGCGTTTTCTTATGTGTTTTTTTCAATTTCTTTGCAGCCTCTTCTGCTCTTTGACCACTACCACCACCACCACCACCACCCCCACCACCAAGTCTGTTTGTGCCATTAGGTAAGTGTGTTCTGTAACTGTTCACTAATTATACTGTATATGAAGAGCAATCTGCAAATCATGTTTTTTTCTGTTTTCTCTTTTGTCATTTCAGATTTAGGCGTTTGGGGCTATTTGCTGCTGCTGGACAGCCAGATTCTCTGCCCACCTCGTGCTCCCATGGCCCCACCCACTGGAAGGCTGAGGAGAAGGGGCAGGGTGGCCAGGGGGGGCAGGGTGGCCAGGGTGGCCATGGGGGGCAGGGTGGCCAGGGTGGCCAGGGGGGGCAGGGTGGGCAGATCGTCTGGCTCTGGTGTGAGGGAGGCTCCAGCTGTATCCATGAGGGAGTCCACCATCCCCATCCCGGAGGAGAAAGCCGGGGGAGGTGGTAACACACCAAGTGGACAAGCTGGCTCTTCTGACAGTAGTCCTGAAGAGGGTCCGTCCACCCGAGTCAGCTTGTCCACATTATCCCGGCTTCCCCGTTTCTCCCACAATCAGTGCTGTGTCCTGGTCCAGGCCTATATGGCCAGATATCAGGCGATACATGGGACCAGGGCCGCGGTTAGCTCTGTAACTGAGAAGCGCAGATTGTGGGATGAAATCCGGGATGCTGTAAATGCACTGGGTGAAGCACCTCGCCACCGTGACAGTGTGCGGAAGAAGGTCACCGACATCTGTGCGTCCGTTTGGAAGAAGCTAATTGCATGGGCTGCGGAGGGTCTTTATGACCGACAAGGTCGGCTGGATGAACGTGCACGAAATTCTCCCTGGGATTATCAATTACCTTTCTTGCAGATCATAGGACCCGATACCATCTTTCCCAGAGAGGACTTAGATTCGGATGCTTTGCACCGAGGTAGGATATTATCTCGGATGTCAATTGTGTGAGTTGTTTTGAAAAGATGAACTACTATCCTATGTGTGACATGAATAGAATTTGATACTTGCCCTTCCAATTGTCCTTTTTTTGTTTTCCCCAACCTGCAATTTGTTCATCTGTAGCACGGATCTCAGCCCCTCCACAGCCCATGCAGCTTGGCGACCCAGACGGACTCACGGGTGTTGACATCAGTGCTGACCCTCCTCCTGGTAGGTCCCATATCATACTGTGCCAAACAATGTAGATGTATATTTTATTCTTTCCAAGATAGCTCATATTGCTATGTCCTTTACAGAAGATCCGCAGCAGGGAACACACCCAGTGCAGCAAGGCCTGGAGGAAGGTGTTGGTATGTCTAGCAAATTAATTTTATTTTTGGAATCTTATTAACCCCGTTAACACACATGTTTTTTCTTTTGAAAGAGTGTTGCCTTTTAGATGTTTACCCTGCAAAACACAGTTGACAGCATTAATGGGTGCCGTCATTAGTATTCAGACCAAGTCTTCTTAACCTTTTGTGAGGGTTTAGCAAGTGTCCTATGAGGCCAGGAAAGCACTTTTGAATGTTTGGCCTCAATGCTTCATTCCTGAAGCTAGGAGGGCAATCTGGCCATAATTAGGGTTGAGCGAACACCTAGATGTCCGTGTTCGACGGGTTCGGCCGAACTTTAAAAAAAAGTCCGGGTCCGTGTCCCGGACTTTTACCGAACTTTTCCCGGACACCGAACCCCATTGAAGTCAATGGGGACCCGAACTTTAAGGCACTAAAATGGCTCTAAAACACCAAAGGAAAGGGCTAGAGTGCTGCAAATGGCAGCAAAACGTAATTAAGAGCATGGCAAGTGCTCTGCAAACAAATGTGGATAGGGAAATAACTTAAAACAACAAAAAAAAACAGAAAAATAAAACAATGTTCTTCTTCATCTCTGAAGGACGAGGCCCATATGGAGTAGGAGGGAGGTTGAGGTGGTGGTGGATGTGGCGGTGACTAGACATATGCCGGTTTTCGGTAATTCGATATATCGCGGTATTGCATAGCCACGGTATTGTTATTGTGGCATTTTTAAAATACCGAGTTTCTCTGTCAAGTCTGCCTGACTTGTGAATTGATACATTTCAGTGAGCTGGATGACTCATTCACTCACTCAGCTAACACCTTTCAGCATTAAGTCTCCTAACTATAAACAAAAATGATTACATTTGTATCTTTTCCTTCCCTCTGCCAGGGAGAAAGGAAGTTTAACCTCTTAAAGACTGGATCTTTTTCTGACACTTGCTGTTTGCAAGTTAAAATCAGTTTTTTTTTTGCTAGAAAAGTACTTAGAACCCCCAAACATTTTATATATTTTTTTAGCAGAGACCCTACAGAATAAAATGGCGATTGTTGTAATATTTTATGTCACACTGTATTTGCGCAGCAGTCTTTCAAACGCAATGATTAGACTTTAATGAATAAAAAAAAAAAAAAAAAACGTAACAGTAAAGTTATCCCAATTTTTTTTTTTTTTGTTACACAGAGAATCGTGAGAGAATCGTGATCTTTATTCCAAGCTAAAAAATCGTGATTCTCATTTTGGCCAGAATCGTGCAGCTCTAATAAATATATATATACACACACACACGCCTAGCAGCCCACATTACATTATTATATAGCCATCAAGCAGTGTCTGGCCTACCTGGTGATGACTGGTCCTGGCGCTCTGATCCGATGGCCTGGTCTTTAAAGGGGCAAATCCTTGCGATCCAGAAGTGGTTAAACCTGCAGGAGGACCGGTGTTTTTATCTATTAATGACTTTACTATTGCTTTAGGCCTGGTTCACATGTATGCGGGTTGGTGGTTCACATGTATGCGGGTTGGCGGTTCACATGTATGCGGGTTGGCGGCCCACATTTGCACAGGCATAGCAGCCCATTGATTTGAACGGGCTGCTATGCCCTCATTTTCCGCAGAAAAAAGGTGCATGCAGCATTTTTTTTAAATTCAGTGGCCTTGAAATCCATCCTGCTTTTGCACCATGCGACTAACCTGCAGTTCCTGCTCTGGCAAGCTTTCTGCATTTTTTGTATACGTGGGCACGGCATTTAAAAATAAACAGTTTGCGTGTGCAGCAACGGCAGGTAAGTCGCATGGTGCAAAAGAAGGATGGATTTCATGGCCACTGCATTTTTTTAAATTCTGCATGCACCTTTTTTCAGCTGAAAACGCAGGCATAGCAGCTCAAGCCCATTCACATCAATGGGCTGCTATGCCTGTGCAAATGTGGGCCCCCAACCCGCATACATGTGAACCAGGCCTAAAGCAATAGTAAAGTCATTAATAGATAAAAACACCGGTCCTCCTGCAGGTTTAACCAATTAATGACTTTACTATTGCTTTAGGCCTGGTTCACATGTATGCGGGTTGGGGGCCCACATTTGCACAGGCATAGCAGCCCATTGATGTGAATGGGCTTGAGCTGCTATGCCTGCGTTTTCAGCTGAAAAAAGGTGCATGCAGAATTTAAAAAAATGCAGTGGCCATGAAATCCATCCTTCTTTTGCACCATGCGACTTACCTGCCGTTGCTGCACACGCAAACTGTTTATTTTTAAATGCCGTGCCCACGTATACAAAAAATGCAGAAAGCTTGCCAGAGCAGGAACTGCAGGTTAGTCGCATGGTGCAAAAGCAGGATGGATTTCAAGGCCACTGAATTTTAAAAAAATGCTGCATGCACCTTTTTTCTGCGGAAAATGAGGGCATAGCAGCCCATTCAAATCAATGGGCTGCTATGCCTGTGCAAATGTGAACCACCAACCCGCATACATGTGAACCAGGCCTAAAGCAATAGTAAAGTAATTTATAAACAACACCTCCTTCAGGTTTAACCACTTCTTGACCACAAGGATTTGCCCTCTTAATGACCAGGCCATCGGATCGGAGCCGAGCGCCAGAACCAGTTATCACCAGTTAGGCCAGACACTGCTTGATGACCTATTTTAGGCCTGGTTCACAGAGTCTGTACTGACTGACTATATAATAATGTGCATAAGTGAACCAAAGCCCCTAAATTCAGCAATGAAATTGAAGTGAGGTGGAAATTTAATAATTTAAATTTAATAATAGAATACCGTGATAATACCGTATACCGTGGCAAAACCTTAATCAATTAATCGCAGCATGAAAATCTGATACCGTCACAAGCCTAGCGGTGACATAGGCGTGCGCACAGGGTGTGCTGGGTGTGCCTGGGCACACCCTAATCACCTAGGGCACATAGCATTGCCAGTGAGGAGATGGGAAAGATCTCCCTGGGACCTGCTCTGCTCTATTTCTCCTTGCCTACAGGTACATGGCCCCGATACATTACTCTCCCTGCTGGCAAACACATGCATGTGTATTTCAACTTTGGGGTGCACACCTTAATGCAATAGGCTGCGCACACCTATGGGCGGTGTAGGTGGAAGCGGCGGTGGAGGAGGACCAGGGCCGGATTAACAGCATCATGGGCTTGGTGCTGAGGATTTTGAAGGGCCTTAAGGGCCGTGCCTTGCCATGCACCCAGAGGAGGAAGGGTGCAGCCATGCATGCCTAATTCAACATGGGATGCTGTCTCTGAAGCCCATAAACACATCCATGCATCGCCAATTGTCCCTTCTTGTCCGGCCTTCACGCTGTGTGGGGAGGTTCTGAGGGTGCTGCCTGGGGAAGCGAGCATAGAAGCCAGACTTCTGTGTTTACAAGTGACAGAAGAGCGGTAACAGTGAATATGGCCAACCCGGGGCCTATATAAAAGGTAGGGGCCTGGAGCTGCAGCTCCAATAGCCCCTACATTAATCTGGCCCTGAGGAGGAGGACGAGGTAGCCAACACTGCTTCTTTTCAAAAATTTTAAATGAGGGTACACCCCAAAAGAGTGAGAAAGAGCAAAAATGGAACAATGGGTGGGTAAGGTCGGTATCCATTGCTATTCTGCATAAGGTACGGAAAAGTCCCGTGGGATCCATGCCTGGTTCATTTTAATGAACGTGAGCTTGTCCACATTGTCTCTGGACAGGCGGCTGCGCTTGTCTGTTATAACGCCCCCAGCCGTGCTAAATACCCGTTCAGATAATACACTGGCTGCAGGGCACGCCAGCACCTCCAAGGCGTAAAGGGCAAGCTCAAGCCATGTGCCCAATTTGGAGACCCAGAAGTTGAAGGGGGCAGACCCGTCATTCACTACATGTAGGCGTGTGCACACATACTGCTCCACCATGTTGGTAAAATGCTGCCTCCTGCTAAGACGTTCCATCTGAGCTGCTGGTGCTGCTGTTTGTTGTGGCGTGCTGACAAAGCTTTTCCACATTTCGGCCATGCTAACCCTGCCTTCTGAGGTGCTGGCGGTGCCCTGGTTGCGTTGGCGACCTCCTCCTCCTCCTCCTCTGCCTTGTGCTTCCACTGTGGCCCCGCTGTCAGATGGGAATGCCAGCAGCATGGCGTCTACCAGCGTGCGCTTGTACTCGCGCATCTTGCGATCGCGCTCCAGTGAGTGAATTAAGGACGGTACGTTGTCCTTGTAACGGGGATCCAGCAGCGTGGCCACCCAGTAATCAGCACAAGTTAGAATGTGGGCAACTCGGCGGTCGTTGTGGAGACACTGCAGCATGTAATCGCTCATGTGTGCCAGGCTGCCCAGAGGCAACGAAAGGCTGTCCTCTGTGGGAGGTGTATCGTCCGTGTCCTCTGTATCCCCCCAGCCACGCACCAGTGATGGCCATGAGCTGGCCTGGGTGCCACCCTGCTGTGAACATGGTTCCATCTCCTCCTCCAGCTCCTCCTCCTCCTCATCCTCCTCATCCTCCAGAACTGTGCCCCTGCTGGACAATTGCGTCCCTGGCGTTTGCGTGTGCAGGAACCCACCCTCGGAGCCCCTTGCGAATGACTGCCCTGAAAGCCTTGGAAATGTTACCTCTTCATCCTCCTCCTCCTCCTCATCCTGTGCCACATCCTCTTCCATCATCGCCCGAATTGTTTTTTCAAGGAGGCATGGAAGTGGGATAGTTAAGCTGAGAACGGCGTCATTGCCACTGGCCATGTTGGTGGAGTACTCAAAACAGCGCAACAAGGCACACAGGTCTCGCATGGAGGCCCAGTTAAATTAAATAGCGGAATAGAAAATATGATCCAAAAAAAGTGTATGTATATCACACGTACACAACCACACTGGGCCCCAATTACTATTGTTTGTACCCCTAAAAGGCTAGATGAGGAGTAGGGGGAGTATGGAACAGGCAGCACCCTCAAACCTTCAGAAGTATGAGATGAACCCCAACAACTTGGAAAGGTGGATCTCTCTCACACGTACCAACACAGACTATCCCCCAATTTAACTGATCCCCAAAGGTTTTTGATTAAATAGCGGAATAGAAAATATGATCCCAAAAAAGTGTATGTATATCACACGTACACAACCACACTAGGCCCCAATTACTATTGTTTGTACCCCTAAAAGGCTAGGAGTAGGGGGAGTATGGAACAGGCAGCACCCTCAAACCTTCAGAAGTATGAGATGAACCCCAACAACTTGGAAAGGTGGATCTCTCTCACACGTACCGACACAGACTATCCCGCAATTCAATTGATCCTCAAAGGTTTTTATTGA
Organism: Pelophylax lessonae; assembly: GCF_965119305.1. Lineage (NCBI taxonomy): Eukaryota > Metazoa > Chordata > Amphibia > Anura > Ranidae > Pelophylax > Pelophylax lessonae. Next base: position 188,188,427 of record NC_138768.1, read on the forward strand.
ATAGCGGAGTAGGAAATATGATCAAAAAAAGTGTATGTATCTCGCACGTACACAACCACACTAGGCCCCAATTACTATTGTTTGTACCCCTAAAAGGCTAGATGAGGAGTAGGGGGGGTATGGAACAGGCAGCACCCTCAAACCTTCAGAAGTATGAGATGAACCCCAACAACTTGGAAAGGTGGATCTCTCTCACACGTACCGACACAGACTATCCCCCAATTTAACTGATCCCCAAAGGTTTTTGATTAAATAGCGGAATAGAAAATATGATCCCAAAAAAGTGTATGTATATCACACGTACACAACCACACTGGGCCCCAATTACTATTGTTTGTACCCCTAAAAGGCTAGATGAGGAGTAGGGGGAGTATGGAACAGGCAGCACCCTCAAACCTTCAGAAGTATGAGATGAACCCCAACAACTTGGAAAGGTGGATCTCTCTCACACGTACCAACACAGACTATCCCCCAATTTAACTGATCCCCAAAGGTTTTTGATTAAATAGCGGAATAGAAAATATGATCCAAAAAAAGTGTATGTATATCACACGTACACAACCACACTAGGCCCCAATTACTATTGTTTGTACCCCTAAAAGGCTAGATGAGGAGTAGGGGGAGTATGGAACAGGCAGCACCCTCAAACCTTCAGAAGTATGAGATGAACCCCAACAACTTGGAAAGGTGGATCTCTCTCACACGTACCGACACAGACTATCCCCCAATTTAACTGATCCCCAAAGGTTTTTGATTAAATAGCGGAATAGAAAATATGATCCAAAAAAAGTGTATGTATATCACACGTACACAACCACACTAGGCCCCAATTACTATTGTTTGTACCCCTAAAAGGCTAGATGAGGAGTAGGGGGGGTATGGAACAGGCAGCACCCTCAAACCTTCAGAAGTATGAGATGAACCCCAACAACTTGGAAAGGTGGATCTCTCTCACACGTACCAACACAGACTATCCCCCAATTTAACTGATCCCCAAAGGTTTTTGATTAAATAGCGGAATAGAAAATATGATCCCAAAAAAGTGTATGTATATCACACGTACACAACCACACTAGGCCCCAATTACTATTGTTTGTACCCCTAAAAGGCTAGGAGTAGGGGGAGTATGGAACAGGCAGCACCCTCAAACCTTCAGAAGTATGAGATGAACCCCAACAACTTGGAAAGGTGGATCTCTCTCACACGTACCAACACAGACTATCCCCCAATTTAACTGATCCCCAAAGGTTTTTGATTAAATAGCGGAATAGAAAATATGATCCAAAAAAAGTGTATGTATATCACACGTACACAACCACACTAGGCCCCAATTACTATTGTTTGTACCCCTAAAAGGCTAGGAGTAGGGGGAGTATGGAACAGGCAGCACCCTCAAACCTTCAGAAGTATGAGATGAACCCCAACAACTTGGAAAGGTGGATCTCTCTCACACGTACCAACACAGACTATCCCCCAATTTAACTGATCCCCAAAGGTTTTTGATTAAATAGCGGAATAGAAAATATGATCCCAAAAAAGTGTATGTATATCACACGTACACAACCACACTAGGCCCCAATTACTATTGTTTGTACCCCTAAAAGGCTAGGAGTAGGGGGAGTATGGAACAGGCAGCACCCTCAAACCTTCAGAAGTATGAGATGAACCCCAACAACTTGGAAAGGTGGATCTCTCTCACACGTACCAACACAGACTATCCCCCAATTTAACTGATCCCCAGAGGTTTTTGATTAAATAGCGGAATAGAAAATATGATCCCAAAAAAGTGTATGTATATCACACGTACACAACCACACTAGGCCCCAATTACTATTGTTTGTACCCCTAAAAGGCTAGGAGTAGGGGGAGTATGGAACAGGCAGCACCCTCAAACCTTCAGAAGTATGAGATGAACCCCAACAACTTGGAAAGGTGGATCTCTCTCACACGTACCAACACAGACTATCCCCCAATTTAACTGATCCCCAAAGGTTTTTGATTAAATAGCGGAATAGAAAATATGATCCCAAAAAAGTGTATGTATATCACACGTACACAACCACACTAGGCCCCAATTACTATTGTTTGTACCCCTAAAAGGCTAGGAGTAGGGGGAGTATGGAACAGGCAGCACCCTCAAACCTTCAGAAGTATGAGATGAACCCCAACAACTTGGAAAGGTGGATCTCTCTCACACGTACCAACACAGACTATCCCCCAATTTAACTGATCCCCAAAGGTTTTTGATTAAATAGCGGAATAGAAAATATGATCCCAAAAAAGTGTATGTATATCACACGTACACAACCACACTAGGCCCCAATTACTATTGTTTGTACCCCTAAAAGGCTAGGAGTAGGGGGAGTATGGAACAGGCAGCACCCTCAAACCTTCAGAAGTATGAGATGAACCTCAACAACTTGGAAAGGTGGATCTCTCTCACACGTACCAACACAGACTATCCCCCAATTTAACTGATCCCCAAAGGTTTTTGATTAAATAGCGGAATAGAAAATATGATCCCAAAAAAGTGTATGTATATCACACGTACACAACCACACTAGGCCCCAATTACTATTGTTTGTACCCCTAAAAGGCTAGGAGTAGGGGGAGTATGGAACAGGCAGCACCCTCAAACCTTCAGAAGTATGAGATGAACCCCAACAACTTGGAAAGGTGGATCTCTCTCACACGTACCAACACAGACTATCCCCCAATTTAACTGATCCCCAAAGGTTTTTGATTAAATAGCGGAATAGAAAATATGATCCCAAAAAAGTGTATGTATATCACACGTACACAACCACACTAGGCCCCAATTACTATTGTTTGTACCCCTAAAAGGCTAGGAGTAGGGGGAGTATGGAACAGGCAGCACCCTCAAACCTTCAGAAGTATGAGATGAACCCCAACAACTTGGAAAGGTGGATCTCTCTCACACGTACCAACACAGACTATCCCCCAATTTAACTGATCCCCAAAGGTTTTTGATTAAATAGCGGAATAGAAAATATGATCCCAAAAAAGTGTATGTATATCACACGTACACAACCACACTAGGCCCCAATTACTATTGTTTGTACCCCTAAAAGGCTAGGAGTAGGGGGAGTATGGAACAGGCAGCACCCTCAAACCTTCAGAAGTATGAGATGAACCCCAACAACTTGGAAAGGTGGATCTCTCTCACACGTACCAACACAGACTATCCCCCAATTTAACTGATCCCCAAAGGTTTTTGATTAAATAGCGGAATAGAAAATATGATCCCAAAAAAGTGTATGTATATCACACGTACACAACCACACTAGGCCCCAATTACTATTGTTTGTACCCCTAAAAGGCTAGGAGTAGGGGGAGTATGGAACAGGCAGCACCCTCAAACCTTCAGAAGTATGAGATGAACCCCAACAACTTGGAAAGGTGGATCTCTCTCACACGTACCAACACAGACTATCCCCCAATTTAACTGATCCCCAAAGGTTTTTGATTAAATAGCGGAATAGAAAATATGATCCCAAAAAAGTGTATGTATATCACACGTACACAACCACACTAGGCCCCAATTACTATTGTTTGTACCCCTAAAAGGCTAGGAGTAGGGGGAGTATGGAACAGGCAGCACCCTCAAACCTTCAGAAGTATGAGATGAACCCCAACAACTTGGAAAGGTGGATCTCTCTCACACGTACCAACACAGACTATCCCCCAATTTAACTGATCCCCAAAGGTTTTTGATTAAATAGCGGAATAGAAAATATGATCCCAAAAAAGTGTATGTATATCACACGTACACAACCACACTAGGCCCCAATTACTATTGTTTGTACCCCTAAAAGGCTAGGAGTAGGGGGAGTATGGAACAGGCAGCACCCTCAAACCTTCAGAAGTATGAGATGAACCCCAACAACTTGGAAAGGTGGATCTCTCTCACACGTACCAACACAGACTATCCCCCAATTTAACTGATCCCCAAAGGTTTTTGATTAAATAGCGGAATAGAAAATATGATCCCAAAAAAGTGTATGTATATCACACGTACACAACCACACTAGGCCCCAATTACTATTGTTTGTACCCCTAAAAGGCTAGATGAGGAGTAGGGGGAGTATGGAACAGGCAGCACCCTCAAACCTTCAGTATGAGATTGTGTTCACTGTACCCCACAAAGATTGAGTTCACTGCACCCCACAATGATTGTGTTCACTGCACCCCACAAAGATTGTGTTCACTGCACCTCACAAAGATTGTGTTCACTGTACCCCCCAAAGATTGTGTTCACTGCACCCCACAAAGATTCTGTTCACTGTACCCCACAAAGATTGTGTTCACTGCACCCCAAAAAGATTGTGTTCACTGCACCCCAAAAAGGATGTTGTTCACTGCACCCCAAAAAGGATGTTGTTCACTCCACCCCAAAAAGATTGTGTTCACTGCACCCCACAAAGATTGTGTTCACTGCACCCCAAAAAGATTGTGTTCACTGCACCCCAAAAATGATTTTGTTCACTGCACCCCAAAAAGGATTTTGTTCACTGCACCCCAAAAAGGATGTTGTTCACTCCACCCCAAAAAGATTGTGTTCACTGCACCCCAAAAAGATTGTGTTCACTGCACCCCACAAAGGATTTTGTTCACTGCACCCCAAAAAGATTGTGTTCACTGCACCCCAAAAAGGATGTTGTTCACTGCACCCCAAAAAGGATTTTGTTCACTGCACCCCAAAAAGATTGTGTTCACTGCACCCCACAAAGGATTTTGTTCACTGCACCCCACAAAGATTGTGTTCACTGCACACCAAAAAGGATTGTGTTCACTGCACCCCAAAAAGATTTTGTTCACTGCACCCCAAAAAGATTGTGTTCACTGCAGCCCAAAAAGATTGTGTTCACTGCAGCCCAAAAAGATTGTGTTCACTGCAGCCCAAAAAGATTGTGTTCACTGCAGCCCAAAAAGATTGTGTTCACTGCAGCCCAAAAAGATTGTGTTCACTGCAGCTCACACACAGAAAAATGGATGTGGATCACTGACACCTGCCTATCTCCAATCCCACACCACACAGCAATATCGATTGTAGTTTGTAGAACACAGTTTCCCTAAAATTCAGCAGACTCTGTCCCTAACAGGATTGAGAAGAGATCGTAGATCAGGATTGAGTGCAGACCCCACCCCCCACACAGCAATATCGATTGTAGTTTGTAGAAGACACTGACCCTATATAATTCAGCAGACTCTATCCCTAAAATGCCTACAACTCGCCCTGCCTAAACACTCCGACCTGTCCCTCAATTCTATCCGGACACAAATGGTTTTTTCCTGCCTATCTTTCCCTAATCAGCAGCCAGCACGTTGATGTGTGCTCTGTCCCTGAATCTAAGCAGCATAATGACGCCGCTGCGGCTGCCTCGAACTTATAAAGACTTGGTCACATGCTTCAGACGGCCAATCACAGCTACTGAGACATTTGCAGGCATGGCTGGGATGGCTTAAGGCACACCAGTTAAACGATTGTTGATTGGCTGTTGAAAGCCCGCCATGAAAAGAGCGCCAAAGCATGCAAAACCCGGAAATAAAACGACCGAACACGGATTTTTACCCGAACATACAGTAAAGTGTCCGTGTCCGTGTTCGGGTACAAAAAATCCAATTATTCGGTACGAACACGAATAATACAGTCCGTGTTCGCTCAACACTAGCCATAATCATTACTGCCTAAGGTTATGTACTAAACATGTTTTTTTTTTATTTTTTTTCCAAGAACATCAGGCCCCTCTTGACGTAGCAGCTGGAGTTGGATCAGGAGCTGGCGACGATTCTGCATCCAGTGCTGTGGTATGTGATATAAGGGAACAAGGTGCACATGTAACATTTCAATGGTAGTAATGATTTTGGGCTAGATGTGGTTTACATTGTGTGTGTTAAATTAGTGCTATGACATTCTGACGATGCACCAGCACAACAAGAGTTCGATCTTGAACATCAGGGAATTATGTTATAATTTGTTGTGCCACTAATGTTCCAAAAACATCCAGGACCTTTAAAATCCGGCCAGTCTTTGATTTTCCAGGTCCAAATTCATGTGTATCGTTTTGTTGGGTTGTCCTGTAGCCGATTGATGGCGAGATTTTAGACAACATACGTAGATGTAGAAAGTCATTGGTGTAGTAACAGATTTACCAAAAGCATAAACAACCTACCACACCAGGGTTAATTGGGAACACCTTCACGTCAAAACTTTTTTGCCTTTGTCATATTAGTCCTACCAATATAATATGTACCCATTATCAGAAGTGTTGCTAGCTTGGATAATATTACAATGAACAAGTACTTATTAGAAGCACATCAAACTTTTCTACGTTCTGCTTGGGGTGTTAAGTTGTCAAACTAATCTGAACTATTTAGTCATGATGTTTGATAATGATTTGGTCTATTTCTTCTGCTTTCAGGTAGCCTTCGATGCAGAGGGATTGTCACCTACCCAACCTCGTCCATCTATGCTGGATGTAGCCGAGAGGCTGCTTGATGAGTATCGGATCCAAAATTAGTTAAGGAGGCGTACTCAGCAATCTATTGAGGTAGTACGTCTGCTCAGGCTCATACAGGAATCTGTAGCAACAATGGTACAGGTTCAACAGGATATGCGTAACAGCTTGGTAAGTTTAGCAGACCAGCATCAACGGGATCGGCAAAGTGTTGACACTCAGGTGCTGGCCACACGCCAATGCCTGTTTGGATCTGAAGATGCCCCATTGGCAGAGCCCTCCCAAACATCTCACTCACCTGCCACTGCAGGTTGTGGTAGTGGGAGGGTAATGCCAGTGTTGGCCACTTGTCAGGCAGCTGGGGATGGGACAATTCCTCCTGTAGCCACTCCTAGCACTTCACACTCCGTTCGGACTCCCACACCCCTCAATGAGCAATCCTCCTGCACAACCTCATTGTGCACTGGTTCCACAATGCCCCTTCCATTTGACTACACTCCCTACACACCTTTAGAATTTCACTCCTACCCAGGCCATCACCCTTTGTCAACAGCCCCACATGCCATTTCCCCCCGCACCGTGGACCACAACAACCAATCAACCACCACTCCCCACACATCTTCACAACCCTTGCACCACCAGCAGCATCAAATAGCCTTGGGGCAGCAGTTAACAAATTTACTGGTAATGGCACACGTTCCCCAAATTCTTAGGCTGAGCACAGAGCAGATTGGACTATTGGCACAAGATCTTATGTCTGGGACATTTCCAGGGTTCACCACCCTGCATCAGCAGCAGCCTCATGCACAAGATCTGATCATAATGGGCCACTATACCACAACTCTAAGGCTGACCCAAGAGCAGATGGGACTATTGGCCCAACATTTGATGGCAGGAACCTTTCCAGTGTTCACCACACTGCATCAGTCACCACCACCACCACCACCACCAACTTAATTTGATTTTTTTTATTTATTTGTGTTAGTTTTGTTAATGGTTGTTACATTGGCCAATTTGTGGGGCCATTTTTTGGTTTAATTTGAGGGTGGCACAATATGATTTATTATAGTGTTTTTTTTGGTGATGCAATTAAATTTTATGCAAAATGATTAGTTTGTGTTTGATCTTTGGTTTTTTTAGGAGTGTTGGTAGCCAAGTAAGGGCCCTGGTTAATGTAGGCATTTATACACACGTGCTTCTCTATCTCCAAACATATGATTTCATTTAAATTTGGAAAACTCAATGTTCACATAATGACCCAAGAAAAGGTCTCCCTTCAAATGTAGCTTCAAAACAAGTCTCAAGGATAACATAAACCAAAGCCAACATGCTAACAATTACAGACCACACCACTCGACTAAACAAATACAACACAAAAGACATTCGATGTGTACACCAAAAAGAAAACTTTGGTAATAAAAGATAAACTCTTTTTAATAACACATGTAGGTGTCTACCAACTGTAGCGTCAAAAAAATATATTTTTAAAATATATAATATAATGAACAAAATTTCAAATGTAACATTTGTGTTGCAACGTGCAACATACAATTTTTTTATTTTTCTTTTTATTAAAAAAATATTTATTTTTTTTTCCAAAATTATGTTTTGTTTTGGTTTTTTTTTAGTAAACATTTTTTTTCCCAAAAAAGGGTTTTTTTAGTAAACATTTTTTTCCCCAAAAAAGGGGTTTTTTTGTAAACATTTTTTTATATTTTTTTTATATGCTTGATGAGTATCGGATCCAAAATTAGTTAAGGAGGCGTACTCAGCAATCTATTGAGGTAGTACGTCTGCTCGGGCTCATACAGGAATCTGTAGCAACAATGGTACAGGTTCAACAGGATATGCGTAACAGCTTGGTAAGTTTAGCAGACCAGCATCAACGGGATCGGCAAAGTGTTGACACTCAGGTGCTGGCCACACGCCAATGCCTGTTTGGATCTGAAGATGCCCCATTGGCAGAGCCCTCCCAAACATCTCACTCACCTGCCACTGCAGGTTGTGGTAGTGGGAGGGTAATGCCAGTGTTGGCCACTTGTCAGGCAGCTGGGGATGGGACAATTCCTCCTGTAGCCACTCCTAGCACTTCACACTCCGTTCGGACTCCCACACCCCTCAATGAGCAATCCTCCTGCACAACCTCATTGCGCACTGGTTCCACAATGCCCCTTCCATTTGACTACACTCCCTACACACCTTTAGAATTTCACTCCTACCCAGGCCATCACCCTTTGTCAACAGCCCCACATGCCATTTCCCCCCGCACCGTGGACCACAACAACCAATCAACCACCACTCCCCACACATCTTCACAACCCTTGCACCACCAGCAGCATCAAATAGCCTTGGGGCAGCAGTTAACAAATTTACTGGTAATGGCACACGTTCCCCAAATTCTTAGGCTGAGCACAGAGCAGATTGGACTATTGGCACAAGATCTTATGTCTGGGACATTTCCAGGGTTCACCACCCTGCATCAGCAGCAGCCTCATGCACAAGATCTGATCATAATGGGCCACTATACCACAACTCTAAGGCTGACCCAAGAGCAGATGGGACTATTGGCCCAACATTTGATGGCAGGAACCTTTCCAGTGTTCACCACACTGCATCAGTCACCACCACCACCAACTTAATTTGATTTTTTTTTATTTATTTGTGTTAGTTTTGTTAATGATTGTTACATTGGCCAATTTGTGGAGCCATTTTTTGGTTTTAATTTGAGGGTGGCACAATATGATTTATTATAGTGGTTTTTTTGGTGATGCAATTAAATTTTATGCAAAATGATTAGTTTGTGTTTGATCTTTGGTTTTTTAGGAGTGTTGGTGGCCAAGTAAGGGCCCTGGTTAATGTAGGCATTTATACACACGTGCTTCTCTATCTCCAAACATATGATTTCATTTAAATTTGGAAAACTCAATGTTCACATAATGACCCAAGAAAAGGTCTCCCTTCAAATGTAGCTTCAAAACAAGTCTCAAGGATAACATAAACCAAAGCCAACATGCTAACAATTACAGACCACACCACTCGACTAAACAAATACAACACAAAAGACATTCGATGTGTACACCAAAAAGAAAACTTTGGTAATAAAAGATAAACTCTTTTTAATAACACATGTAGGTGTCTACCAACTGTAGCGTCAAAAAAAATATATTTTTAAAATATATAATATAATGAACAAAATTTCAAATGTAACATTTGTGTTGCAACGTGCAACATACAATTTTTTTATTTTTCTTTTTATTAAAAAAATATTTTTTTTTTCCAAAATTATGTTTTGTTTTGGTTTTTTTTAGTAAACATTTTTTTTCCCAAAAAAGGTTTTTTTTAGTAAACATTTTTTTCCCCAAAAAAGGGTTTTTTTTGTAAACATTTTTTTATATTTTTTTTCCCCAAAAAAGGGTTTTTTTAGTTAACATTTCCCCCCCCCCCCCAAAAAAGGGTTTTTTTGTAAACATTTTTTTATATTTTTTCCCCCAAAAAAGGGTTTTTTTTGTAAACATTTTTTTATATTTTTTTCCCCAAAAAAGGGTTTTTTTTTTATAAACATTTTTTTATATTCCCCCCCCCAAAAAAAGGTTTTTTTTTGTAAACTTTTTTTCATATTTTTTTTCCCAAAAAAGGGGTTTTTTTGTAAACATTTTTTTATATTTTTTTCCCCAAAAAAGGGTTTTTTTGTAAACAATTTTTTATATTTTTTTCCCCAAAAAAGGTTTTTTTTGTAAACATTTTTTTTATATTTTTTCCCCAAAAAAGGGTTTTTTTTGTAAACATTTTTTTATATTTTTTCCCCAAAAAAGGGGTTTTCTTTAAACATTTTTTTATATTTTTTTTCCCCAAAAAAGGGTTTTTTTTGTAAACATTTTTTTATATTTTTTTTTCCCCAAAAAAGGTTTTTTTTTGTAAACATTTTTTTATATTTTTTTTCCCCCAAAAAAGGGTTTTTTGTAAACATTTTTTTATATTTTGTTTTCCCCCCCAAATTTTTTTTTTTTAATAACTAAACATTTTTTTAAATTTTTGTAGAAAATATATATATTTTTTTTTTGCTAAATTGCTGTTGTAAACCTTGAACTCAAACTTTCAACTCTAATTGTTCAAAAGGTTACATAAGATGGCTTGGAATGTTAGTAGCAGTTCCACCAAAGCTAAGTAAAAGGCTTTTCTGCATGTAAACACAAGCAATCATTTTGAAGAATGTAAGGTGTTTTGGGTTCAATTGGTCAACACGATACATGTGCACACATTTATCTCTATCACCATTGGAATCTGTGGAGCGTTCTCTCTCCCTCTTACTGTCTATAGATTGAACCTGACACATAGTAGAGACTCACCCTTTGGAATTTTGAGGGACAGTTCTGGACGGAGCAGATGTGTCTGCTCCCCTGATCTCCTTTCCGCCATCCCAGCTGTGTTAAGAGAGAAGAAAAAGTTTCTCAACAAATGGACTCACGCTAACTGTAGGTTACGCAGTCATGAAAACGCTCTAACACCCACTCCTTACCCCTCCACACTTCCCTGAAAGTTTTATTTAGACATTGATACGGTGGTGATGCAGATTTGTACAGTGCAAGCGTCATTCTTCTGGGTGAAGCTTGTAGCGTTAAGGATACGCACTCCCTGCTTTTGTGCTGATTGTGTTTCTCTGATGTTTTTTGTGCCTCAGCCCTGCCTGTTCTAAGTGTTGGAAACATATCATTTTTGGAGGGCTGCGGAAAACTAATCAGGTTAGACTTACCCTCTCTAGGTTTTTGGGGACGAGAGAAATCACAATCCTCCTTTTTACATGGCCCCTGTACACACCTCTAGGCACCTCCCTCCTGTTGGTTGACCCCACAGCAGGCAGCTTGCTATGGAGGCACATGAGATGAAGCCAAGCACCCTGTGCCTGTTCAGGCACTAGGCTGTGAGCCAGCCTTGCCCCCCTCCCTTCCGATGGTCTCAATGATTAGGAGTGACAGCATCAGGAGGCAATATTGGCATGCTGTCACCTCAGTTAAGGAGGAGGGGGAGTCTGTTCCAGACAAGTATTTGTGCAAAATTTTAGACAGTAAGAAAATGGTCCCAGTAAGTCTTAGGGGGAATATGCACACCTATCACTTGGAATACTAATGCATAGAATGCATTCACATAAATAACCTGCTGCCTTTAGAACAACTTGAAGCCTGATCGGGGACATACACAGTTAGCATTTCTCCACTTACTAAGTAGACACATTACTGCAAAAGCACACAACTTACCATCATCACGGTTTTTTTGGCCCCCCGAACAGGATGGTCTTGCTGGCTCAGGAGAAACTGCACAAAAAGAACACAAATTGTGAACTGGAATGTGGTACATTACCGAGGAAGAGTATTTATGAAAGATTGATAAACACACATTTTCAGTGTTGACTAAATCAGGACATGAGTAAATTACAATGTCCCCAAAAAATTTACAAGTACAAAGCACACCATTTCCAATGTAGAGAAACTAACACCAATTTAGAATAGGGTGGCTTGAGAAAACTTAAAAAAAATAACATGTCCTGTAATGCTCCCCAAAACCACCTTTCAAACATGAAGGTTAAGCAAGAGTGTTTCATGACCAACCTTCCTGTCACATATAGCAAAACTACACTTGCTTTGACTCCAACTTAGATTATCCTAGATACACATCATCCTAGCACATACAATACATGTGATAATCTAATTTTAGGTACTTACAGACTAGTTCAGGGGAGCCACTAACATCATCTGCCTCCACCCCTGGAGTGGGGGAGGATGGGGGAGACCCTTAATGGGGGGATGGTGTCCCTTCATGGGGGGATGGTGTCGTATCTCCTAGAAACACAAAGACACGGATACAATCCTTGAACAAAAGCTATTTGATAAAGGCACACAGAAAGTAGTCGGGAAACATTGAAGGTAGTAGTTACAGTGGACTGGGTAAGCAGCGGCCCCTCTTCCCCAGTCCTCCACAACAAACATCCTCAATGTCAGCTGCTACATAACCCCAATGTCAAAATATATATATTACAGCCCTTATATTTCCCAGGACACATTGAACACACAAACACATGTAGAATACTTACTTCCCATTTGAGGAGAGCCTAGGTCCTCATCAGTCTCTGACCAATTGGCCTCTTCTTGGGCAACAGTGTCTTCCTGGCCCGGATCCAGGCGACTTGGCCCTGCCTGAGGCTCCTCTCTTGCTGAAGTTACATCAACCACAAAAGAAAACAAAACAAACAATCATTCCTCCAAGTTCGACCTAATACACAACACAACAGCACATCCACATTACTTACAGTGGGCCTGAGAAGTCTGAGGCTCAAGATCCTCATCACTGGTTTCTAAAAAAAAAAAAAAAAAAAAAACATCAAAAATAATACATTATATATTATTTATGGACACAAATAGGCAGTAACCTCTCATCATGCTAGCACCATACTCAATGCCCCTACAATTCAGAACATAGAAGTGCACTTACACCAATGAGATGCATTGAGCATGTTTTAAAACAGGAGGGCACCATGCAAATTAAGCGGTCGCCTAAGGCCTCGCACCTACAGGGGCCTTGCGGCCAGTGGCGGAGCACCAACATTTCGAAGGGCGCAGTCAGGGAAATCGCCCAAGTAAAAGATTTCTTTCAATCCTCGGATCTAAAATTTGCAGCAGTGTGCTGCAGTCCCTTCACTGCGTCTGCCAGGTGTCTGTTGTCTGCTGACACTTACTCCTCCTTCTCTGACTGGGGATTGGCCGTCTGATCATGTTATCCTAAGATGTTGAGGAATCGGTAGGTGTGTACCTGCACCAGTAGGAAATTACTGCCTGGTCAACTCACTCTGCTATCATCGGTTGTTGCTCTGGGAGGAGAGCTCCGCCCTGGATCCAGAACATACAGGTAACCAGGCCCAGACTTGATATTTTGCAGGCTGCTCATAGATTTGTGGTGTCTACTATGCAAAGGGGTGAGTAGCCCCAGGGAAGTTGGAAGAGTCCGAAAATGGTTGGTGGAGGAGGAGGAGAAGAAGGCCCTGGGTGGCTGGGGGACAAGGAGAGGGCCCCTGGGTGTTTTCTAGAGGAGGAAAGACCCCCAATGACGCCAGAGTCAGTTGCCAGGGAAGAGAGTGGAGCTGAGCAAGTCCTGCATATCTGACATGAAAGCCAAACATGGTGGAGATGGAGCCCTCTGCCCTACACAATGACAGCACCCGAGGTGGTAGGTGAGGGGTAGCGGGTCTTTGACATTATAGAGCATATGGACTCTGTCCATTATTGTTAGTTTGGTTTGGAGTTGTCCTTTAGATGTTTAACTCTGTTGTTTTTGCCCCGAGCTGTGAGGGACTGAGGTATGACAGCCCACTATGCTGGGACTTATAGTGCCCTAGAATGTGGAGGACTGAGGAATCCTTAGTCCCTAACAGAGGGCACTACAAGTCTTAGCATAGCAGGCAGTAGTTCCTTAGTCCCCTACAGAGAGCAGTACAAGTCCAAGCAGGTAGCCTTCTGCGTTGGGACTTGTTGTGCCCTTGACTGTGGTGGACTGAGGAAGGGAAGTGTAAGGGGGTCTCTGTAAGCTCAGATGTATGGGGGAGCTTTGGTGACCACAGAGTTCCCTTTTACACCAGAGTCCCCAGCTTTCCCCCTCAAATAATGGTTCCCAGAACTCTCCTTACATCAGAGTCTTCACACTTCCCTCTTACAGTGTAGTAAGTCTGGAGACTCCGATGTAAAGGGGGCTCTGTGAAATGTGATTAGAGATTAGACATTTCTACAATGTACATTTTTCTACCTACGATCCACAATTTGTAGCAGCTCAAATGGCTCGCTGCCTCTGAAGGCATAGTTCAATGTGGCAGTCCTCCTCCTCCCCTTCTTCACCAAAAGTACAAGAGGGTGTCGCCCGTCCGCTTTTGCTAGAAGCAGAAGAGAAAAAATAAACATAAAAAAATCATGTACATAGTAGTATTAAAGGTTGTGAAGAGACACTTGATGGAGGTAGGAAAGGTAGGAGCGAGAGGGAGGGGAGGGGGGGGGGGGGTTGTTGGTATTTGTGTTGTTGCATACTTAAACACATGTCCACCTACCCACAAAATTGTAACCTATCTGGTCACATGTCATGTATATTTTTACTTACCGGAGATTTGCTCCACAGCCTTTTTCAGGAGCCTGGGTGAGCGCCTTTTGGCATCACTCCAGGCCCGCTGAAGATCCACCACAACAGGCAGGAAGTTAAATCTCCGCAGCAGCCTCATCCAGAGACGACACATCATCTTGTACTTTTGGTGAAGATGCATGTTCACCTGATCATACCCCCAGAGGAGGAGGAGCTGTGAAAAGAGCAATGTATGTTTGAGTCCAAGTATGTCCAAAAAAGTACAGTCTTACACAAACATGCTAGGTCGTCTTTGAGATTTTGTAGAACAAAGAATCCCATTTCTGGTGATACATAGACATCGATGTCCAAATCTACCTCCATGACATAGATTGCCCCAACTGGTGATTTCCTCTACATGATCTAGACATTTTGACAATTGTCCTTTCATTACACACCCAGGGCCGCCATCAGGGGGGGACAGCCAATACACATGTAGGGGGCCTGAGTGCCTGTAGGGGCCCCGGACCCGCCATCCATGAAGTGTGCAGGAGACAGTAGCCAGTTGACACATAAGGCAGGAGAAGCACCGAAGGATAAATGCATAGTAAGCACACTAAACTAGCTGGAAGGCCTGGGACTCAGGAGATGTTAGGAGGAAGGGACTTAAGAGCCTTTCAGCTACTCATTGGCTGAGGAGGTAACAGGAGGCAGGCTGATTCACTTCCTGCTGCCTCCTTAGCCAATGGGTACACAGGGTGCACTGTCCATCACTGCACAGCCTTGTGCTTCCTCTGCTGATGGGATAGAATTCCTCTGCCAAAATAACATGCAGCAGAGATGGAGATAAGAGAGATGAAAATTAAATCTTTCCTAATGAAGCTGCTATATTTAGCTAGAATACATGTACAATTGATAGCCCTTGGCATGTTAATTACAGTCACTGTATTTACAACCTTATTGCTGTCCATTTAGCAGGGTGCAAGTAACTTTACACACATGTAGCATAGGTATCAACTTTTGTCACCATGTTAAAAGGACAGCAGTATGGGTAGCATTACAGTGACTGTTATTAGTCCAGGCTCACTAAACTAGCCAATGCTTGGAAAAGCAAGCCATGCAGATTGCTTTTCAGGTCCCTTTTAACATGAGCTGTCTGATTGGGTGTGTCTGTTCATTATGCTGTGCTGAATTACCCTGGAATCGCAATTCCTGCAAGAGGAGCACATGGGATGTGGGAGATGTGAATTTAATGTGTCAGAATTATCCACACAATCACACATAATCCTTTTTAAAGGTCCCCAGCAGAATTTGATGGCATAGTGGTGGCCAGCAGTGCCATCAGATTCCAGTTATATCTGTAAATTAACAAAGCAATGGGATCTGGGGGCGTATTTAACTTGCAATGGACACCCCCATTGAAACACATATGGCAGTGTGAGATGCGTGTGTTGGGAATGTTATCCATTAAGACAAGTGATTATACACTCATGTGTTTCGTTTAGAGGTGATTTGTCCAATGCAATCCTTTGAAGACATGACCAGTCCATATTTTTGGGAGCACTGATTCCATCTCAGGTGAACAAATTAGCTGCTGTGTGCAGATCCAGCTTATGATGGCGAGTCTCCGACAAGACAAACGGTGCAGAGCTTGCAGTGTGTATGGATGTATTTAAGGCAATAATTTTTGGCATTATGTATTTAGGGAATATAATGTTTATAATCTTGCATATATGAAAAGGGGCAATACATTTGTCTTTATCTAGACAGATTCCAAAGCGTCATAGCAATCTGTCACAGATAATTGTGTTTCATTTTGTGTAAAAGTATAAACGAATCAAATCTATCTATATACAGGCATACCCCACTTTAAGTACACAATGAGACCAGGGCATGTATGTATACCGAAAATGTACTTAAAGTGAAGCAATCCCTTTTTTCTTTTCTCAATGCATGAAAATACACCAGCTCCATAGTAAATTTTGGCCACATTGACATGGCCTTGCTCCCAAACCATGTGGGAGCATGTTAAGGGGATCCAGGACTATGACATGATAGATTACCTAGGCAAGCTGGCCAGCCACAAAATGGATATGGTGTAGTCCTGGGTACCCTCTCGTTGCTCCCTAAGTTTGTTATCCCTGTCACTTATGGTTTGTGAGCAGTGTCATGACAAGCTGAACAAGCTGTGTCCTTACTCACGAGTGTATGTAAAGTGAGTGTACTTAAAGCAGGGTATGCCTATCTATATCTATATAGAAAGTTCAGAGATGTGAACCTGTTCCCTATTATATACACTAATATATGGTATATAATATATTCTATATATGTATAAAATATATAGATTTTATATAATGTATACATATTGTATATAATGTATATATATTGTATATAATATGTGTATAAATTTTGTGTGTGTGTGTGTGTGTGTGTGTGTGTATATATATATTCACACATATATATACACACACATATATATATATATATATATATATATATATATATATATATATATATATACATACATACATACACACACATACACATTATATACAATATATATATATATATATATATATAAAATATATACATAGATTATATATATATACATATATTATATACAATATATATATATATATATTTTTTTTATATACCCAAAAATAAAATTATATATATATATATATATATATATATATAAATAAATGTGTAGGGAACAGGTTCACATCTAGGAAGTTTCTATAACAGGAAGCTTCTAGATCACATCTAATAGGCAGAAAGTGCATGCGCAGATCAGCAGACCAAAAGTTAATTGCACACCCGCTAGATAAGCGACCCACCATCCCCCATCCCCCATCTCGCAAATTCACCCCCCCCTCTCCTTACCTTACACACAAATGCCACAATTTCGGCAGTAAAGAGTGCAGGAGCCATGATGCACAAACTTGCGAGAGGGCCTGGACAATTTCCGGAAACGTGTGCACTCACCAATAGTTTCGTTTCCGGTTGCATGTACAAATGTGAGAACGCGGTTTTGTATTTTAGCGAATTCGCAAACAATAGTCACCTTACACAACCATTAAGCATATTTAACTTAAAACAATAAATACAAATACATACATTTGTGGACACCAGAAAACTTTATTTAGACACATGAAGACATTTGAAAAAAAGATTTGAAACATGCTGTTTATTACACAAATACACAGCTCAAACATTTCACATAACATATTTTTGGCACAGTCTCCACAGTATCCCATTGAAGCCACAGATTTGGATTTTTAAAACAAAAACAAAAACAACCTTTGTACAACATTTAGACCATATACATCGACAAAGAGCCCATAATCTACAGATGCATGTGCAGATTGACAGAACAATACACAATTATGTTAACAGCAATAAATACTTACAGAGAGTCAACACACAACACAGCCAAATCCCACCTCCATAAATAACAAAGGCCCCCAAATGTTAACCATAAAGCATGTGACACACAATATATTGGACCTCTTCCTAGGTCAAATCTTTCCTGCTGTCTGAGTGAGCTATATATAATCAAAGCAAACACACACCCAGAATGGTAACTCCCAGGCAAAAATTTAACTGTGTGTGTCCTGTGTGTTTTGGAGCATGCTCAGTTGGCAAAAAAGGGAAATAGAAATGAGGAGGAGGAGAGAGACCTAAACAGCCCAAATACATGTATGTATGTATGTAGGTGTGTATATATGTGAATTGATAAAATTCTCTCTTCAAGTTTGCTAGTCATTATTTAGAATGTTTAGATACAGGAATACATACATATATATACAATTACATGAGAGAGCGAGAGAGAGAGAAATATATATTTAGGGAAACAATTGAAACACACCTTTTGGGATTTGGGAAGTGAGATTGTGACGATTGAACAGATATGTAAGCCAACAATCTGACTCATCACTCATGAACATCCCTAATCTTGGTGTGGCAATTATATCAGGCGCTCTTATGGGCGTTTTTGCTGGCGTTTTGCCAGGCGTTTTGACATGCATTTTTTGGGCAGGCATTTTTATATGAAATCACCTAAAAAAGCCCCAAAAACAGACCACGAACACCTACATGTGAACGTAGCCCGTTTGGGGGCGTTTGAGGGGGATTTGTACAGCTCAAGGATCAACTCCCAAAACAGCCAAAAAATCCAATCCTATTCAGTTCAATGGCCCCTGTTCCCATGTGAGCATTTTGACGGCATGAGGAAAACACCCAACGCTCACTGAGAAATAGCACAATCATTAGGGAGTCTGCCTTCCTGCTGGAGGTTTGTAAGTTCGAATCCAGAAGGAGCCCTCTGTATGGGCAACACTTGGAGGTCTCCAAACCTCCAAATGTTCACATCATTAATTTTGTTCATGTTTGAAAAAGGCATGTGTATCAGCAAACTTTTAATCTAAAGACATGAACAAAATACAAAAGATGCCACATAAAGTCAATATGTAGCAATATTGTGAGCTAAAGCTATATTTGTTTGTTGGGCATACTTTGCTAATTAGCCAAGTATGGGGATATATATATATATATATATATATATATATATATATATATATATATATATATATATATATATATATATATATATATACCTTCAGTTAAATGTGTAGTCAAATGCTAACACTTGGCCATACCCATATGGAAGAAAAGGTAGTATTTGCAATAATTATTCTTTTGAATCACATAAAATATTGGCAAAATTGTGACATTTCTTTGATATGTGTGAGATGCTTATAATCTGTCTTTTAAATATGTTTTACATCTATTTTTGTTCTATCTGAGTACCCGTTCCCCAATGTAATATTTTGTGGGTTTTTTCAGATAATGTGGAGGTTCTATATAAACACTGTAGATTTCACTGTTATGATTTCAGAGTTATCAGGAAAGGTGTATGGAATGTGATGGTGTTTACTAAGGGATCCCTTGTTGGAAGTGTGCATGTTTTTCCAATTCCGCCGTTTTTTTCCATTTTCTATGGGCGAGCCAGCGGATTTTCAATCGGTATTCAAAAAAAATATTGCCCAAAATCGCGCTGGTGGAATTTTTTGAGCCTATTTGGCGTTGCGCATGCGCACATTCGCGCGTTCGCAGCTCGGGGCTGGAGGAGCTTTTTAACCTTTCTACACTTTTGCAGATATCTCTCTTTCTAAGTCAGTTTTTGACATTTTTTAAAAGCCAGTCATCTCCAAATTGTTTTCCACACCTTCCACAGTGATTTGGGATTTTTGGGGGTACAGGGGAAAATTTGGCAAAACTTTAGTCGAGCTTTTAGCTGGCGTGTTTTTAAGTCGCGCTCTGACCTTGTTGCATCTTAATGAATCTCACACTACCAATTGTGATGTACGAATTCGCCGGTTCGCAAAAAACCCGCCAAAACGCCAATTCGCTGTACTATGAATCATGCCCTTAGTAACAGTCACTGTATTTATTGTAGTTAATATGATCCATTTTACATTTACTTTGATTTTCAATAAAATACCTTTGCTGCATGACCCTTGGTATATATAGGAAAGGTTTGCAATCAAGAATGTATTTTACTTTCAGGAATTCATGCTGTTTTCATATCCTCTGGGAAATACTATGAAGAAAAGCAGAATTGTAACAATTGGAATGTAACAATAGGGTCACTTGGTTGGAATGAATGCTGTTTCTTGGAAAGTCAAAATGTCACACTGATGATTGAATATAAGTAAAATGCTGAGTAACTGGCCCATGGCATATTCACAAATGCATTGACTTGTTAAAGTGTGACATGCCACTCAGTTACAATGTATAGTTACATTTTTGTAGGCTGAGCCAATCTACAACTATCAGTTCACTAGTAACTTCTGGCCTCATGCCACAGTGATCAGATTATTTCTGGTACAATGATAAATGGGTAAAGTATACATCTGAAGTAGGGAATGAGCTTCGAGTTCGAGTCTAAGCTAAGTTTGACTCGAACATTGGTCATTCACTCGTTCGTCGAATGACAAACAAATGTGCTTCTTTGTGGGAAATTCAAGTGCCCGCATCCATAATGCACTGCGTGCGCGTGCAGTGCGTTATGTGATTGGCCAAAACATGCACCCTGACCTCCATGCTTTGGCCACTCAAATCATCTCTGCTATGATTGTGGAAAGGCAGGCTGCCTTTAGCCAATCATGGCTCAGGGGCTAAGTACACGCCCCACACTATAAAAAGGCTGCTCGCACAGCAGCCACATGTAGTGTGACTGTGCAGAAGAGATCGCAAGTAGTTGAGGCAGGGAGAGGATCGTGTTTGAGGCAGCGAGAGAGAGACATTTGCAGTTTATCAGACAGTGCAGTATAGTCTAATTAGAGACATTGTTAGCAGTGAGTTAACCAGGGAGAGGATCGTGTTTTTCAGGCAGGGAAAGTAAAGTGATTTGGAGTTTATCAGACAGTGCAGTGTAGTCTAATTAGAGACATTGCTAGCAGTGATTAAGACAGGGAGAGGATTGTGTTTTTCAGGCAGGGAGAGGAGAGTGATTTGCAGTTTATCAGACAGTGCCGTGTAGTCTAATAAGAGACATTGCTAGCAGTGAGTTAGGCAGAGAGAGAGAGATATGTGCTTTATACAGATAGTGAAGTATATTCAGTAGTGCAGTATATACCATAGACTATATACCATATATTGAGCTATTGATTATTGACAATTGATTAGATAAGAGGCCATTAATTATATATCGGTCAGTTCAGTATACCCTATATTGATCTCTATCTATATAGAGGACAATTGATTAGATATCAGGCCATTCAGTATATATCGGCCAGTTCAGTATACCCTATATTGATCTCTTTCTATATATAGGACAATTGATTAGATATCAGGCCATTCAGTATATATTGGTCAGTTCAGTATACCCTATATTGATCTCTAACTGTATATAGGACAATTGATTAGATATCAGGCCATTCAGTATATATTGGTCAATATAGTATACCCTATATTGATCTCTACCTGTATATAGGACAATTGATTATATGTTAGGCCATTCAGTATATATCGGTCAGTTCAGTATACCCTATATTGATCTCTATCTCTATATAGGACAACATGCTTGACAAGGCATATGATGACCTGCCATGCAGTCCGTTGGCAACAGCACCTGAAAGAGCCACAAGATCAAAACAAGCATATTGCACCTTGCTCCTCATCTGGGATCTCTTATCCTACTATACCTCATGTATTCTCAAATACCTGCATTGAGAGGGATGATGGTATAGCAATGAGGGCCACAGAGACTTGCACCCAATCTGCTAGCAGTACACCACCGCTTGATTTGAGCAGCAGGCAAATTTCCCTACCCCTGTTGCTGAACCATAGAAAGAAATACTGTCCCAGCCATCCACATGCTCAGCGTCTTAATGCTAGTTTGGCCAAACTGCTAGCATTACAATTGCAGTCTTTTCATCTGTTTGACTCTGCTCCCTTTCGCAAATTTTTGGAATGTGCTGTACCACAGTGGCAGATACCAAAAAGGCATTTATTTTTCACGTAAGGCCATTCCGGCTCTCTACCGTCATGTAGAAGGAAGTGTTTTGGCCTTTTTGGACAGAGCAGTGAGGAGGAAGGTGCACCTTACTGCTGACTCTTGGTCCAGCAGGCATGGACAGGGATGTTACATTTCCTTCACAGCACACTGGGTAACTCTGCTGGCAGCTGGGAAGGATGCAGTACAGTGTTCAGTGTTGCAGCTTGTTTTGCCACCATGGTTTCAAAATGCTGGTGCTGGTTCTGTCACATCTTGCTACTCCACCACCTCCTTCTTCTTCCTCCATGTCCTCTTCTGCTCAATAGTCCTCTGACGCAGCAGTGCTCCCTAAGCGTTCAAGGGGCTACGCAAGCAGTCAGACTAAAATATGTCACACTGTGCTTCAGTTCATCTTTCTAGGGGATGGGAGTCACACCGGGGCAGAGATTCCATCAGCTCGGCAGGGGCAGGCTCAGAGATAGTTGACGCCATGACAGCTTGAGCCAAGAATGGTTGTATGCGACAATGGCACCAACCTTCTCTCCACCCTCCATTAGGGACACTTGACACAGGTTCCATGCTTGACACATGTCCTGAATCTGGTGGTGCAGCGTTTCTTGACTACTGTAGATACCCGTGCTTCCAAGATCTCCTGAGGCAGACCAGAAAAGTCTGTGACCATTTCCGGCGTTCATACAATGCCAGTGCTCGTTTATCTAACATTCAACGGAAATTCAACCTGCCCACCAACTGCCTCATTTGTGACATGCCCACCAGGTGGAACTCAACATTGGCAATGCTGCAGTACATGCAGCAAAGGGCCATCAATGAGTACCTGTGTGAGTATGGCACAAGGACAAGGTCAAGGGAGCTTGGCTTTTCTTGCCGCGTCAGTGGCTTTTGATAAAAGCTGCATGTATCTGCCTGTCTCCATTTGAGGAGGCCACAAGGATGGTGAGCCGGGACGATGCATGCATCAGTGACACTATCCCTCTAGTCTACCTGCTGGAGCACATGCTTCATTGAATCATGGACAGGGCACTTGAGGCAGAACAGTGGGTGGAAGAGAAGGACTTCCTTTCCTCACAAGGCCCCTTTTATGCAGATATCATGCCTGCAGGGACACAAAACACACAGGAGGAAGAGGAGGAGGAAGAGGAGGATTGTGGCAGTATGGATGTAGAGGATAGCATACAGCAGTCTTCAAGGGATGGTTGTCATTCCCCAGAAACCCCAGGAGTTGTACGTGGTTGAGGAGAGGTTGCTCCTGCTGACAATGTCATCCTTAGTGACCCAGAGGACTCAGAAGCTCATGCCTCCTCCAACTTACGTTGCATGGGCTCCATGATTCTGCAAAGCCTGTGAAAGGACCGGAGAATTTGTGCTACGAGAGGGAAAATTACTGGTTGGCAATCCTTCTTGATCCACATTACAAGGGTAAAGTTGCAGATCCCATCCTGCCTTCGCAGAGGGAGCAGAGGATGAAACATCTTGAGGAGGCCTTGAAAAAAAATGTGTGTATCACCTTTCCAGAAACTGGGAGGTTATCATTCTCTGGACGTGTTTCTGAGGCATCGTTCAGCTAAAGGAAGAGCGGTGGAGAAGGCGGCTTGCTGATCAATGCCTTTAAACAGTTCTTTAGTCCTTAGCAGCACCTAGGGCTGTTAGGTTTCAGCAACCATCGACCGCATCTCCATCATATGGTGCATGATTATCTAGGCACAAGAGCAGACTTGGAGACCTTTCCAGCTGAGCATCCACTGGGTTACTGGGTCTTGGGGATGGACCACTGGCCAGAACTTGCTCAATATGCAATGGCCTGTCCTGCTTCCAGCGTGCTTTCCGAACGGACGTTCAGTGCTGCTGGAGGTTTTGTAACGGACAAAAGAGTGCGTCTGTCCACAGACTCTGTTGACCAGCTGACTTTTATCAAAATGAATCAGTCTTGGATCAACAACCGCTATCAAGCCCTTGATGATGATGTAACTGATTGAATTTGCTAGGGGTCTGCCATATCTTGAAGACTGCATATGCTGCCTATCCTATTCCTCAACCTTGATTCTGCTAGCTTCCAACAATGTTTTTGGTTTAGGTCACTACCAACCCCCAAGGCCTAATTTTTCTGCACTTGTATGACAGGTGCATACAATTTAAATGTCGTATGTAATTTTTAACAGCAGGCCCTGTCCCTGTGTCCTGTGCCCAGCAAGAGTAACTGTGAGGTGTTCAGGCACCACCAACACCAAAGGCCCAATTTTTGGAACCTGTATGACAAGTACATGCAATTTCAAATTTGTATGGAACTCTTACCAGCAGGTTCTGTTCCTGCACCCAGCAAGAGTAACTGCGAGGGGTTGCGGTGTTCAGGCACCACCAACAACCAAGGCCCAGTTTTTCTGCACCTTTATGTCAAGTACATGCGATTTCAAATTTGTATAGAATTCTTACCAGCAGGTCCCATTCCTGCGCCCAGCAAGAGTAACTGTGAGGGGTTGGTTACGGTGTTCAGGCACCAGCAACACCAAAGGCCCAATTTTTTCCACATGTATGACAAGTACATACGATTTCAAATTTGTATTGAATTCTTACCAGCAGGTCATGTTCCTGCGCACAGCAAGAGTAACAGCGAGGGGTTGCGGTGTTCAGGCACCACCAACACCAAAGGCCCAATTTTTGGAACCTGTATGACAAGTACATGCTGTGACTGTGGCGGGTATCAGATCCCTGCCCTTCTCACTAACTCGTGACCAAGGACCAGGCAATCTCACACCCTGCTGTCACTTGCGTAACAATGTCACTCTCAGCTGCACCCGGCACATAGATTTCCCAGCTTGCGGGACCACAATCTAGATGCCAGCAGGCTGAGAGCGATTGTCACCGGGCAAATTAAGCAATTAACCCTTTCAATGCCACCACTGCTACGTTAGGATTAGCCCAGCGGACGCTCGTAATTTTAGAAATACCAATTATGACTTTAGCATAATCATCTGTAACACGCACTGTCACCACAGACAGGAAAAGGTTCAGAGGATTTATTCTATACAGTGGCACTCTTCAAGAGACAGGTTCGTTGTTAGTTTGCATTAAGAGCTTAGGGACAAGATTAACACTTTTCAAAATAAAGTTTAATAATAAAAAGGTTAAAATTGGTGCAAATAAAATATTTACAGAAAAAGATGTTTCAAAGAAATAGCGACATAATTCAGCAATTTCGAGAAATAAGATAGGATTGGGAAATAAGAATACTTGCATTCAATGTCCTGAGTATTATCAGAGTTTCAGAAGCTGAGCCAGTGTGATCGGTTCTCAAACTTGATAGATGTTCCTTTCTTGATGTTACCATGAGAACTCTCTAACCCCATCTGCCTCTCTCTTTTTCTCTGAGACCGCAGGGGGTGTTAACAGAGGTCCCTGACCAATAAACACAGTGGCCATGGGCGGCCCTAAAGGTTACGACAATACCAAGGAACCTCCCATATAGACAGATTTATAACATAATTCATATCTTCCAACATCTACCAATTGCCTTCTTGAAACTGATAGCTTATTGTGCAGCATTGAATTTTATATCCATCGATACCAAACACAGCCTATCTCATAATAACCTCTGACCCGTAAGGCATCTGACAGCTAGCTTCTATTCTATATGTGATAGGGTGGTCATGCCTGATCTTAATTCGATCAGTATGACATTTCTCATCCAAATATATACTTATTGTTAATGTGTAATGTTCCTGTCTGCATTTATGAGTTGGGTATGGATTGTTAGATGTTCTAATGAACAACTTGGCTGTTGTGGCATTTACGACACAGCCTGGTCAGCCTTAATGGATTTGCTCAGATTTACGACCGGCCTGTTAAACACCATCTGCTAGGATTTCTGTCTGTGCTGAGATAAGGTTTCTTTGAAGGGCCGTCTCTTTGAAGTTGAAGCCCTCCGCATTCCAGGAATTAATTATCTCAAGGAGGGTGCTGGGTGAGTGAGGGGCTTTGTTAAACTGTCATGGCTGCTTGAACAAAATGGTTGCTTTTGTATATCCAGCACAGGATATCATTACATATGCAATTTCAAATTTGTATGGAATTCTTACCAGCAGGTTCCGTTCCTGCGCCCAGCCAGAGTAACTGCGAGGGGTTGCGGTGTTTAGGCACCACCAACAACCAAGGCCCAGCTTTTCTGCACCTTTATGGCAAGTACATGCAATGTCAAATTTGTCTGGAATTCTTACCAGCAGGTCCCATTCCTGCACCCAGCAAGAGTAACTGTGAGGGGTTGGTTACGGTGTTCAGGCACACGCAACACCAAAGGCCCAATTTTTGCCACCTGCATGACAAGTACATGCGATTTCAAATTTGTATTGAATTCTTCCAGCAGGTCCTGTTCCTGCACCCAGCAGTAACTGCGAGGGGTTGTAGTGTTCATGCACCACCAATGACCAAGGCCCAATTTCAGTTTCAATTCCTGCCGATACTAACCTTCCAGGTCCCCATCACTCCAGTCAGTGTGCATAGCCACCACCCAACCTTGGTCAGGTCAGATGATAGCACAGTGCCCCCACTAGATCACTGATAAGAACACATACAACACTTGATCTTTGCCAATTTCAAATCGGTATAGAATTATTACCAGCAGGGCCCGTTCTTGCGCCCAGCAAGAGTAACTACGATGGGTTGCGGTGTTCAGGCTCCACCAGCACCCAAGGCCCAATTTTTCTGCACCTCTATGACTACTGACAAGTACATGCAATTTAAAATTTGTATGGAATTCTTACCAGCAGGTCCCGTTCCTGTGCCCAGCAAGAGTAACTGTGAGGGGTTACAGTGTTTAGGCACCACCAACAACCAAGGCCCAATTTTTCTGCACCTGTATGAGAAGTACATGCAATTTCAAATTTGTATGGAATTTTTAGCAGCAGGTTCCCGTTCCTGCTCCCAGCAAGAATAATTGCAAGGGATTACGGTGTTCAGGCACCACCAACAACCAAGGTCCAATTTTTCTGCACCTGTATGACAAGTACATGCAATTTGAAATTTGTATGTATATTTGTATATGACATTTTTTCCTTTAGAAATGCAAGTATAGCTGCAGCAGGCTACATACATCGTACAGATGCACTACTTTACAGGCACATCAAGGGGACCCCCCAGGCACGATATTTGAAGGAATTTTTTATTTTTATTGTTTCACTTTAAGCCTCATTAAAATCAGTAAATCACTTTAAAAAAAATTGTTTTTAAAAACTTTTTTTGCATTGCTACATGTTCCCCAGGTCAGTACCCGGACTCCCATACACTTTGTTTTTGGCAATAACTTGCATTTAAGTCTTCAAAATGAGGCAGTTTGATTTTTGACATTCGAGTCCCATAGGCTTCAATGGAGTTTGTTTGTTCGAACAAACTTTTCCTCTGTTCACGGTGTTCTGGTGCGAACTGTAGATTGTTCCTCCAAAACAGACATATATTTTTTTCCAGACCTTACGTGGTTACATTTTCTCTATTGTGCCTGTTACATTTTGAATGTATTTTTATAAAAATTAAAATTGTTACAGACTCACCCAGGACAGGGGCTTTTGGAGAGGAGAGCCTCCTACTAACTGATTATGGCCAATGGTGAGAGCCAAGCATTCTCTAATGATGAACAACCACGTGATAAACGCTGACAGCGAGGCTTAGATTCATTCTCTGAATAAGGACAATAAAGCTTCCCTTCTGGAGTGGATGGAAAGAGATAATATTAATCTTGAACAGGCTAATAGGCAGAGGGAATATGGCGGCCCTCCTGCAGACTGTGTTGCAGAAGCTCCTTCACTTGGGACATAAATATTTATTAACAATATCCCTCAAGAGATCTTTGAAGATAAATCATTTCCACCTTTTCAGACTACAGGAGCATTGTATGAGTTTGTTTGCCAGACAGTCTGAGGTGGGATGGGTTCACTGTTTGTTATGTGTGTCTTTGTCCCATTGTTAATTGAGTGACCTATTGTTTCGGTCTGTCTGATCATCTCTTGGAGAGGTGATTAATATTATGACCATTGTACCTGTGACGGTACGCACCGTCACTGAGAGTGAAAAAAACTATGTTACAGATAAATTGATGGTTTGGACTGCTTTAGTTGGTCAGACTTGTAACAGATGCATGTCATCAGCTCAAACACCTGTCTTCCACGCATTGTAAATTTTGCTGATTTGCTCACCTATTGTTTACGGTGGGTTCTCAGTATTTACACTATGATATGTGTATTTGTATCTTGTTTTAGCTTTGGTGCCGGCAGTCTGTTCTTCCAGGCTGGCTTAAGTGTAATGAGTTAATTAGCATGTTAATTGGGATTAGCCATGAGTCAGCTGTACCTCGTTATCTATTCATTGTGTGATGCTTTGGGTAAATATGCATGTAGTGACTGACATACTTCTCAAGTGTATACAAGTCTGTTTCTTTTTCAATAAAGGAGTTAGTTGTTTCCAGTATACAAACTAAGTGTCAGGCTAGCTTTGTATGGGGGATTTGATATCTATGTTCATGACTGTGAGGAAGCCGTATACTGACGGAAGATCACAAGTACAGTGTGGGTCATCGGATTCTGTCACAGTACCTTGTTATCGAACCATTGTGGGATGTTATATGTTTATGTTAATTAGCTTACTTAGATTATGTTTATGTTGGCTGTTCCTTAGCTATGTTAATTATATTCTATATTATATATATTATATTGTTAGGGTTATGTGATCAGGCCCTACATGGTCCTGTGTGCTATATAAATTCTGTGTAAGTTTTCAATAAAGTGAGTTCCAGTTTGCATCTAAGCTATTGTCAGCTAGTCTTGGATGCTCAGCTATAATATCTGGTTCCTAGGTCCAGACTGGAGAAAGCTATATATCTTGACAGAGGCACCCAAGCTTGGTTCTGGATGGCTCCATCAAACAAATGCAGCTAAGTATTTATTAATTCATCACAAAATTTATTTATTTAAATGCAAGCAATGTAAGTAACTGGATGGGACTTGGTATCAGCCTCCTGCAATTGCCTGGGCAGTGGAGTGGGAGAAGGAACTCAAGAGACCAGTCATTTGTGCTGCAGTACTTTTGTGCTAAAAAGTTCCATGCTGATAGGGGAGATGAGAAAAGTGAATAGTGCGCTAACCTGATGTATGAATGAAAATCAATAAACATACCATTTAACGATTAACACATATCAAAATAGGCGCAAAACGTATAAATTGTGGTGAATAAGTCCATGTGGATCAATTAAACAATAATGAAAAAAACATGAGTCTCTAAAAAGCTGTGAAGTGTGAAAAAAACTTCAAAACTGAAACAGTGTTCTGTGCCAACTCAATGTGCCACTCTATAAAGATGAACGTGTTCCCAAATAAGATCCTTAATATTGGTCAAGGTGGCCCCTTACAGCAGAAAACCTTTTAAGGAAAGCTTCCAAGTAATGGACTTTCTATGACGTTGGTGAAATTACACTTTATGGTAAAGATGGGTGCTTACCAGGAAATCAGGGAGACTTGAGCATGGCTGCCATAGAACAGGGAATTCTGCGAGGAAGCCTGGAAGCTGGTCCGCTTTGCAGTAGTGAAATTCCAACAATGTAGGAGCAGGTTCCACAGATCAGGTGCCCAATGAAAAGAAAAGGGACTAATAGTGTATTACCTTCAATACTTTTATTCAGAAAAAAAGACTTTTCAGCTCCATTCCCAGTTGACGACACCTAAGTGGAAACGCGTCGGAGGGGCTAGCTGCGACATCCCACGCCATGGACCGTTCTGCAGGCGGGCGTGCATGCTTTTGAGCTTGTTTTGCATTTGTTTGTCCTGATTGATGTAAGTAGCCATCTTTTTTTCTGAAAATGTTTATTGATTTTCATTCATACATCAGGTTAGCGCACTATTCACTTTTCTCATTTACCCACATTTAATTTTCTAGTGCCGCTTTCCGTCTCTAGCACCCACAAAATAAAAAATTGCGCACCTTTCACTCTCACTATGATAGGGGGAGATAGCAGAATGACAGAGAGCTCATTTCATCAGTCTTCTGCATTTTCTTTTACTATTATGTGACAGAGCAGAGAAGGGACCAGACCTGTAAGTGTTAATTACCTGCAGCAGAGAAAAACTAAGTCCTCCTGTCCTGCCAAACAGGACTGTGTGGCAGAACTGTGTAAATCTCAAAAAATTGTTTGACTGGAATTCAGCCTTCATTCTTCCATAATTTTCTGTTTTAGAAATTACTTTGTCCTATTAAAAGAATAAACTCTAGCATAACTTTGACTGTTAGTGTGAATGCATCCATTTACTTTAGCCATGGCATTGGCATAATTAACACTGACAGCATTCCAAGCAGCTGCTTGTTCTAAGAAGATAATTAAATGTACATGGATCCGTATAGATACTCTTTTATTTTTTGCCCTCTCTGATATAAAATTTAGCTTGGGTTGTGTTGTGTTCACAAGAAAGACATACATCAGTATTTATAGAAGTAGAAGAAGAAGAAAATATGTTTTTTATGACTTTCATTGTAAAAAACGATTGATAAGAAATATTTACAGAGCAATTGGCTGTACACTCCTGTGGCCAGAAAGGCCTTCTAGCTTAACTGTGGATATGCTGACTTATCAGCATTGGTAAACACAGACAATTCTATATAAAATGGAAGACGTATAGAAGACAATATGACTCCAACATGACTGAACTACTTTTCAAATCACATTAAATATACAGTATATATTTATATCCCTTACAGTTAAAACATTTGAATAAATAGTACCCCAAACTGTGATTCCAAGAGGAAAACAAATCAAACATAGAGATACTTTCATTTAGTAATGTTTGCAGTGTCTGGTGTGGATCCAGGTGACTTTTACTTCAAGTTTTGTAATATGTACATGAAATAGAAGCTGTATTGTGTCTCCACACATTTCCTTATATATAAATATCTCTTAACAATCCAAAAGTCATCTGGCTTTAGTTCATGAGATCCTTCCAAACTTTTAGGATCTGGAATTGGGGAGAAAACACAAATGAGTTTGTCAAAATCCTAAAAGATCAGCAAAATTCTTTGTGAGATCCGATTGGAGGCCTTCAGCTGCTTAGACAAATATAAGCAAGTGAGCAATATATCAGTGTGTTTGTGTGTTTTACTATTTGAATTTGCTGCCCGCTCCACCCCCCTGCAACGTGATGCTCACAGGAGACGGAAGCCGGGGCTCACAGTATCGGGCGGAAGATCCGGCCACCGTATGCTGCAGTGACACATTGTGGGATCCCGGGGACAAGGTAAGTAACCTCTACCAGGATCCAGCCACGCTCCCTGGCGGTACCCCGAGTGTGGCTCGGGGTTACCGCTAATGGCACTAAAATTCCACCCCGAGCCACACTCGGGAATACCACCAGGGAGGTTAAATATTAATCCCAGCTCTACGGGGGCAGAACTAGGGGGGAATCTGTGAGTTGTACAGACCCAGCAAGTGTCCGGGGCTGTAATGTGGCATTCTTAGTCACCTGGTCTGCTTCCATGTGTGAGTTTTAACGTTAGTATGGCTACCTCAGCCAGGCTAAAGGCAGCCAAACAATTAAATTAGCATGCTTGATTTGTTTACCTGCCGAAGTAAAAACAAACTTCTGGCCCTTCAAATGGAACCAAAACCCCTCTAAATCTCTATTATCTATATAAATGAATACTCTTTTGATAGCTCACAGGCTTTGCTAAAGCATGGAGCTCTGTTTATTGAGCTGGGGAAGAAGGATCCAATGACTCTGAATATAGAGCGTCCTTCTGGGGGATAATTGCATACTCAGTATGGGTATTGCCATCCTCAGTATAAAATCAAGATAAAATCTACAAACAAATAAAATATCTGGGTCTTCAGGGAGTGTGTCCTGCACTGGGCTCACAGCAGCTTATTCCTATGTCATTAGTTTAAAACATATAGTTTTTCTTTGTCTCCAGCCTCCTCCAATACAGGCAATAAGGTGGCTGATTTCAAGGTACACACTTTTCATTGTTAGATTTGTACATAAACAACAATACAAATTCAGTTTTTGTAAACCTTTCATTAAACAAATATTTAGTTTGGCTGTTTGCAATATTTGCTGCACAAAATGTGGGACCATTAAAAAATGAATAATTTACCAAAATAATGTCTGTAACTTTGTCCGGTGGCACCCTGCTACCACTACTCTGATTTAGCCGGGTGAACCCTTCATTATTGGGTCCAGCTTGTATGAAATATATTACAATGTCTATTTTTTTCTATCATGCTGTTTATGTAAAAACTCCAGTTTCATGTTTCAAAAATACAACCTTTTCCTGGCAATATTATAATTTCTCATTGCTTGTGCTGTTGTTAGTTTTAGCAAGATAACACAAGTCCTTAGTTTCCATCTGATAATATAATATATTTCATAAGAAATGAAAACAATACCGCACAGTAATGCAGCAGTTTACCACTGCACTTACAAGGAAAAAGAAGGAAAAACACATCATTTCACAATCCACACATTCTGCTTTGGAATTCAAAAATAAATAAAAACAAAAAGTACCAACAAACTGTATATGAAAGAAGAGAACAATCATCAGCCAGATCAAAAACTATAAAACAGCTTGGCTGCAGGTAGCATCTTTATCCTAAAAGGGTGTATGGACTTGATGTGTGCATGTGCGCGATATTGATATATACGTTTGAGGTATACCAACACAGCGGAGAAGTTTCTTGCGGCCAAGGATCGGAGGAAACGAATCACTGCTCGCTTTTGGAGATCTCATCATCCATCCACTCTGGAATATTGCTTAAAAGCTTGGATTATACACGCATTGGTTTGTGTGTATTGAGGTAAGCGGCCACTGCACACCTGTTTGTTTCAAGTGATTAGAAGAACACTTAGCAAGTATTTTATTTGATCACCAAGTTTGATGTCATATTGGAAGAAGATTTTTTTATACACTGAGGATTGCTGCATAACACAAGTTATTTGGACATTTATTTGGACTTTTTTTTTTTTTTTTTCCAAAATTGACTTTTTTCTGCACCGCTATTCATTTACTTATTATTTTGATGTGCACTGGATATTATTTTTGATTGTGTCACCATTAATGCAGCACATTTTGTGCACATTTAGCACGATATATATTTATTAGATATTTACTTTTGGTTATATTCATGCATTGTGTCACCATTATTGCAGCACATTTTGTTCACATTTAGCACGATTTTTTTGAGATACCTTATTTGAATTAGCGCCGATTCTCTTTTTTATTAACACAGTGTGAGTCACGGTGGGGACACCGATTAAGATTGGCAGCTTTTTCTCGTATACTCATTACACTCATCACCTATTGATTTATATTCAGGGTCGGACCCCTCAGGTAGCGCATTGGTTATCGTTTTTTTAGTGTTTTTTTATTGTTCAGTATTGTATTATAATTATCAACCTCATCTTAATCTAAACTAACCACATTTTACAAGTTTTCCCCATAACCTGTTTTTTATTTCCAACCAAAAGGTTGTCTAAACCAATTAAAATAGATCTATAATATTAATAAAATTGTTAACATCACATTAGAAAGTAAAGCCCTGTACACACGCACCGATTGTTGGCCGACCGATTGGCCGTTTTGTGTCCAGTGTTGTTGTGTTGGTTGAAATGTGCTCTAGACTGCACACGAATTTTGTCGGCCAACAATAACCAACTGCAGAAGTGATGTCATGTGCTGGTTAACTTTTCGCGTGTTTTTTCTTCTCTGAGCATGCCCAGTCTTGCTCATCACATTTTTGTCTGCCGAAATCTGTACTGACTGAAGAACAATCGGCCGTTCTGGTGACGGCCAACAAAAATTTTATAGCATGCACACCAGATTTTGTTCGGCCGAAAAGTCGCAGTCAGTTGTCGGAAGCATCATGCTAACAAGCCGACAATCGGCCGATCGGACGTTGGCCGAAAATTCACGGCCAACAATTGGTGCGTGTGTACGAGGCTTAATACTCGAGTGTTGATCTCAATATCACAACCCAATTTCAGTATGTTCCCACAGATATATCTCCTTATGTTTTACCTAATTTCCCTCTTTTTTTTTTTTTTTAAATGCAATGTTTCCACTAACAAAGTGTTATTCTATACTGTGTGCACTTTTCTCAATTTAACCTTCATTTTGCTATTCTGTTTGGGAAACAGATTCAAAATAACTGTGATCACATTGTTAATCATTCGATTAATTAACCCCACACTTATTGTTATGATATACACTACCGGTCAAAAGTTTGGGGTCACTTAGGGATGTCCTTATTTTTGAAAGAAAAGTACTGTTTTTTTAATGAAGATAATATTAAATTAATCAGAAATACAGTCTAGACATTGTTAATGTGGTAAATTACTATTCTAGCTGGAAACGGCTGATTTTTAATGGAATATCTACATAGGTATACAGAGGCCCATTTCCAGCAACTATCACTCCTGTGTTCTAATGGTACATTGTGTTAGCTAATCGTGTTAAAAGGCAAATTGATGATTACAAAACCCTTGTGCAATTATGTTAGGAAAGCTGAAAACTGTTGTGCTGATTAGAGAAGCTGTAAAACTGGCCTTCCTTTTGAGCTAGTTGAGTATCTGAAGCATCAGGATTTGTGGGTTTGATTATGCGCTTAAAATGGCTAGAAAAAGAGAACTTTCTTCTGAAACCCGACAGTCTATTCTTGTTTTGAGAAAGGAAGGCTATTCAATGTGAGAAATTGCCAAGACACTGAAGATTTCCTACAACGGTGTGTACCACTACCTTCAGAGAACAGCACAAACAAGCTCTAACCAGAATAGAAAGAGAGGCCCTGATGCACAACTAAGCATGAGGACAAGTACATTAGAGTCTCTAGTTTGAGAAATAGACGCCTCACAGGTCCTCAACTGGCATCTTCATTAAATGGTACCCGCAAAACGCCAGTCTCAACGTCCACAGTGAAGAGGCGACTCAGGGATGCTGGCTTTCTAGGCAGAGTGGCAAAGAATAAGCCAT
Source organism: Pelophylax lessonae (assembly GCF_965119305.1). Lineage (NCBI taxonomy): Eukaryota > Metazoa > Chordata > Amphibia > Anura > Ranidae > Pelophylax > Pelophylax lessonae. The sequence goes on from NC_138768.1 coordinate 188,223,503, forward strand.
ATCTGAGACTAGCCAATAAAAGGAAAAGATTAAAGTGGTTGTATACTCAAAGGAAAAAAAAAAAACCCTGCAAGACAAAGGCATAATGAGCTAGTATGCATCGCATACTAGCTTATTATGAAACACTTACCTTAGAACGAAGCCCCGACACGGACCCCCGGACACGGCTGTGGGAGCGGACATGATCCCTCGGCGTCTCTTCTGGGTTCGGCGGCTCCGGCGCTGTGATTGGCCAGAGCCGCGATGACGTCACTCCCGCGCATGCGCGTGGGAGTGATTTTCCGGCAACTTCCCGGCAAGGAACTCTGAAGGTCCGACGGACCTTCAGAGCGCATGCACCGCTCGCGTCAGCGGCTGCATGCAGAGCAAATATCTCCTAAACCGTGCAGGTATAGGAGATATTAATTGTACCTACAGGTAAGCCTGTAGTTAAAAATCACAAAAAGCGGTATACTACCGCTTTAAGATGAGCAAAAGAAAGCAGACATTGGACAGAGGAAGATTATTCTTCATTCCCATACTTAATTTAATGCCCAAAATGGCTGGACAGTCTTTTTATCTTCTCTACATGTGCCTATACCCTCTTGCCTTTAAACTACTATTACAGCAGATGTGTGCTTCATATAACCTATTAACAGCACTATTCTTTCTCTTCTTATCTATAACACTCCGATGGACAATAGACAGTGACAACATAACATATAACCACCAATCAATACAGTTCGATTAAGGGGAGTAAAACAGGTACCCTTTGTCCCAAAAATGCCTTACTGATCAATGAATTCCGATAACCCAAATGTAAGCCGGCTGATTATTTGAAATTCCCAGATCATCTCAAGCTCCTTGTTTCAGATTCTCAGGGTCATCTGTAAATCCCCTCCTTGGCAAAGCTCCTCCATCTGCTATGGACATTTTATAGATAGGTAGCTCCTATCCTCATATTGATTAGTGGTTCCAAATAATAACTACTGCAGTTGGGAACAGACACAAAAAGATAAACTCTGCATCTTTCCAAAATAACTGTTCTGATTTATTTGACGCAATTGAAGGCTTTTATACACATGATTACGTAAGTATCACATTAATATTACAATTGTAGTTTTATGGTAACAAGGGGCATAACAGGGTATTTCTAATCAGGACTCAAAAGAATGCAAACATGTAATAAAAATATTATTAGTGCTGTGTGCACAATGAGTGCAGTCTGTAATACATAAAATACAATAATATACAGGATGCACAAATTTCCTTTACAACGACTAACCACACAATGCAAGATCAAAGTAGTTGACTGCTGTATAGTCTCCTTACATTGCAAACTTGGAATATATAGCTTGACAGATCTATGGTCTGTACAGTGCTGTATCTTGGCCTAGGCCAACAAGGCCCAGGCCTAGGGCAGCACTTTGCAGGGGGGCAGCAAAAAAGCTGCACCCTGCACAAAAAAAACAAAAAAACAGCCTCCTTCCGGTTCACGCACGAAAAGGGTCTCCGCCGGCTTGCGCTACACTTTTAATATAATGCCAGTCTTATGGGGTGAATTGGGCCAGAGGGCAGAGTCCAGGAGGCAAATCGGTCTGGCACCCCCATAAAGCGGTCAGTGATGAGGTGGCACTGATAAGGCTGCACAGATGGGCACTGATGAGGCTGAATGTGTGGGAACTGATGAGGCTACGCTGATGGGCACTGATAGACTTGTGGTCTGTGGTTCACAGATGACAGGGCAGGTCGTAAACAGTAAAGGGCGTGGCCTTTACAGGAAGAGGTGGGTCATATGTAAATTAGGGGGTGCACAAGTTTAGTCAGGCCTAGGGCAACACAAAACCTAAATACACAACTGGGTCTGTATACTGTGCTATGGTGAAGCCCATATAATCGAATAAGGAACCTATAATACATAGTTATATATTTAGTTGGAATGTAATCAATTTTGCAAAGAAAAGTAAAAAGAAAAAAGGAGAATTGGGAAAGAAAATAGTAGTAGAATGGAAAATAAATGATTGAAAAATTCTCCCCTTGGTCCAGGTCTGGTCCTCCCTCACTGGCTCAATATTTATAATGGTAATTGTAGGTATTTCAACCAGGGATTCCAGATCTTTTCAAATCTGGTTTGTTTGTCCCAAAGGATGCTAACCAACTTCTCATGTAGCATTATCCAAGAAATGTTGTTCTTCATCGAGGCTATGCTAGCTAAAGAATATTTTTATGCTTTTGCAATTATTGCTTTAGCCATTAAGACGATTTAAAATATGAGAGTTTGGGGATGTCTGCAGATGTATTCAATTGACTCATTTGGGAGAGCAGTTTTTGGTACATTTATATTAGTCACTGGGTGAGTTATTGTAAACAACCTGGTCCAGAATCTCCTAACCTTGGGACATATCCGGATTGGGTGCCACTGGGTCGAAGACCTTTGCTGCTGCTGCGCCAGCCCATCATGGTCAGTGTAAGGGCAATCTGGTGCCGGGGATGCCATGATTAGCTTGGTCAGAGCGGAAGAGGAGTGAAAGTGTCCTATCCTGCCATGCGCTAGGCCACACCTCTGGGACATGTCCAGATTGGACAAGTGACTGAATATACAGTACTTAAGTGAACTGAAACATCTCTAAAGTCATATTTTTCTGCAGTCTCTGCATAAATACTAACCACTTCCAAATAAGAAGCTTTATAAAGTTGAGATGGTATTTAGAAAACCATACAATATGGCTGATAACCAACCTCAATATGGCACAGCAAAGAGAAATGTTGCTCCAACCTCAATCAGAGGTATACATGGATGATAGAATGTATCACCACTGGAGCCTAGTCCTAGTTCCTTCACGGCAAAATATAAAAAGTAAAGTTGCATCATCTTTCACTTGTCATAGCTAGGTTTATGGTTTTTGACCCTATTGCTTAAATTAGTCCATGTCTACTCACTGTATATTGAATAGTGAACAGTGAATCATTATAATATTGTTTTCTACCCAACAACTATCAGAAATATGTGTGATCTGGATAAACAGAGTTATTTGTAATGTCTTTATTTCCTGCACAGTGACTTCTACATACTTCTTTTCTGTGTAGAGACAGGAATAAAGGAACAGGATGGGAGGAAGTTGTTAACAGGCATTGAGTTAAGAACATAATCAGAGGTCAGCATGATGTCTGTTTGGGATATTGTAGACAAAAGCAGTGGTTTTATATTCCTGTGATGTCGCTGCATTCCTGCCACAATACAGACTTCAGCCACGTGCTGAATGATAACAAGATAGTAAACTGAACTCTGCTTCTTGTCTAAGGAATGGGCTCAAGCTGAATGACCATTATGAATTCTAAATCGTTGTTTGGTTTTCTTCTGATCTGATTATGAAATTCTAAAATCAAAATCAAAAGAATCAAAGTAAATGTCTAATAAGTAAATTTAAAAGAGACTTCCATAGGAAACTGTTAAAAAAGAACAGCTCAAGACAGGAATGCTATATCATTCATGCTCTTGTAGATTTTCTATAGGAATACATTGGGAAAGGTATTAGAGCAGGTGGTAATAGAAAATAGACTGTTACATCAAGCTTGGTATATCACTAGCATGCAGATTTCCACATCTGAATCTCTATGAAGATCTATGAGGGACCCGGTAAGGGTTTGAACTCCTGCCTTTTCCAACCTAAATTGGAAAGTAGAAAGTATTTTTTAGGTAAAGTTACATATTACAGAGGTTGTCCATCTTTAAAGCAGAAATAAATTCTGCTTATGCTTACTTCTACTCCAGGAATATAATGTACCATGAATCCTACACTGAGCTTTTGTGTTTATTGTAGAAGTTATATAGTATGTTTCTTCTATAATGAAAAACCTATCTGATCACAATTTTTGCTTTTCAGACCACAGTTCCACTTTAGGTAGTTGCAATTACCAATGTCCTTAGATATTAGTTTCCTTCTATATACCATACGGTGAATTTATCAAAACTGGTGCAGACAGAATCTGGAGCATAGTATCCAATCAGCTTCTATCTTCAGCTTGTTCAGCTTAGATTTGAAAAATAAAGATCGAAGCTGATTGTTTGCCATGCACAGCTGCTCCAGATTCTGCTTGCTCCCATCTTAATAAAATCCTCTTAGTGGGGTTGATTTACTAAAATTGAGGAGTGCAATATCTGGTGCAGCTCTGCATAGAAACCAATCAGCTTCCAGTTTATTATTTTTTTTTCAAAGTTTAATTGAACAAACTGAAGTTAGAAGCCAAATGGTTAACATGCACAGCTGCACCAGATTTTGCACTCTCTTGGTTTAATAATTCAACCCCAATGCGTTTCTTCACTTGTGCAATTTGCACTTGTCTCATAACAAATTTTAAATGTCTATACTGCAGATTCTAAAGAAAGTTGAAGAAAAAAATGAAAAATACTTTTGAAATTACATTAGCATGTTAAAGATTATATGATGTTTTTGTGATTGGTTTTACATCTTATTTAAAATGTTTGGAGAGGAGAGAGAGAGAGAGGGAGAGGGAGAGGGAGAGGGAGAGGGAGAGAGGGAGGGAGGGAGAGGGAGAGGGAGAGAGGGAGGGAGAGCGAGAGGGAGAGGGGGAGGGAGAGGGAGAGGGAGAGGGGGAGGGAGAGGGAGAGGGAGAGGGAAAGGGGGAGAGGGAGAGGGAGAGGGAGAGGGGGAGGGAGAGGGAGAGGGAGAGAGGGAGAGCGAGAGGGAGAGAGGGAGGGGGAGAGGGAGAGAGAGAGAGAAAAAAAGAGAGAGAGAGAGGGAGAGATGTACAGTATATCTCAATAAAACATTGGCTGCAATAAACCATTGCTATGCCAGAGAGTGCCTATGTTTTAATACCAGTCATTATTGAGTTGCATCCATAAACTGCTGGCTGCTGGCAAGTCATTGACTTTATATATAGAAAAACACACATATGTGTATTAATCTGATCTTATCCTTTAGAAATATATTTATATATTTATGAATTATATGTGTTTCTAAGTCTCCACTTCCAGGAGAAGCAAAGTTGCCCCTTCTAGTCTGTATTGGTGATGTGTAGTGTTAAATTAGGACTTAGATCAGAACAGGTTGATTGGGAACTTGGTCAGAAGGCTAATCAAGGTTTGTAAAGGCAGACCTAGATTGTACCTGGCACAGAGGTCAATGCAGGCAAAGCTGATCACAAGGGCAAAGCAGGCAAAGAAGAATCATAGTTAGTAACACAATGAGGCGGGAGGCCAGAAGAGTTACGGAGTTGGGATATAAGCCAAGGCCATAACCTAGGTTTATCATATCACCACGTCTGGTCAGTGACAGGATAACAGGAATGAAGACAAAGTAGATAATCTGTAACACCATTCAGCGTACTGTGAATGCAGTTGGTATCATCATGTATACGGGGGGCTTTTAATGCAACTGCCTTATGTGCATGTCATAGCCAGACTTGAGTGGTCTGTGTGCTGAATAATGATAGTAATCTTCCAAAATTTGGCTTGACCTAAATTTGAAAATTAAAAAAAAAAATGTCAACCAAAATTACAGAAGTCAAACAGAGACCACTTTTTATTGTTACCTTTGGCCCTTTGAAGGACTGCTAAGCAATCTTTTATCACCCAAATGGCATAGGAAGCCTCCATTATCCCCTCATTTGTTTCAGGTGTAGTTAGCTGTTGCTTAAGGTTTTTCAGACAAATATGTAAAGAGACAGTATACTGTAAAGATTGTTATAAGTTTGTGTCAGGGAATGCCTGAACAATTAATTTGAGTTCATTTTTAAACCAAGTAGAATCCTTTGAAATACCACAGCAGGTCAATGTGAATATGGACTGGACTATTGACAATAAATTAATATTTTTTCAATAAATCAAATATTCCCTATAAATGCTTTGATTAATAGCTGGGCACAGACACTACACTTTTTCATAAACCTTCCAAAATTGTCTATAACAATAAATTACATAAATATATATATATATATATATATATATATATATATATATATATATATATATATATAAAACAGGGTAATTTCAAAAGCGAATGTCTCCCCATAGACAGAATAATGACTGATAACCAGGAAAAAGAAGAAAGTATATAGGACTTTAACTGTTGCCACCAATAAACCCAAAAAGGAAAAAAGAGTAGACAATAAAATATAAAATTGAAAATGTTATTATAACAACATGATAAAAAGTGTTAAAAACAAAACGAAAATATGTAGTGAATAATATGCAACATCTCCCCATATGTGGATGACTAAGGTACGGTATTTCACAAAAGTTAGTACACCCCTCACATTTTTGTAATATTTTATCATATCTTTTTCATGTGACATCACTGGAGAAATGACACTTTGCTACAATGTAGTAGTAGTAGTGAGTGTACAACTTGTTTACCAGTGTAAATTTGCTGTTCCCTCAAACTAACTCAAAACACAGCCATTAATGAAGGTGTAAGGAGTACGGCGCCTCCCTTGAAAATATTGTATGGTGTAGAGCTGCCTTCAATTTAAGTGTGAGAATTTAAATATGGAATGGAAGGTGTAGTGAGGAGCTACTACTATACCATAAGCATATAAAAGTATCGAAAAACTGCAATAAAGAACAAGATCAGCACTAATCGCAATTGCAATTGCAAAATTCCACCCAATGTAAAGTGAAACAATGTATGGGTCAAAGTGAAAAAAGCAAAACTGGGAATAAGTATAAAATAATAACCAGTGTTGATGACCAAACATGCTAGTAAAATGAGTGCACTGTAGAAATTATCAGAATATAAATAGTGTCAACTGTCAAACGTACAAATCTTATCTGATGACGAATGAATAGTAATAGGGCTATATGTGAAGTGTGTGCACTGGGTATACAAAATGGAACTGTGACATAAAGTGCTCAGTGCAACATCAAGAAAAAAATATATATAAAATAAGCAAAAAGCAGTTTTGCTTATTTCACTTTGAACCATATGTTGTATCACTTCACATTGGGTGGAATTTTGCAATTGCAATTGCGATTATTGCGGATCTTGTTCTTTATTGCATTTGTTCAAAACTCTTATATGCTTTTGGAATAGTAGTAGCGCCTCACTACACCTTCCACACAGCTATTAATGTTTAAACCGCTGGCAACAAAAGTGAGTACACTCCTAAGTGAATATGTCCAAATTGGGCCCAAAGTGTCAATATTTTGTGTGGCCACCATTATTTTCCAGCACTGCCTTAACCCTCTTGGGCATTGAGTTCCCCAGAGCTTCACAGGTTGCCACTGGAGTCCTCTTCCACTCCTTCATGACAACATCACGTTGCTGGTGGATGTTAGAGACCTTGTGCTCATCTACCTTCCGTTTGAGGATGCCCTACAGATGCACAATAGGGTGTAGGTCTGGAGTCATGCTTGGCTAGTCCATCACCTTTACCCTCAGCTTCTTTAGCAAGGCAGTGTTCAACTTGGCAATGTGTTTGGGGTCGTTATCATGTTGGAATACTGCCCTGCTGCCCAATCTCTGAAGGGAGGGGATCATGCTCTGCTTCAGTATGCCACAGTACATGTTGGCATTCATGGTTCCCTCAATGAACTGTAGCTCCCCAGTGCTGGCAATTCTCATGCAGCCCCAGACCATGAAACTCCCACCACCATGCTTGACTGTAGGCAGGACAAACTTGTCTTTGTACTCCTCACCTGGTTGCCCCACACGCTTGACACCATTTGAACTGAAATACGTTTATCTTGGTCTCATCAGACCACAGGACATGGTTCCAGTAATCCATGTCCTTAGTCTGCTTGTCTTCAACAAACTGTTTGCGGGCTTACTTGTGCATCATCTTTAGAAGAGGCTTCCCTCTGGGACGACAGCCATGCAGACCAATTTGATGCAGTGTACAGCGTATGGTGGGAGCACTGACAGGCTGACCCCCCCCCCATCTCTTCAACCTCTGCAGCAAGGCTGGCAGCACTCTATAGTCTATTTCCCAAAGACAACCTCTGGATTTGATGCTGAGCACGTGTACTCAACTTCTTTGGTTGACCATGGGGATGCCTGTTCTGAGTGGAACTTGTCCTGTTAAACAGCTGTAGGGTCTTGGCCACCGTGCTGCATCTCAGTTTCAGGGCCTTGGGAATCTTCTTACAGCCTAGGCCATCTTTATGTAGAGCAACAAGTCTTTTTTTTCAGATCCCCAGGGAGTTCTTTGTCATGAGGTGCCATTTTGAACTTCCAGCATAAGAGAATGAGAGAGATAACACCAAATATAACGCGCCTGCTCGTACTGCAGCTCAGTTTTAGGGTCTTGGCAATCTTCTTGCCATGAGGTGGCATGTTGAACTTCCAGTGACCAGCATGGGAGAGTGAGAGCGATAACACCAAATTTAACACATCTGTTCCCCATTTACACCTGATACCGTGTAACACTAACAGGTTATATGACACCAGGGAAGGGAAATGGCTAATTGGGCCCAATTTGAACGTATTTACTTAGGGGTGTACTCACTTTTTGTTTCCAGTGGTTTAGACATTAATGGCTGCGTGTTGAGTTATTTTGAGGGGACAGCAAATTTACACTGTTATACAAGCTGTACAGTCACTAATTTACATTGTAGCAAAGTGTAATTTCTTCAGTGTTGTCGCATGAAAAGATATACTAAAATATTTACAAAAATGTGAGGGGTGTACTCACTTTTGTGAGATACTGTATATGGTTATACAGAAGGACATGTTACATGCCCTGCCCATAGATACAGATAACTTGTTGTTGAGAACACAGAATCTGCGATGATCTCATATGTCAAGGCCAAACAGGAAACTAGTGTGCCATTTGCCAAGGGATCACTATGCGTTTCACTTAAAGCTTCTTCAGGGCACCCTATTGGTACGGGGAGATACAGCATCATTAATACATAGTTTTTAATATTCAAATACATAAATAAATGTCCACATTATTGGTATATCATTTAATTCCTCAATAAACATTCTGTAAAATCCAAAACAAGAGCAATGTGTACAAACATAAATATTTGAGTACTCATAGGTACCTACCCAAACCCAGAGGGGGAACATGGAGCACCTAAGCCAACAGAGTGGTAAAGAGGGAAGTCACGTGCAAAGCAGCCCTTGCCCTGGGGCCAAAAAAAACCTAACACATTAAATATAATGTAGGTTTAGGTCAGTGTATATTAATTAATTGTTCCAACTGGAAGCATTTCTCAGTGGTCCACAGAGAAATACAGCCACTCATGCTACACAGATTGATAACCATGCAGCAAAATAAGATCAGTCTATATATGCCATGTATGTGTGTTAGATAAGGACTCACTTGAAAAAACAACAGTAAGTGGATGAACTCCAAATTTCAAGGTTGAGGTGGCATCAAACCGTCCCTCAAGTCTCGAGGGTCCCTTGTATACAAGACCGATAACCAATTATAAGATGGTATGCCACTATGAGGCAAAAACAGGAAAATAATTTGTTAAAGCAGAAGCAAAAATAGAAAAATAATGAATTTATCAGTACATGGAGATGTGAATGAGGCTTAACAACTGAGTGTCTCTGCCCACTCCCTCCTATGTACTTTTATAAAGATGGCCATACACTATGCAATCTGATTGTACAATCTATGTACAGTTCCCATTAGATTTACCAGAACTATGGAATAGAGGACACACCTGAACAATCTATTAAATTTGTATCCAATCAGACAGGCCCTTGTTCTACATAGTTGATGGAATATCTAAAGGAGATTGCACAATCAGATTGTATAGAAAGTGAGTGGTGGGTGGTATTGATATTGTAATGAGGGAGGTGTGGTCCATGCCCTATCACACCCTCTTCTGTGATGCAACAAGGAAGTGAAGGCTTCTGGGAGATGACCTAACAGGAAGCGAATGCGAATACAAGCTAAAGGAATTGATGGAATCTGAAAATCTGTTCAAAAATACAAATAAACTGACAACTGACCAGATTCTAAGCATCCTGTGGAGGACATAAGTTAGAGAAAAGCACATTGGGATGGCTGGTGCAGAAATTACATTGGAAATACTTCTATTTGTTATGAAAAGTTAAATTCTGGCCAAAAAGGTGAACTTATCCTTTAACCTTAGATAACACACAATGCATTTCACTACACTTATATGTCAAAAGAGTTCACTAAGAGTCACCATCCCAGTGAATTCTAATGACCCTGTTTAGAGTCATAAAATTGGGCTTAGTACATATGGGCCATTTAAAAAAATAACATTTTCTCTTTAGGATCTGAATTAAAGTTTATTGCCATGAACTTCATATTCTAATAAATGACCTAGTTTCATGTTCACAATAATGCTATATTACATATTATGGGGAACACCATGTATCATTATAATCTTTGCACCAATTCACTCATGTCATAACCTAGGGAGTGCATTGATGATCTAGCATATCGAAAGCTGCTTTTAAGGGAACCCCAGACAAGTGCTGAGTTACCCAACGGGATATAGTCACCCAATGATAAGTACCATTGTTGTGTTTCATAACTGTCAAATTGCTTTTTCATGTAATTAAAAAAAGGAGGAGCATGGGGGAAAGTACAAGCAATCCCCAAAAATACATTTCCCTCATTAGCTTCACTTTTATACTTTCATCTCCAAATATACCTTTGAAAATGTTTTGGTATATCTGTGTTATAAATGCCAACATTTTGCCAGAAATCTTGTGCACGGATAACTTTTGGTGCTTTCTGTCTGTGCAAAAGGGGTGGGGGGCGGGGATGATGTGGAGATTATGAGGGTAGGGAGAATCAGAAAGGGCTTTGTTCTTGTAATGCATTAGAAATTGAATAGGCAGGGCTGACAACATGTACTGTAAAATTCAGAGCCAAAAATAAGTTGTGTTGTCATGTCAAAGTGAGGATAGCGGCACGCTCTATTTCTGCCACATCAATAGTTATTCTGTACTTGGGGGAATATTGCAGATATGTCTGAAATATATTTTATTTAAATTTTGCCTTGACATACGCTTCAAATGTTGACACATAAAAGAAAATTGATTTCTCTATATTTATTGTAATTTTCTTTTCCTGGCTAATCGTGATGCCACCATACTCATGGTTCAGCTCTGCCCTCTGACCCCTCCTGAGAACGTCTCTGCCATAGCATAGAATTAAGAACAGCTTGACCCCCTGTGCTCAGTAGCTAGACATGCGACAGTCAACTGGTAGACATTGTATGCTGGCACAAGGATTGGCGATATAAGGAAAAATATGGTAGGTATAGAGAAAAACTATTTTCCATTTTTTTCGGTCTCCTCATGTCAACTCGTGGTATGTAGCTAGAAATGATGAAAAAAAGAAAAAAGGATGTGGGAAATAGACAAGGAACAACAAAACACTTGACCCCAAAGAAGTATAATGCTGATAAATGTAATAAGATGCCTGAGCAGTCCAAGAGAACAATGCACTTCTAGTAGAAAGGGCCTTTAATTTTTCTAAAGGGGGGGGGGGCCCAGAGCAAGAATGCATTTCTCGAATGGTCTCTTCACCGGCCAGGAAGACAACACTCTAGATGATGCTGCATGCCCTTTTCTCAGTCCCTTAGTTAGTACAATCAAGATGATATCCCTCCTGAAGGTCCTAGTCCTGTCGAAGTAGAACTGAACAAAGTTCACCATGTCTAAAGGGTGCAGAACACCTGGCCTCTTATGATCTGCTGGGAGTGACATGAGCACCATCTCTCAGCATTAGTGATAATACACAAGACCTTGTGAAAATCTTGGCACAAGACCTTGGGAAATATGGTAAAGGCCTTAAAACAAATTTGTCTTGCTCAATGCAACAAAACAGAGCTTTACAGGAAAGGGCCAACAGAGAGGAAACCTATAGGGTAAGATGCAAGGTGGAACAGGATTGATTTGTATACAATAGAGCTTCTTCAGTACCTGCAAAACTAATGGTAGGTTCCACTTGGAAATTTGATGGTGGAACACTCTTAACCACTTTACCACCGGAGGATTTTGCTGTCTTCCGTCCAGGCCACTTTTTGCGATTCGGCGCTGTGCGACTTTACCTGACAATTGCGTGGTCGTGCGACGCCGTACCCATGTTTAGTAAAAAAAATCGCAATAAGCGTATTTTGATTGGTTTGCGCAAAAGTTATTGCGTTTACTAACTAAGGGAAAGATTTCTGTCATTTTTGGTGTTTTTTTTTTAACGCGTAATGGCGGTGATCTGCGATTTTTTTTGCGGGACTGCGACATTGCGGCGGACAGATCGGACCCTTGACTGACATTTTTGACACTTTTGGGGGTACCAGTGACATTACTGCAGTAATCAGTGCTATATATATGCACTGTTACTGTAAAATGACACTGGCAGGGAAGGGGTTAATTTTATTGGAGAGGGAGGGGTTAATGTATGCCTGGTGCTTACTGACGTGTGGGGGGGGAGGTGACTGTGTGACAGAAGGACAGATCGGATGTCCAGCTATGCTGAACACTCCGATCTGTCAGTCCCTGTCACTATGGAGATCCACACAGCGGGCGGATCTCCAGACTCGATCCCCGACGATCGGGGCAGAGCAGCGGCAATCGCCGCTGCTCCTCCGCTGGCCCCACTCCCGCTGTGAATGAACACAGCGGGAGCGAGCCTCCGGCCGCGCGCGAGCGCCGCCCACAAGGGGCGGAGTCCAGCGACGTAGGTCTACGTCGCTGGACGGGATCGCGGCACTTTGCCGCAGTAGCCTCCATGTGAGCGGAGGTAAAGTGGTTAAAGACAGCTCTTAGAAACTTCTGAATCAAAGGCTCTTCTTTCCATCTTTGACCTGTCAAGGCTGATAACATGGAAATCTGGACATCCAAGGAGTGGTAGTCCAGACTTTTATCCTGTTCAACTGTTCCTGATTTATCCCTAAGTCTTGTGCAAAAAGGAAACAAATTTATGCCAGATCTAATAAAATGTATGATTGGTCAACATCTTCCTAGACTTTAATAAAGTCCCCAAAACCCTTCAGGGAATACCTGAAAAAATCATCATGTTCCAAGGAATCTCCATGTTGCTAAAGAAGATGAAAATTTTGGTGCAAGTACACCTGGTGCAGAAGACCGCTCTCTAATGGAAAATGCCACAGTGGGAATTAAGTCAAATCCACCTGTACCAAAATGGAACTATGAGTTCATGGGACATGGAGGATCAGTAAGGAAAATAAACACCCCTGGAAAGGGTATCATGGGCCCCTGCTTTGTGATTCTTGGATCTAGAACAGAACAGTGGAAGACAAAAGTTATGTTCCATTACCATCAATTGATAGTGTAGCACCCTCCTAGTTAGGTTGTTTAGATGAGGTCAATTTTATTCACTTGGCTATTCTGTAATATGTGGAGTGATTGTTATTAGCTTTGGGTTGTTCTGAATTTCACAGGCTGCAGATTTGATTGTTTCCCCTGTATTCTGGGGGATGCTAAAATCATAATAGGATGAAAAGTCAAATGAGCAGTATAAATATTTTTGGGACATCCATGAGGTGGTTGAGGAGTACATAAATAGTCTGAGGCCTGGAGCAATCCTGTTTTAGTCCTGGGTCTAATACTGCCAGAGGAGACCCCATCCTAAGGGAATCTGCCTCTCTGACTGAAGAATGTCCTGCGGAAGTTGGAAGGGGCCTGGCTCTCCTGGGGGCATTCTGATCATGAACCTTTCCCTCACTAAAGAGTGTCCTGTGGATACTAGAATGAGGCATCCAGTGATATTGTGAGTACTGATCTGAGCTCAGGATTCTAGTGACTGTGTGCTTTTTTCTTTGAGTGGAAGAGCCAGTAATTGTCCTGACTGGGATAGCTCCTAGAATAGGAGTCTGCCATTTGTACTTGTTCCTGCATAGGGACTCCTTAGGGAGGCTTAGCAAAATGAAGAGCCCTCCTGCAAATGTTCAGTCAATCTGGAGTATCCCATATTATACCACACCCCATCTAATGCCTCGTACACACGCATCGATTATTGGCCGTGAATTTTCGGCCAACGTCCGATCGGCCGATTTTCGGCTTGTGATGCCTCGTACACACGCATCGATTATTGGCCGGAAATTTTCGGCCAACGTCCGATCGGCCAATTTTCGGCTTGTTAGTATGATACTTTCGACAACCGACTCCGACTTTTCAGCCGAAAAAAATCTGGTGTGCAGACTGTAAAATTTTTGTTGGCCGTCAACACAACGGCCGATTTTCCGTCAGTCAGTACAGATTTCGGCAGACAAAAATCTGATGAGCAAGACTGGGCATGCTCAGAGAAGAAAAAACACACGGAAAGTAAACCAGCACATGACATCACTTCTGAAGTAGATTTTTGTTGGTCGAGAAAATTTGTGTGCAGTCTAGGCACATTCCAACCAACAAAACACAACTTGGACAAAAGTCGGACGATCGGTCGGCCGATAATCGTTGCGTGTGTACGAGGCATTAGTATGATGCTTCCGACAACCGACTCCGACTTTTCGGGCGAAAAAAATTTGGTGTGCAGGCTATAAAATTTTTGTTGGCTGTCAACACAACGGCCGATTCTCCGTCAGTCAGTACAGATTTCGGCAGACAAAAATCAGTGCGTGTGTACGAGGCATTAGTTTTTCAGCAATAAAATAGATGTCCCATAGACTGATCATTAAACCAGAGTGAGTGAACCGTTGCTGTGTGCCTGTCGGCCTCTGCACTTATTGTGGGAAAGAACTGGTTCAAATACAGCAGCTCCTGTAGGGGTAGCACTAGTGTCTGTTGTAAGGATGAACCATACACCAAGATTTCTGAGAATTTTCTGGGGCTAAGCCAAACCAAACAGTAGAAGCTGGAACCAGCATCCACTAAATCTGTTGGGACAGGTTGAATTTCAGTCAGTGTGTGGCTTCTCCTTCTCAACAGGAGTTGATTATTTAATCAACTTCTGTCAATGGGACATGTTGGAAAATGTTCCTATGATTAGCGACTGCAGCCAATCAGCTGCAGTCACTGATCAGTGTATTCTGACAGTGGGAGGTGCTGCTGTCAGAATATGATGTCCCACTGAAAGGGGATTCCTGTTAGCCTGCTCGCTAAAAAAAAAAATAATAATAATAAAATAAATAATCCTGCATGGCCAGCCTTAGAGTGACTTTGCTCATTTTGGAGAGAATTCATCTTGCTTTCTATCTACTGTATTGAACAAGAAGTAAGCGGTATCTGCAAAAGCACAGATAGTAAAACAATATATCTGAGGGAGTGTAACTATGTCCTATTCTGTCATATACTATGTTAAATATAAATTGACCTTAGATATACTTTAAGTAAATATTACTGGTAGTATACTGTCTGAATCTTTATAGCAATGCTGGAGATTGTTTGAAAACTAGTAATTCACAGTATAAAAGTATGATATGAAGTCATAGTGAAATATTGTCTGACAAACAGCAATCACAAGTAATTATCATGCAGAAATCAGTGCTGTTTTACAGTCTTGATAATCTGTTACCTGCTGTTTCAATCATTTCCCGAAACTGAGTACTTTATAATCATTTCACATTTTATTATGGGTATATGCAATGTGCCATCAGTTTAATGGAGAGAAATTATCTCAATATGTACTCAGTGGATTACTGTTCTTCCTTGGAACTGAGTGAAAAACTTTAAGTTTTGTCTTGACATAAGAAAAATGTTATATTGAAATGCAGAAACATCAAACTAACCTGTGAGACTAAAAATGGTAAGCAATATATCTACGATACACAAAACGAAATGTTTTTCTTCCCTGCACATATTTGGCACAAAGTTTCAAAATAAAAGATAAATGTTTTCAAATGGATGAATTGATTTTTGTTCATGTCAGTGGGTTCCTTATCTCTTAACCACTTAAGCCCCGGAGGATTTGGCTGCTAAAAGACCAGGGGGTATTTTGCGATTTTTTACTGCGTGAATTTTAACGGACCATTGCGCGGTCGTGCGACGCTGTATCTAAACGAATTTGGCGTCCTTTTTTTCCCACAAACAGAGCTTTCTTTTGGTGGTATTTGATCACCTGATTTTTGATCATGCGCTATAAACAAAAAAAGAGCGTCAATTTTGCAAAAATAACAATATTTTTCACATTTTATTATATGAAATTCCCCAAAAAAAATGTAAAAATCAAAATTTTTTAACATTTTCAGCCAATTTGTTTTATGCTACATATGTTTGGTAAAAAAAAATTGCAAAAAGCGTATTTTGATTGGTTTGCGCAAAAGTTATCGCGTTTACTAACAAAGGGAAAGATTTTTGTCATTTTTGGTGTCTTTTTTTAACGAGTAATGGCGGCGATCTGCGTTTTTTTTTTGCTGTACTGCGACATTGCGGCGGACAGATCGGACCCTTGACTGACATTTTTGACACTTTTGGGGTTACCAGTGACATTACTGCAGTAATCAGTGCTATACATATGCACTGTTACTGCAAAAATGACACTGGCAGGGAAGGGGTTAACTGTATTGGAGAGGGAGGGGTTAAGTGTGTCCTAGGGGCGTGATTCTAACTGTAAAGGGACATGGCTATTGGTGTAAAAACAAAGATCAACGGTCCTACATAGTAGAACCGTCTGATCTTCATTTTTACACCAGGGAGAATGACAGGCGGCTTGTTTACATAAGCCGCCTGACTTTCTCCCTTCACCGGAGCGATCGTGAGTGACCAGCGGACGATCGGGTCCGCCGGTCACACGCACTGACTTGTCAGTGAACGAGCCGGGGCGGGCGCGCGCGCGCCCGCAATTAGCTCACAAGTCAGTGACAGGCGAGTGATGTACCCCTACGTCACTCTGCCTGGCCGGGGCTGACCGCCGCAGTATATAGTCGTGCGGCGGTCGGCAACCGGTTAAGCTTCTTAACTTCTTCACACCGCCTCACAATGACCCTTTAAATAAGCTTTAATGTCTGGGAGGTGGCTCTTTATTTCCGCTTAGTAATATGCTTAAATTCAGCGAGTTGCCACATCTAATCTGAGGTCTAAATCAGTGGGGAGGGGGGCCCCCAGATAGGGAACCAACCGGCCTGCGGCTGGGGCTGGGGTGGCAGCCCCGCTAGCTAGGCCACAGACAGCCTTGCAGCCCCCCAGGGAAGGTCCTCAGAGTGGGGACCATGGTGTAAGGGCTCTGGCCTTCGGAAGATGAAGGGGTCGGTCAGGGGGAGGGGAATGGGAGGATGCAATGGCACCCCCCCATCCCACCCCAGTTAAACCCCTGTGAGTGCCCCAGCTGCGCCCAGTGGATGACTGATGGAGGAGCAACCCTCAGACAGACAACATGGAGGCATGTGTGCATTGGCTGGGTATTAAAGCTCACTTTTCCTGACTCGGCATACTGTATATATATATATATATGTGTTACAAGGTTGGCAAGAGCTTAAAATTCTCCTGTGTCCAAACTATGTGCACCTTTTACTTATTCTTAACATGCTGTAAATACATTTTATAGCATAGCTAAACACAAAAACAAAAATGTAGTATATTGCAGCTTACCAGTCCTTAGATGTGGTGGCTGCATTAGATATATTTTTCTTAAATTTACTTTAATCTGGTAATCCTGCAAAGAACACATTTCCTGTCCCTGGCGTTCATTCCTTTACTTTACAGTATGTATGGAGAGAGCAAAGGTTCCTGTCAGGTCAGACTTCAAACATGTCTGCATTTGTTCTTTTAAATTAAATGGGTTAGGGAGAGGTTATGGAATTAGTAGTCTGCAAAAAAAAAAGATAACATTATTCTTCCAGGTCAGCTCACTGGAAGTGACAAATGCATTTCGGGCATGTTGGGCAAAATTGACAGGTATTTTCTGTATTTGCTGATAATATTCTAAGCCGAAAAAAAAAAAAAAAAAAAAAAAAAAGAAAACAAATGCAGCCACCATGTCTAAGAATTGTCAAACTGCAATGTGTTATATTTTTGTTTTTGGGTATAGTTATTTTTTAAAACACTCTCCCAGACCTCTATAACTTTAGGCACTGTGAAGATGTTTGTCTTGGAAGACTGAAAGCCTTCCAATGTAAACAAACCCAGTTGCTTGTATGTTGTTAGAAATTGATAGAAACCTGATTTTTTGAGCCTCTGTTGGGAAATTTATGAGCCTATACCCACCATCAAGCTGTGGTATTGTGTGGTAAATTGTGTGCTTTAGAGCAATCCATAGTAGTCCACCAAGATTATTGCAAGGTATAGGGGTGTTATTCAAAATAACTGCCATTTGGTAATAAACACTATATTACCAAAAGTATTGGACAGCCTGCCTTTACATGCAAATTAACTTTAATCGCATCCCAGTCTTAATATGTAGGGTTCAATATTGAGTTGGCCCACCCTTTGCAGCTATAACAGCTTCAACTTATCTGGGAAGGCTGTCCACAAAGTTTAGGAGTGTGTCTATGGGAATGTTTGACCATTCTTCCAGAAGTGCATTTGTGAGGTCAGGCACTGATTTTAGACAAGAAGGCCTGGCTCGCAGTCTCCGCTCTTATTCATTCCAAAGGTGTTCTATTGGGTTGAGGTCAGGACTCTGTGCAGGCCAGTCAACTTTCTCCACCCCAAACTCACTCATGCATGTGTTTATGGACCTTGCTTTGTGCACTGGTGCGCAGTCATGTTGGAACAGGAAGGGGCCAACTGTTTCCACAAATTTGAGAACATGAAATTGTCCAAAATGTCTTGGTATGCTGACGCCTTAAGAGTTCCCTTCACTGGAACTAAGGGGTCAAGTTCAACCCCTGAAAAAAACAACCCCACACCATAATTCCCCCTCCACCAAATGATTTGGACCAATGCACAAACAAGGTCCATAAAGACATGGATGAGGAAGTTTGGGGTGGAGGAACTTGATTGGCCTGCACGGAAACCTAACCTCAACACGATAGAACACCTTTGGGATGAATTAGAGCAGAGACTATGAGCCAGGCCTTCTCATCCAAAGTCAGTGCCTGACCTCACAAATATGCTTCTGGAAGAATGGCCAAACATTCCCATAGACACACTCCTAAATCTTGTGGACAGCCTTGCAGAAGAGTTTAAGCTGTTATAGCTGCAAAGGGTGGGCCAACTCAGAATTGAACCCTACAGACTAAGACTGGGATGCCATTAAAGTTCATGTGCCTGTATAGGCAGGCATCCCAAAGCTTTTGGTAATAAAGTGTATGTACAGGACACACTTAGAGCACAACCCAATAACAACTTAAAAGGTTTATTTATACACCAGATACAACTCTCTCTTTTGTCTGTGTCTCAGACAGGTTGCTATCATAAACTTTGTCCTGCTTACTTCCATGCTACTGCTGTGCCCTGGAGGAACCAGTAAGAACTATAAGAGAACCAAGAGATCTACATTGTGGCAGGAAAGGTCAGTCTTTACACTCTTCTTTTACAGGTTTAGTTTATCAGGAAAACTTTTGTATAGCAAGAAATTATTTTTAAATATTTAGCTTTCTTTATCTTGAAAAAGAAGAGGAACCATAAATCTTACAGGAATATTGTGCTGGCGATATAATAAATTACAGTATAATATGCATTTACAATATACATGATGTTCATGATAGAAGCCTGCTTGAAGTACAGGAAAAATAGAGATTTTAATCTTGTCCACAAATAAACCTTTTCAATGTTATTGCTTCATAAGTGGGACAGGAAAACAAAAAATATTTTACCAATATCTACACATGCTTCCAACAAACCTCTTAACTTTAGTGTTCAGTGATCAATATTACAATAACACTACGCTGTATGCTTTTATTCCAGGAAAAAAGGCTAACTACTTCAGATGCCATATAAAGGATATAGTATAAAAAGGGCTGAAACAGGTTTATAAACCCTAGCCTATTGCTTGGTTGTTTCAGCCATACTGATTTTTACAAGAGGCTTTACGTGAATAGATAAAAGCTGATCTTTAATGTAAACTGATACATTCTGCAGGAGAGCTTGTGCTTTTGAAAAACAACCTTGCTGGCTGGATCAAAAGATGAAAACAAAAGAAAGAAAGCCTAAAAAGAAAACAAATGCAGTCATAACTTCTAAGAATTGGTAAGCTGAAAATATAATAAATGTTTGCTTTTGGGTTTAACACTGCTTTAAACCCAAAGTCAATAGAGTATGTATAGCAAAAGTGCTCATATAGTTCACTGCCCAACATCAGACATGACTTTGTGAAGGACTATTGAGTTCTTTCGGGAGATATTCAAACCACAATTACCAATCTAGAAAATTGTAAAAATATTTATTATTTAAGACAGAGGCTTTTAATGATTAGACTATTTTATCCTCTCTTCTTACAATCAAATGCGTAATGCTATAAACTAGGGATCGACCGATTATCGGCAAGGCCGATATATCGAGGGCCGATATGCACTTTTCTCGATAAATCAGAATCGGCCCCTGACGTTACCCATCACCCACAACAGGGTGACACCAAGCCAGCCACCCACAACAGGGTGCCAGCAAGCCATCCACACTGCCAGGCATCAGCCACTGATCCACAACAGGGTGCCAGCCAGCCACCCACACTGCCAGGCGTCAGCCACCGACCCACAACAGGGTGCCAGCAGCCAGCCAGCCATTTTTTTTAACCTGATTGTCTTTTTTAAATTGCTATGGAGATTAATGAAGACAGAAAAAGTAAAATTGTGGTCTGGGACTATTTCAACCATCTCCAGGAAAAGCAGCAGTGTGCCACACATGTACAAACAATATAAGCAATATATAAGCATGGGCTCAGTAACTGCAAAAAACAAAATGAATATCAATGTGATTTTGAAATACCTCCTCCACTATCCCAGGCAACAATAACAGATATGTTTCTGAAAAAAAACAGGCGTCACTGTCTAGATTCAGATGGAAGATCCCAACTGCTGGACAGAGTAATCACAGAGATGATTGTAACTGATAACCAGCCATTTACAATGGTGTCTGACTCAGGATTTAAGCGGTTGATGTCCATACTTGAACCAAGGTACACACCGAAGAGTGAGAAGTATTATCGAACCGAAATGCTGGGAAAGATTCACCAAAAGGTCGTTGAAAAAGTAAAGGCTATGCTGCAACCAGAGAATGCTGGCAACTCACTCTCATTCATGACTGACTGCTGGTCAGGAGGAGGGCAAACAGAGTCACTAATGAATCTTACATGCCACTTCATTGACAGCGGATGGACAAAAAAGGCAAATGGTCTTCAATACAAAAGTGATGCAAGGATCCCACACTGGGGAGTACAGTAGAGAAATGTTTCAAGACATGCTTGAAGAATGGGGAATCACCAAAGACCAAGTGATGCTTGTGCTCCTTTGAGACAGCGGAGAAAACATGTGGAAAGGAATGAGGCTTGCTGATATGTCAGACCTCAGTGTCATGGCACACAACACCCTCCAACTTTCAAATGATGGTCTGTCAAGCCAGAGAGCTTTGATTGATATATGTTTTGAGAAGCGTGAATAGATTAAAAATGTTGTGCTGGTAAGTCTTTTGGATCCTCGATACAAGAATCATGCTTTCTCTTCTGATGATGTATTGGCCAAGGCAAAACAATGGCTGACAGAAGATATTCAACAGGAGGTGCAGGAGGTTCCTGCTGAAAAGACAAGTTCAGAACAGCATTTTTATATTCTGCAAAAACATAAAAATGTTTTATTGGGGCCTCATGCGGAGGATCCTTCTGTATCTGCAATAATGAGCCTGGATGATGAACTTCATCTCTATTTGAAGGAACCAGTAGTTGACAGAAGAAGTGATCCTCTTCAGTGGTGGAAAGAAAATGAGGCACGCTACAAAAGACTTTCTTCCCATGCTAGAAGATACCTCTCTCTCTCTGTCCTCCTCTCCTCTTGTACCAAGTGAGCATGTTAATGAAGTGGCAGCATTATATGAAAAAAACAGAAGCCGTTTAACAGGTGAACATGCTGAAATGTTCTGCTTTCTGCAGTATAATATTGTTGTACCTAACTGGGAGTATTGAAAAGTGTAGTAGATTAGTGTTCATTCCAATCCACTGTCTAGCTTTTTTTCTAGCAGTTTTGCACTGACTGCAGTAGTGATTGAAATCAATGCAGTGAGTGCACTACTGCAGCAGTAGTCCACTGACTGAAACCCACTGTCTATCTGTTGTCTAGCTTGTTTCTAGCAATTTTGATGCCACTGACTGCACTGCTTCAGTAGTGATTTAAAATTATTGCAGTGAGTGAGTGCACTACTGCAGCAGTTTATGCATCATTCACAATCAGATGATGTGAAACTGATGTCCCTGCAAGTGCAGTTTTCCTATCAGTTTTCATGCAGTTAAGGTGTGAAGAACGAGCCCTTAATGTTAAAAAAGTTAATAAATAAACATTAACATGTTCAGTAACAGGTTTGTGTCAACATTACTGTTTATTTTGCAAAACTTTTTTTTAAATCAAGAAAAAGCTTTATCGAGAAAAATTCACACCATTACATTCAATAAAAGAAACACTGTCGGATGGCAGCATCAAACCATAAACATTGCATAGTCCACACCATGCCACAGTCCCCCCCAAGTTTATCACACATAGGTACAGTTCGATCCACAGAAAAGAGAACATAGTATATGGAAATGCAGGGAACTCCCCCACCCCAGACATTCGAACCAGAAATCAACAGAAGTACCACCCAAGGACTTACAATAACAAACGGTCCAGAACGAGATCATCAGGGGCCATGCCCAGACTGTTCAACCATACTCCCCATACCTTTGAGAATTTCTGAGGCACCCCCCGATGCTGGTAAATAACCTTCTCCATACGTAAAGTAGAACCCATCTGTTCCAGCCACATCCTATACGTAGGTGCTTCCTGTGCTATCCATTGTCTCAGTATGATTAAACAGGCCTGAAAGAGCGCCCGAGTGGCAGCCTCTCTCAGAAACCTATCCTCCACTATCGACTTCAGTATCCCAAGAATAGTGTCTGGGATCCCTAGGGATGTCCACCCCCAGAGCCCCATTAATGGCAGATATCACCGTGGACCAGTATCTGTGCCACTTTGGACATCTCCACAACAAGTGAATCAAGTTCCCTTTCTCTCTCTGGCATCGTCCACAGAGATCATCGTCGCGAAGACCCATGGCTTGAAGCTTCAGGGGGGTGTGATGCACTCTTAGTAGGATGTAAAGCTGCGACACCTGGTGGGAGACATTGAGAGAGCAGCTACGAACTACCTCCAAGGCCTCCTCCCACAGTTCCCCCGGGATCTCCCCCACGTCCTCGCTCCAACGGTCACAAGCCGGGGTCGGGTATTTTTTCAAAAACGAACCCAGAAGAGAGGCGTAGCAGCCAGATATGAAGCCTTTGGTGTCCGTGTATTGTTGCATAAGAAAGAAAACAGGAGTCAGGGACAGGAAGATCTGTCCCCGGGCTGCCTGCACCCGCATCGTGTGTTGCAATTGAAAGTAATAAAACTGCATACTGTTCGGCAGCGAGAAGCGCTCCTTAAGCTGCTCAAACGTCAGGAGGGACCCTTCCCGCAAAACATGTGTAAGGTGAGTCACCCCATATACTCGCCACCTGTCTGCTTGGTCAAACTTACATAATTCAGGATAAGTCTTATTGTCCCAGATCGGGCTGAAATTAGTGTAACCCATGGCACGTTGAAGTTGTTTAGTTTTGTCCCATATTTTTTGTAATAATCTATATGTCGGGAAACGCTTGTTGGGTTTGGAAAAAAGCTGTGCCTCCAGACCCTCCGGCACCCCTCGCGCGCCTGCAAACCACTGCATAACCCCCAATGCCGCGCCAGTACGCGTCCCGGACACCGCCCCCACCAGATGTTGCAACTGGGAGGACAGATAGTACAACCACGGATAGGGAAGAGCGAGGCCCCCCCTTCGCGAGGTTTCTGTAATTGCTCCAAACGTACTCTAGCTGCCTTACCCTTCCACAGCAGAAGGGTTCGGAATAAAGTATTAACTATGCGAAAGGTCTGCAGTGGAATGACAACAGGAGAATTATGGAGGAAATATAATAATTGCGGCATCAATACCATCTTTTAAGGTTAACCCTACCGGCTAGTGAAAGCCAGAGTTTGTTCCAAGTCCTGATTTTATCGCGGAATCTGGTGAGAAGGGGACTAATATTAAGTGAGCCATACTGGGTTGGATCCGCCGAGACCACCACTCCCAGATATTTAAACTGCTGGATCACAGGGACCGGACAGTGGGGACCCGGGGAAGGGGCAACCTCCCTGTCTAACTGCAGAAGGGCCGATTTGGACCAGTTTATAGTGAGTCCGGAAAACCGACCAAACTCAGTAATAACTGCCATAACAGTTCTCAGGGAAACATCAGTATCTCCCAACATCAGGAGCATATCGTCCGCGTAGAGCAGGACTTTATCCTGATAGGGACCATAGCGGAACCCTGCGATGGATTGCTGAGCCCTAATGCGCGCCGCAAGAGGCTCTATCGCTATGGCAAACAATAGGGGTGACAGTGGACACCCCTGCCTCGTCCCTCTTCCCAGAGAAAAGCATGCAGAGACCCTACCTCCCTCCCTAATGGAAGCCGTTGGTTGATAGTACAATAACTTCACCCAAGACAGGAAAATAGGGCCAAAACCAAAGGATTCCATGGTCGCCCAGAGGTATCGCCACTCAACGCTGTCAAATGCCTTGTTGGCATCCAAGGACAGCAGCGCCCTCTCCCCCGCGTTATCCGCCGGCGTCTGAATCGCAACAAACAGGCGACGCAGGTTAAGGGCCGTAGATCTATTGGGCATAAATCCCGCCTGGTCTTCATGTATGATGTGTGTTATAACCTTGTTAACTCTACGTGCCAAAACTTTAGCCAGTAACTTGACATCTGCCTGGAGCAAGGAGATGGGTCTGTAGGATCCTGGGTCCATGGGGGGTTTATCTGGTTTAAGCAGTAATATGATGCTCGCCCTAGTTATAGATTCCGGAAGAGTCCCCACCTCCCTGGCCCTCTGAAACCTTTTGGTATCAACAACCCAGAATAGTTTTGATAGATTTCAGCAGGAAGGCCATCATCCCCGGGAGCCTTAGATCCCGGAAAGAGGGCCATTGCTTCTAGCAACTCCTGTTTCGTAATCGGGGCTTCGAGCTGCATCCGCTGTTCCTCCATCAACTGCGGTAGAGGAGTGGCACCTAAATATTCCTGTAACTCTTCCGGGCTGTAATGAGCCCTCGAGGCGTACAGGTCCTTGTAAAATCTCACCAGTTCATTCATAATTGTATCCTGCGTGTTAACCAAAGCTCCCTTGCAAAACTTTAAATGTACAAAATATCGGCCCATATCGGCCGATACTGATATGTGATGGCCAAAAATATCGTATCGTCAACGGAAAACCGATATCCCTGCTATAAACCATTTCATGGACATGGTATAACTGCATGACCACTTATAGATATATGACTGGCCTAAAGGCATAACTTACCTTTACCAAAAAACTGCCTATCCCAGTAAGGGGTGTGTAGAGAAAAATAAACTGTGCAGCTTTGACCAAAGTTGAATAATGTCCTTTCTACAGGTGTAGGCCATTTACGTACAGTGCCTCATGAAACCTGAGCGAAAAACTCCCAGAGATGACATCATCCCATCCTGCCTTGTTGCTAAGATATTGCTAAGGTACTCCCAGCACTTTACTGCTCACCCCCACCATCACAGTAGCGAGCTCTCAAATGCTGGGCTCAAAGCTACTGCATCGGGGGATAAAAAGCACATGTACGGGATTTTGAATCAGAGGAAAAGCTCACTGTGATGGTGGAAGTTGATACCACCAAAATGTTGTTACTACCATTATCAGCTTTTGCTGTTTTTCTATTTTATTTGGTTTAACCCCTTCCATACTGGGCCAATTCTGTCCCTCCCCTTCTATATGTTAAACTCATAATTTTTTTGCCAGAAAATTACTCAGAACCCTCAAACATCTTACCCCCAAACATTATACATGCCTTTTTTTTAGCAGAGACCCTAGAGAATAAAATGGTGGTTGTTGCAACTTTTTATGTCACACAGTATTTGCGCAGACATTTTTCAAACACGAAAAAAAAACTGTTTCATGAATTAACCACTTAAGCACCGGAAGATTTTACCCCCTTCCTGACCAGGGGGTATTTTGCGATTCGGCACTGCGTGACTTTAACGGACAATTGCGCGGTCGTGTGACACTGTATCTAAACGAATTTGGCGTCCTTTTTTCCCCACAAACAGAGCTTTCTTTTGGTGGTATTTGATCACCTGTGCGATTTTTTGATCATGCGCTATAAACAAAAAAAGAGCGTCAATTTTGCAAAAATAGCAACATTTTTTTATATGAAATTCCCCCCCCAAAAAAATGTAAAAATCAAAATTTTTTAACATTTTCGGCCAATTTGTTTTATGCTACCTATGTTTGGTAAAAAAAATCGCAAAAAGCATATTTTGATTGGTTTGCGCAAAAGTTATCGTGTTTACTATCAAAGGGAAAGATTTTTGTCATTTTTGTTGTTTTTTTTTAACGCGTAATGGCGGCGATCTGCGATTTTTTTTGCGGTACTGCGACATTGCAGTGGACAGATCGGACCCTTGACTGACATTTTTGACACTTTTGGGGTTACCAGTGACATTTCTACAGTAATCAGTGCTATACATATGCACTGTTACTGTAAAAATACACTGGCAGTGAAGGGGTTAACTTTTTTGAAAGGGAGGGGCTATGTGTGTCCCTAGGGGCGTGCTTTCTACTGTGATTGGCTGTGGCTTCAGATGTATGAACAGTGATCAACGGTTCTACATAGTAGAACCGTATGATCATCCTTCATACACAGGGGAGAATGACAGGCAGCTTGTTTACACAAGCCGCCTGACTTTCTCCCTCTCCCCCGACGATCGCAGAGTGACACACGCGCGGGGGGGGGGGGGGGGGTGCGTGACTGCGCGCTTGCGCGCCTCCGGCGGCGTGCGCTCGCTCCCTAGACCCTCACAGGCTAGCGACGTAGACCTACGTCGCTTTGCCTGTGAGGGGCTGACTGCCGACGTAGATCGCGTTAGGCAGTCGGCAAGTGGTTAAAGAAAAACAAAACAGTAAAGTTAGCCTAATTTTTTGTATAATGTGAAAGATGAGGTTATGCCGAGTAAATAGATACCTAACTTACCTACCTAACATGCTTTAAAATTGCGCACACTCATGGAATGGCGCCAAACTACTGTACTTTAAAATCTCCATAGGATACGCTTTAAAACATTTTTGAATTGTTAGAATTCAAAATTAGAAAGGTCTAGAATTGTTGCTCTTGCTCTAACATTCGCGGCAATCCCTCACATGTGTGGCTTGAGCGCTGCTTACATATGTGGGCCCCACGTACGTATGCATTCACTTCTGTGTGTGAGTACGGGGGCACTTTATATTTTTTTATTGTTTATTTTAGTTTTAGTTTTTTATTTTTACACTTTCCCTTTAATTTTTATATTTTTTCTATCACTTTTATTACGATTACAAGGAATGTAAACATCCCTTGTAATAGGAATAGTGCATGACAGGTCCTCTTTATGAAGAGATCTGGGGTCAATAAGACCTCAGATCTCTCCTAAAAGCCTGAGCTCATAAAAAAAAAAGGATCTCAGCTAGAAACCGGAGATCACGGCAGTATTTACAACTGCTAGAGTCATAGAGACTGCCAGGGACCACCTGGTCCTCAGTATTCTCTTTGGTATACTTCCTGTAGTATGAAATGAAGCAGAACAGCCTTCACAATATTCCAGGTTATCACCCTGGGGGAGGGGGGGGATTTACTAAAACTAGTGCACACGGAATCCGGAGCAACTGTGCATAGTAACTAATTAGCTCTTGGGTTGTATTGTCAAAGCTTAATTGAACAAGCTGAAGTTAGAAGCTGATTGGTTGCTACGTAAAGCTGTACCAGATTCTGTGTGCACCAGTTTTAGTAAATCTCCCCCACTGTTTTGACATGCACTTATCATGGTGGGGCAATGGGACCAGTGTTGGGACAAGATTATCCAATGCCCAGGGCACAGATGGCAAATTGTGCCCCCCTCCCCTTCATTATGAGGAGGAGGAGGGGGAAAAAGAGAGCACAGCCTGCACCCCTTCTCCTTGCTGCTTCCAGCGCTGGGCTGACAGAAGTAGTGATGGTGCTATCACTACTCCTGTCAGCCTTATAGTAGAAGAAACTTGTGGTGCTCCCATTCCTATAATACACGCTGTGCCCAGGGCTGCCTCCCCTTCTGTCTACCCCTTTTCCTGGCCCTGTGTAGGACAGAGGCTCTTTAAGCCCTACCAATCTCCATTCCACTGTCCGATCAGAGTACCCTATTTGGCCAAGAAGATCCTCATTATATAGGGGGATGGCAGCTGATTAAACTTAAATATGAAGGAATAATTGCCCAAGGGACTTTACAAGGCACAAAACAGCAGTATAAAAAATACAAAATGTATTATTGAACATTACACAACTTTTACACACATTTTTTAAAAATTGTTCTGTCTAACAAAAGTACACACGTATACACTTGAATATCCATGGCTGCATAGGTCAAGACATAACTGAAAATCCAAAAGTGTAAATACTTATCTATTAAATCTCTACATATTTTGCAAAATAGCACCCGCTTCCTCAGGAGAAATACATATGGATATAATTGAGTAAATGTAAAAATTGGTCCTTGGAACTCCAAGAATGATTACCAGTCAAATAGATTAGTGATTCTCATGGGCCTCCCCACATGGAAATAGAGAGAAAAAAAAGGTCCCTTTAGGTCTATATAGTTCTCCCCCGGGGTCGTGAAAGGGAGGGTTACCAACCAAAATAAAAGGCCCATGAGAACCACTAATCTATTTGACTCGTAATCATTCTTGGAGTTCCAAAGACCATTTTTTTACTCAATTATATCCATGTGTATTTCTCCTGAGGAAGCGAGTGCTACTTCGCGAAATGCGTAGAGGTTTAATACATAAGTATTTACACTTTTGGATCTTTGGTTATCTCCTGACCTATGCACCCATTAATATTAAAGTGTATAAGTGTGTAATGTTCAATAATACATTTTGTATTTGTTATACTCCGGGTTTCCTCCTTTGTATTTACATATATCTATGTGACTAAGACACATTCGTGCCCTACACTTGCCAGCTATAGTCTTGTAAGCAGAAATAACTTAGTCACAAGGCAAGGAAACTAAATCAGAGAGGAGTTTATCTTTTCAATAAAAGCAACACCATGCATTTGCTGACCTCTGTCTTTAGGAGGACTTTTAATTGCATGCACATGCAATTGATGGTATTAATCTAATACAGAAGAAAAATGTGCACTTGTCACGCTGAGGATTACACGCTAAATCCACCCTATAGAAAGCATGTAGTTTTGTTCCATGATAAAACTCTAATTTCTATAACTAATATCTATATGTAATCTAATAACTGCATCTAATAAACGACATAGAAAATGATTGCTTGAATGCTTGTAGCAAGAGCAATTATGCATTTTTCTTCTGATGTATTTCTCCTCTATGCATCTTCTAGTTATCTTTACAGTAAATAATTTTCTATGGTTGGAGCAAGGGGAATAACAGAGAGACACTCATTGAAGACTTCATGCTGGGTTTAATATTAAGAGAAAAAGTATATTAGGTCTAGTAGCAAGTTCCCTGGACACGGTTATAGGAGGATGAGCCAATAATTGCTATACCTCCAGCTGTACTAACTGTATTTTTAGTAAATGTTATTTCCTAAGAGTTGTAATAATGTCAAACATGACCCCAGTGACTGTTGCATCACAAAAACTGCACAACCTAATACATTATGCTTTTAACTAATCTGTATATCGTCGGAGCAGAATAAGAAAATAACAAAACTTGAGTACCCAGTATTCCTTTGAAAACTGTGACATTATGACCTCTTGGTAGTATTTTCTTTCACCTCGATAATGCATTTTTTTAAATTTTTATTTAAATGAATCAATAAGTGACTAAGGGTAAAGGCCTACATGTATGAAGCTTGTTAGTCGAAGACATGACTAGTCACTCCTCTCCCATTAAAAGTGTATTGACACTCTGAGGAATTACTATTTGTAGCTTCTACTGGTCAGCAAATGAGATACAGTTAAAGCATGGCATGCTATTTGCATCTCGTTACTATTCAAGGTCATTGCAGGTGACTAGAGCTTTGAGTGGGCTGCCTTAGGATATGTCACCAGTGGACTCTACATTAGCTTTGACATCCTAGTCACTGTGGGTCATTTATAAAGGTGCTATAATGGAGCAAGGATAATATGCATAATGTATAAGATGTAACAGTTGTTCTTCAGAAGTGATTTATAACGTTATGTCAAAGGGACCACGGGAAGTCACTACTGCAACTGTTTGGGGATGCACTAGGCTAATTACTGTATTCCTCTATGTTAAATCATAACAAGAGTTTGTTTTATAGTTGTTATACAGAATCGCAAGATATTTTATTAAAACGTAATGATGCATAATAACAGTTACATAGTTAATGTGGATCACAAAAGACTGATGCCCCTTATGTTCACCTCTATCTTGCAGTGTTTCCAGATAAAGGCAAAACAACCCCTCCCCCCCCCCCTCTGCATCAGTTATCTATCAGAAATCCTTCCTGACTCTCCCAAAAGCAATCAATTCCCTGGAAGAAAATATTCTCATACATGCCTTTAGTTATTATAGGTTTGGATACTCTCAGTTTCAAGAAAATAATACAGTCATTTATTAAATTCAGTCATTGTCTTTGCTATTGCTACCTTGCACTGTCTCAAATGTTCCTTTATGCAAAAACCCTACCTCCTAAGACCCAGTCTGTATAGAAATATGTGGCAGCTTGCTGATTTGACAAGCTCCACAGGCAGTGTCAACTTACCGAGAAGACACAGAAGTGTTATGCAATGTGGTTTATTTCAACCTGGTGCATTCCAAGTGCTGTTCTTATTGTTTCTTGTGTAGCACCCTACAAGGTAGGTGCTAGGTAAAGTGTAGTAGGTCTTGTCTGCTTATCAACAGGGCCAGGATTTTCAGCTAGGCTGGCATGTGTTCCCAGTTGTGCCTGTTGAGTTGGGGAGTCTCCCCACTGTGTCCCAATGAGGGCTCTCATTGGGCAGTGGAGGAAACCTAACCAATAGCACACCAGGGCTTGTATCCAACCTGGAAGGGCTGATTCTGCCACAGAGAATTCTGGGAGGGGGTATAAGTCTGTGGGGAGCACATGACAGGTTGTCTTTGGCAGGAAGCAGAGTCCCAGGAGGGAGGGTACGGCTGTCTCTCCTCCTGACAGGAAGGATCGGGTATCCCAGGTGGCTTGCCTGAGGGGGTACAGGGCTGAGCTGAGCTGCAGAGAGGATCCGGTGTGCCGAGGACCAGCAGAGCTGAGAGGGGACAAGTTTCAGGAAAGCATTCCCAGTCGTGAGTACTGCAAATTGCCCCTGTGGGTCTGCCTAGTGAGAGGGGACCACTTCGGAGAAGGTCAGAGGGATCCAGGAGCTAGCTAGTCGGTGCAGGAGCAAAGTAAAGGGGGTGCCAGTGTTGACCCTGAAGAGTAAAAGGGGGTGCCAGTGGTTGGGCAGTGTGTACAATGTTAAGAGTTGCAGCAGCATTACAAGAGGCTACCTCAGTCAGGCAGGACTGGAGGGAGCAGTGTCAAAGACTTCTGAGCTAACTGGAGCATCAGAAGTCAGTCTTCAGTACAGTCAAGGACTTTTTAGCTAACCTGAGTGTCAGAAGTCAGTTTTGAATACAGTTCAGCAAGTCAGTGATTCCAAGCGCCAGCAAGCGTTGGTCGGCATGCAGCCGGCGTCAAGTCAGCGCTGAAAGGCACTTTTTTCTCAAGTGTCCAAATCTGTACCTAGTTTAGCCAGAGGAGTATACCACTCATTCCCTTCTCTCATCCCCATATAAAATAAACAAAACAAACCAAAGATGCCGGACTGTTCATTGTCTCAGATCTCACACATGGGCAATCAGCTTAAATGTGCTGTTGGTGTTACCGGTGACCATGGCAGACCCACATCAGGCCCAATGCCTGGAAATATTGCTACACTTGTATAGGGAAAATATTTTTTTTCTCTATATGTCTCCTTACTCAGCAAAGACAAAATAAAAAATAAACTGGGCATAAAGAGGCTGGAAATATTTAACTGAAGGCTAGTCTAACAGGATTGGGGTGGGGGGGGGGGGGGGGTAGGGTATAATGCAACATACCAAAGGCCTAAAATAAAGAATAATAAACAGGCTGCTTGTGGCAGCACAAACATCATGATCCACAGCATATTAAAGAACCTCTTCCTAAACTAATTGAAGAGTCTTCTTTCTTCTATTGGCAATTACTGTACTTT
This sequence comes from Pelophylax lessonae, assembly GCF_965119305.1. Taxonomy (NCBI): domain Eukaryota; kingdom Metazoa; phylum Chordata; class Amphibia; order Anura; family Ranidae; genus Pelophylax; species Pelophylax lessonae. The sequence goes on from NC_138768.1 coordinate 188,255,742, forward strand.
TATCATACATAGTAGGGCCAATGTAGACAGGAGCCAAATAACCTATCAACATGTCTTTGGAAGGTGGGCGTAAACCCATACAGGCAACAGGGAGGACATGTAAACTCCATGCTAGTAGTGCCATGGTTGGGATTTGAACCAATGACCCTAGTCCTGCTAGGTGTAAATGCTAACCACTTAGCCCCTGTGCTACCCACAGATAGATTTGCAATACTAAAGATACAAATAATTCAGTTCTGTATTCATTAATTCATCACAAAAGAATAAGTACCTGAATGTGACTTGTTATCAGCCTCTTGCAATGGCCTATGCTGTGGACTGGGAGAAGGAGCTTAAGGGGCCAGTCAGTTGTGCTGCAGTGCTTATGTGCTAAAAACATACTATTTTTCTCCATGTCCTTTTCCTCTGACCTAACCTAACCTAACCTACCCTTCCCCTTCCCAGATGTATATTTATCTTGATCTGATGCCCATTGCCCATCGAGTGTTGCAAGTTTCACCATCCTGGCCATCCAAGGCCGGAGGGGCTGTAATGGTCAGGCACAGCCAGGACGGTGAGACCTGCTGCTCTGAAAGTGAAAAAACCTGGCAATCTACTGTATGCATTTGTGAAAGAGTAGGTATTGCTCTTATCCTTTAAAAAAGAAAAATGGAATGAAAAGGAAGAGCCGAGTTACAAAAAAAGAACATAAAGTAGGTATGTTTAGCAAGATATATCTTAGATATTATCTAATGCTTATAATAAAACAAATCCAAATCTTTATCATATAATGTTAAGTAAAAGCATCTTTTGGTAGATGCAAGCACCCCTGTTACATTAACAGTAGATTTTTAAAGTCACACTGGTCAAATTAGTCTTTTTTTTACGTTTTTTTTGTCTATAGATTGCATAGAAAATAAAATATGTTTTGCCAAACAATGAAAGTCCTGTTTGTCCCTAGTCCCTAAAAAAAAAAAAAAAAAAAAGGTATGCCTGCATTACTTAAGCTGGCCAAAGATAGTTTGAAATTCAGCTGATTCAGCAGACACTGGCTGAATTTCAATCCATCTATAGCTGTTCCTGTTCAAAAGGGGTTGATTTAGTGATTAAGTAAAAAAGGAGGTTGGGTGCACCTGCGCTACGGAATGTGTATTTAAACACAAATACTGAACTTACTTAAAAAAGGACCAGATGGTTATGCTGCCTCCAACTTACCACTAGGGTAAAAAATATATTGGGGGTTGGGATGTGTTGGTTTGGGGCGCTACCACCTTGCACTACCCAGTGTGCAAAATAAATAGTGTATTTGGTCCCATAAAGTACACTGTGCTCACTTAAGTTAGCGAAAATGTGCAAAAGAATATTAAAATATTAAAAGTTATAAAAGTGATGCGTGCTGTACATAGTACTAAAAGGTGCATTAAGTGCAAAAATTGTGCATTCAAAGGTGTGCTTGTGCTAAGTGGGTTGGACCATCTATGTATCAATCACCAGATGCAGATTGTATTGTAACCTTCTAAACACTATTCAGTGAAAAAGTGCAGATGTGCTAATAAGTGGATAACAGTTATATTTTAAACCTTTATTGTGACATCCCCTTGTGGGGGGGTAGAAACTAACAACCGTGATCACTTTAAAATAACGATATTGGTAAATAAGATGGTGAGTGGATTGCGCCCGTATGGCACGTGCTGGGAGTGCAAGTGCTAATACCTAAGGTAAAGCACTTACCAGAGGCTCTCTCTTACTCCAAAGCCGGCCTGGTTAGTTGCTTCTCCCCTTTGATGCCTGCAGGACTCCTAAGTTGCACTTTGCAGATATTATTGCGAAGGCATGTAGGGAGTCAGTACACAAAAAACAAGAAGGCTTCCATTGCGTAGTATAGTAATATATCGGGGGAAGAGATTAGTATCAACTCACTGTTAGGAAGTTCACTGTCAGCTTGTCTCGTGTTTCCCTGGCGTTTGGCCGTTCGGCACTTTCGCGTTCCACCGGCCGAAACCACCTCACCGGAAGTGACGAATGACGCTGTGTTGCCGCTCTATGCATTTCGTCACTGCAACGTCATCTGGGGCGGTCTCAAATCCTCTCAAACAGAAAGTCAGGAAAAATGAACAAAAATATAAAATAACCATAATATTTTACAAACACAGGAGACCAAATTGATTATAAACAAAAGTTAAACGCTCAAACAGAATTAAGGCAGAAAACTGTAGTCAGCACATTATCCGGCAAGCTCAAGGATACAGCAAAAATTGATTCCAGGTGATTGGTGCCTCAAATTGCCATCATTCCAAAAATTTGATGCTAAAAACTAACACTATGCAGTGTTGATCTCCTCTGAGAAAAGGGGGGGGGATTTTTAAGGCAATAACATATGAAAAAACAAAATAAATAAAATATGATAATTTATTGGTTAAAAACAATATATCATGTCATGAATACATGGATATAGCAGGTTCCCTGGCCAATTGTGGAAAACCACGGCAGGCCATGGATCACAAAAACATGTGACATATATCTAAGCCATACAAGAATGGAAATAAACAAAAATGGTGAAACTGTGCAAGAAAGCAAGGGATAAATAGTATCTCTCCCACACCGGGGTGCAACCCTAGGTGAAGGAGAGCATTAATCCAACGCGTTTCGAGAGAATAAACAAACTTTTAGTTCCAATCTTCGTCAGGGATTTGTCTATTAGTCCCTTTATTTTCTTACCAATGCCTCCTCATGGCAACATAATGTTGTCCTTGCTCGAGGAAACCAAGCTTCAGCAAGAAAAGTAGTAATAATAAACTCCCACTAATTTTCAAAAGGAAAAAAGGGGGAGCCTGAATAGCTCACAGATAGTCATGGGCATGAGGTCTGGCACCCATCATATGTCCCTCCAGTAGACTCACGGGGTATGTATCAACAAAAAGGTACCCTTTAACATATAGTGCATATAACAAAAAGGAAGGTCAAAATCCTTTGAGGGATGTGGGTTCAACCCACACCATTCCCACTGGAATTGCCGAAAGAAGCTGCTGGGTAACAGATGGACCAAAATCCGTGGCTCCCCGATAGATGGCTACCTCCCACAACGTGGAGGAGCAAAGGAGTGAGGCCACAATTGGCCAGGGAACCTGCTATATCCATGTATTCATGACATGATATATTGTTTTTAACCAATAAATTATCATATTTTATTTATTTTGTTTTTTCATATGTTATTGCCTTAAAAATCCCCCCCCTTTTCTCAGAGGAGATCAACACTGCATAGTGTTAGTTTTTAGCAGCTCAAGGATACAGAGGTCATGTAAGTTTGGTCTACAAAAAAGGAATATATGTCAATACTTCGTGGAGACCCGGGGGAATAGTGGCATTAAGCCTCTCAATCCACAGCGTTTCACGTTGTAAAATCAAGCGATCCCCATTGTCATCTCATGGGTTCTCGGGGGTGACCTCAAATACCATAAATTTCACCACAATAAATTCAAATCTGTGGTACAGGCCAATATGAAGTCCTACTGCAGTGAGTTTACAGTTGGAGGAATAATAGAGATGATCCCCAATGCACTGGCAAAGCTCCCTAATAGTTTTCCCTACGGAAAATACGTTGCAAACACAATTCGTTGGATAGATAACTCCTCTGGTACTGCAGTCAGCAAATTAATGGGGTCAAAATAATTCACCATTTGGAAGCCTGAAATCCAAGGACAACATTGACACAACAGAACATGCCATGTGGGATGGAGGAATTATGTGGTTCTGACCTGTAATGGCTGCTCGTTAACCAGTCTCTTACTGATGTGGCTCTAGGAAACAGCAACTGGTGGTTCTAACATATTTACCCAAAATATGATGATCTGCCAACAGGTGCCAATGGTAAGAGAAGATTGTACGAAGTTGGTTATGGTGAGCAGTGATGACTTTGACTGTATTGAATTGTTTGGGCTGGGGAGAGTAGGACAGGCTGGGCTGGGTTGGGGAGAGTAGGACGAACAGAAGTTATTGTGCGTCCTAAGGCCTTGTTGAAGGCTTTTTTCAAAATAGTTTGTGAATAGCCTCTGAGTGAGAGGCATTCACGTTGAGCATTTTCCTGTAAGCGAAAATCGATTTCCTCGGTGCAATTCCTGCTCAATTGCAAGTATTGTACATAGGGAATACTACGAATAAGAGAGTAAGGGTGCATGCTGGAGGCATGCAGCAACGTGTTGCTTGCCATGGCTTTACGATATAGGTCTGTATTGATCTGGCCGCCTTAGGGTCCAAGAAGGGAATACACTTGCGATTAACAGAGTAGATAAAGTGTAGATTGAATTTGTTAGAATTCAATAACTCAACAAACTCAGTGAACAGATTTTTCAGGACTGGTCCAGATCAGAAACAGATTGTCAAGACAGAGAATATGGCATGAGAGATTAGATGACAACAGTAATCAAGCACTTTCAAGTCCTGCAGAAGGCACAAACAGAGTTTTCACAAATGCCATCAGTTTTCTTCCATGAGCACTCATGGCAACCTAAAGGAAAGGCATATTTGGCCCATGGAGCAGTGCTGCTACCAGACATATTGATATGCAACTATTGCCTGGAGGATATCTTCAGAGGCAAAAAATATGAAAGTCAGCAAGTGGTGCCCCTACTAAAGCAAATGTGCCTTCTGTCCTTCAAGGATGACTACAATGCCAAAAGGCCTTTTTTTCCACCTATGGAAGTAACAAAGGAGCTGCTTACAAATAAACAGAAGGTGGAAAACCGAGTAAGCGACTTCACAGGTTATATCCTCTTTCAGAGTTGTAAGTCTCCACCTTAGACAACTCCCATATGGTAGATGCTTCAGTCATGCCACTCACCAGAAGTGCCACTTTACTGATGGATGATTCATTCATTTTGAGACATTCTCAATTGGTATTTTAACCTAGACCTAAAAAGTTGTATCAGGCTGTTGGAGGGACATGCACACCAGTACTTACCTTCACCTCAGTGGCAAAAACCTTAATCAGGACCTGGATACATATTCTGGAGATGGAAATTAACCAGAATTTACACAAGGAGCAGATCATCTGCATCCTAGAGGAAAGATAATCTTTCCATTGGCCATGAAGCTGCTATGAACACCATAATTTTTGCCACTAGAGCAGTGAAAACCTTGCACCATGGATCCCTTTTTAAAACACGGCTTGTGTAAAATACAATCGATGAAAAGCCTTTGTTTGGGACAAAGTTGGAGACATCGTTTACAAAAGTGGAGGCAAGTCTGGTTTGACAAAGATAGGGTGACAAAGATAGCAATAAGAGACAAAGGCCCATTTGAGGTTGAGATTTGAATGCTTTTTGCGGATTTCAATAGAGAAAAGTTGTCATAAACATTTGACTGACGATTTGTGGTGCAGACACTTCATCAAAATTACAATAAAGCACTACTAAGAAGCATTATTTCTAAAATCTCCGAATCCAATACAAATTAAAACACCTCCTGACCCCCAAAAGTGTTTTTGACTGGTAACTAGACAAATGTCCAGTTGTAAGAAGAATGAGTAAAAGGGTAACTACACTTTTGGGGGGGAAATTGCAAATTAATAATATATAGCATATACATTTGATACACAAGCCATATTGTCATTTAATGTGCAAATAAATACATTTAGCATAACCTTCACTGTCAGCTAGTTATTTATCACTAGCATGCTGCCGCTACCAGAATAAAACCATATATTCCTTTTGTAATGCAGAGCCATGGCAGTGTACGTACCCATCTTTGATCTAAACATCTTTATTGAGAAGGCTCTGGGGGTTTAATCTTTAAAATGTTTTAGCTGGTCCTATATGTGGGGATTGGACATGGATAAGGTTAAGATAAATCATTAACAAACATTCCTATTTATAGGTTCCTTAACATTCTAAAGGTTGATTTATATGGTTAGTCCACTTTAGCTAAGGAATTTGGCATCTAGACTCGATACAACTGGAATGTCCAATTTTTTTTTTAACATTATGTTCTGTATATGTTTGCATATAAGTAGGGTGTAAAAAATGAGTTACATCACCCTAGCTGCCCCCCCCCCCCCCCATTATAGTTAACTGGGTTCTTTGATTTAACATGGATGATGCATTCTGGGCTACTTTACTATGCAGGGCTAGTTTCATAGGCTTATAATAGCAGATGCCTTATGTCTAGCTACAGCCTAACAAAAGAATAAAGATTTCATGCCCAGCAGAAGTTAATTAGTTTTAAATTAGTATCTGTTGGTTATATGTGAGCTGTAAACCAACATATAAGGTTTGTAAGACTCCATGGTAATGTTATTATGAAGACAAGCAAACTCTGCTGCTGCATTTTATCCCTTTTTTAAACAGAAGAATAAAATAAAGTAACTGGAAAGATTTATTATAGGAAGATATTATTTTGATGTCAATGCTATGGTTTTTAGGAAAGCATTTGTACCTTATTAAAGAAAATTCAACCGCTTGGGCAAACAATAGAATTACAACCAATGTATGAAAAAAATGGCAAATTTACTAATTTACGTTTTCAAGTGTATTTTTGTATTGTTTCAGGTAAAGTCTCTTGACATTGAGTAGGAGGTTGTCACTGTGCTGAAATTAGTTTGCTAACAAAACCTATTGAAGTCCTAGTGGAGATGACTCCTCTCTATCACTGAGTGAAACAGACACACAGTTTATTTTATTAACAAGCTTGTAATAATAATGCTAATAATGTAATGCTACCCTGAAGGAGACGCTTGGTAATTTGGGTTCTCTTTTCTGTGCATTGGCTCCATGAACTACCTCAGCCCCTCTGACACACTTAGTTGAGTGAAAGTTACTGCAAGCAATTATAGAAACATAAGTATAGATACCTTTAATTTGGTTCTGAATTAGTGCCAGGAAATAGACTCAAGACTGTATTGGTGGTTCGAGAATACAAGAGAATACAGAAGGGGTAGGTTCAGACACAGTCTGCTAGACAGTATATTTACTACGCCAAAGTAACTTAGAATGGAGTTCTGTACCATAAGACTGAGGTTAACTCATAAATCAAAAAGTCAGCAATAAACAGTGCATAAAACAACTAACTGCAATGTGAATGAAAATGCTATTACTAATATAGACCACACTCCAGGAGAATGTCGAGGATATGGTACAATGTCTCCTCAATTGTACCTCTGAGCATAAGCAGTAGGCAAAGGTCTCTGTGTAACAGCTATAAATGGACAGTCTTTAATCCTAACTCTTCAGCCAGCTAGTGTTGGGGCCTAGTTGTATCGTTTGTGCACATCAGTATAGTCCTAGTCAGGCCTTCAGGCAGCAATAAAGATATTAGATGGCTGTATGGTCAGTTCCTAAGGGGCTCAGTCTCCTTAGCAGCAGATAGTAAAACCTCACAGCAGTAGATCACCAGTCCCAATGATATTGCAGCTCACCATCTGGTCACACACAGTGATTTGTTCACTCTCTGGCTCTGCATCCAGGTGAGTCTGTCTGTCAGCACATCTGGACTCAGCACTCTGCATCCTGCTCAGGCTGCCATTATGTAGCAGTTGTGGTGCACACTGGACAGTGATGTGCACTGGGTTCCCAGTTCAGCACTGCAGGGCAGGGGCCTCAGACAGCAGCTACAGCCAGTGTTTCTCTCACTCTCCATTTTTAGCCAAGCACTTGGCTACAATAATAATCCTACATTTAAATTCCTTTGTTTGGGCTTGTCACAGGTTTACTTTAAATGTAGAATTATTACCATTCATCAAATTGTTAAATGAACCAGCTGTACATTATTAGAGGTACCCTGTGATTAGCTTCTCTGCAATAGAAAAGCTATTATACTCACCTCTATGGCAGCTTGTATCTCCCAAATAGACTGTCTCAGCACTGTAGCCTCCATCAGGTACTTCAGCATTCAACAATTCCAGGAGTGTCAGAAGTCTGTGTCCCTGCTTCATGCTATGGTTTCATCCTCCAACCCCAACTTTACTTCAGGACACAGCAGTGACATAGGGGTTGGAGGATTGAATCATGCAATGGATTACACAGACAGGCAACACACCTGGAATTGTCAAATTCTGAAGAGTCTTAACAGAGGATGGACTTCTGAAAAGGTGCAATGGTTGGAGACACAAGCTATTTAGGAGGTGAGTAGCAGCCCTTTCTACCTCTATGAAAAGCAATCCTCAGTGAAATGCTTTTCAGAGGCACTTGACAGTGAATAAGGAGGCAATATGTTGCCTCCTTACCACCTGTTTTAAACCTGTAATGCCACACCACTGTGTCACAATTGCATGCATTGCACCCAGTTGCAGGGTGTTTGCAGCGCAGCTTTATTCTTAGTGCGTGGCGATATTGTCCACCGAGCATGATGGATGGGGCGGTCATTTTTGCAGCACCTGTAAACCAGCTTGCATGCAACTCTGTCTGTCTGCCTTTGCAGGGGCAGTCAAGGGGTGTTAAAATCGCGACTCAAAAACCTGCCCTCCTTCAACCTGCTAGTGTAAACAAGCCCTAACAGTGCTTATACTGCAGGGAACTGGCATCTTGCTTTTTTAGGTAACTGATAGGGGCACTTTAAAAGCACAGTTATTACATAAACTGCAACCCTAGCTGTGTTATCACAGCCAGGCATTTTATGTGACTTTCTAGCCTGAAATGTTGTTATAATGCAAAGAGAAATAATATGCAATTACTCATACAGTAGAAAACCCTATTACAGCTTTCATCAGTTTGATTTAGTCGGTGAAAAATGATTTATGCTTGCTATAGGTTTCTACACCTGTTCGATAAAGCGGTGTAAAAAGCAGTGGTGATGTACAACGCACGATAACCCATAGCAATCAGCAGTTTAATACCATAGGAAAATGAAAGATAGTTACTGATTGGTTGTTCTGGATTCCCAAACTCGCACAGTGCCATTGTTTGAGCATGAAAAACATGAAAAGATTAATCCCACTGACTTTGCGTAAGTGGATCTGAAAGCCTCTATAGAAAGGTGACTCCGCACAGCCAGAAAATGACATCTCACTTAGAAAGAATAGTAGCTTGCATCAAAGAAACACAATTATTCTGTAAATGAAAAGACTGCTTTATCTCAGTGCATGTAATCACAGTCTAACAACATACAGTACTTTTTTTTTTTTTTTTTTCAATAAGTAAAAGCTTTTTTTTTTTTTTTTTTTTTGAATCTTGGGATGTAATGAAGGGGTTCAGCTGTCACATCTCCGCAGTTATTCATTTTTAAAATGTCAGCAATTCCTTTTCCATAAGTTAACTTTTATACACTATGAAAAAATGTAATAAAATTGCCAGCAATTCATCAGCGCTGTGTTTCTGAGATGTATGTTGAACCTAGGACAATGCAGGAGGATGGAGGATTGCATTTGGCAAGGAGCCCAGATAAGTGGTTGCCTGCATAGCAGAGCTAATGTGAGACTCCTCCACTGGCTGACTTGGAATCCTGCAGGAATATTTTGGGATACATCTGCAGTTCATACGCATCAGGTTACCTCAGGATAGGCTCAAGACATGTGGACCGAGGATGGTGCTGCAAATGTTACAGTCCTAACAGCATATCAACTGAACTGTGAAAACATGTTTCTGTGCAGTGGGCTTTTCGTTTGAAGAGAGGCCATTTTACAAGGCTTCCTCTTTGACTGTTGATACCGGTGCTGTTAGGCCAGCTCCTCATATTTTACTTTTATACAAGGTAGACTGAACACAAATCTCATTGTCCTTGGGGAAAACTGATCTAATTTATGTGAGACAGATGTGGAACTGACTGTCATCTCAGTGTATTGTTTTAAGTTGATAAAAACCAGAATGTTTTTTGCGAAAGCAGACATCTTGGAGGGACCTGTTGTCTATTACACAGTATGGGGTAATTAAGTGGTATTTATCAGTTCAATGACTGCCGCACACACAGTATACTTTATGCACACAGTATACTTTAACGCCACATTTCATGCTTGTGAACTCAGCTTTAAACTATCACCGTGTCTCTGCTCACATATATAGACTTTTTGTTCTGGGGGACGTTTCAGCGTAATTGTATAAATGTGCTTACTTTCCAGATGCAACTTAAATGGCAACCACTGGCATAAGTTGAATAATAAAAAAAAAGCGCTTGCCCTTACAAAAAATAATAGCAATCAGAAAATGTATACAATAAAGTGTTCATGTGCAGAAATATAATATATATTCATAACATCAATAAAGTGCTAAATTTGTTCCAAAAAGTTCCATAAATTGCTAATTTAAGTGCTAAAAGTGCTCCAAAATGTCCACAAGATGTGTTAAAGTGTTCCAAAAAATTCCATAAATTGCTAATTTTGGAGCACTTTTAGCACCTAAATTAGCAATTTATGGAATTTTTTGGACCACTTTAGCACTTTGTTGATGTTGTGAATAGATTATATTTCTGCACATGAACACTTTATTGTATAAATTTTATGATTGCTATTATATTTTTTGCAAGGGCAAGCACTGTTTTATTATTATTCATATTTCTGCGTTTTTCACTTGGTGAACAGCAGCTGCACATTATATTACTATATTTTGTTGTATATACCTAGCACGGGTTTATTTGAATATTTTGATCACTGCCATAGGTTATTAGACACCAACCAAAAAAAATTACACATTGCCAAATGGGTCACTTTTTATTTAAACACATAAGTAATGCAGCCTGGTCACCACCCTCATGCAGAAGGGATTTGGTGCCTCCCTGGGACAGCCAAAGTTTAGTGTATGTTAAAGAGGGTTTGCGATTCTCTAAGTGGCCCGAAAATAAAAATGGCTATTTGGGCCCAATTTGGGCATGTTCACTTAGGGGTGTACTCACTTTTGTTGCCAGCGGTTTAGACATTAATGGCTGTGTGTTGACTTATTTTGAGGGGACAGCAAATTTACACTGTTATACAAGCTGTACACTCACTACTTAACATTGTAGCAAAGTGTAATTTCTTCAGTGTTGTCACATGAAAAGATATAATAAAATATTTACAAAAATGTGAGGGGTGTACTCACTTTTGAACTAATTTGATCCAAAAAAAAGCATGGGGATCTTCCTCCCCAATCCATACTAGGCCCTTTTGGATCTGGTGCAGATTTTTGGGAAACCCCATGTCAAAATTAAAATAAAAACAGCATAGGGTCTCCCCCCCAAATCCATATAAGACCCTTAGTTCTGGTATGGTTTTTAAAAGGGAACCCCCATGCTAAAATTTAAAAAAAATGCCCCCCCACTCCAAAGCACCTCGTCCCCACTTTGATGGGGACAAGGGCCTCTTTCCCACAACCCTGGGTGGTGGTTGTGGGGGTCTGTTGTCAGGGGGGCTTATCGAAATCTGGAAGCCCCCTTTAACCACTTGCCGACCACTTACTGAGCTGGTACTGCGGCAAAGTGGCCCGATTCTAGACCTACGTCGCTGGACTCCTCCCCGTGTGGGCGGAGCGTGCGCGCCGCCGGAGGCTCGCTCCTGCTGTATGCAGTCACAGCGGGAGTCGGGCCAGGGGCGGAGCGGCGGTGATCTCCGCTGCTCTTCCCCGATCGTCGGGGATCGAGTGTGGAGATCCGCCCGCTTGTTTAAACAAAGCAGGCGGATCTCCTAAGTGACAAACAGTGACAGATTGCAGGATTCAGCATAGCTGAACCTGCGATCTGTGCCTGTGTCACACAGTCTCCTCCCCCCACACACGTTAGTAAGCACCAGGCATACATTAACCCTTTGATCACCAATAAAAGTTAACCCCTTCCCTGCCAGTGTAATTTTTACAGTTAGTGCCGGTTAACACTATAGCGTGTGCGTACTGCTCTTTCATTACATGCTATCGGATGTGCAGTGCGAATTCAGCCATACACTTTGTATGGCTAAATTCACACTGCACCCGCACAAAAGTCGCACATGACCCTTTTTTTCAGCCGCATCAGGATCGGATCGCACAGTGGTTCACACTTGTGCGATCCGATCCTGTGCGAACTGTCAGATCGCACTGCAATATGTAATCAAACTGGGGGTGTCGTTAACATTTAATTGACACCCCCTGCGTATTGCATATGGCAGTGTGAACTGCCAGATGTGCGTTTGCGATGCGGGAACAGGCTGCGAATTTGCAGCCTTCCCGTTTCGCACAAGTGTGACCCGGCACTAACAGTGCATATTTATAGCAGTGTCAAAAATGTCAGTCAAGGGTCCGATCTGTCCGCTGCAATGTCGCAGTCCCGCAAAAAAAATCGCAGATCGCCTCCTGATCGCCGCCATTACTAGTTAAAAAAAAAAAAAAAACAATAAAAATGACATAAATTTCCCGTAGTTAGTAGCTGCGATAACTTTTGCGCAAACCAATCAAAATACGCTTATTGCAAATTTTTTTTTACCAAAAATATGTAGCAGAAAACAAATTGGCCTAAAATGTTAAAAAATTTTGATTTACATTTTTTTGGGGGAATTTCATTTTAAAAAATGTGAAAAATATTGTTATTTTTTCAAAATTGTCGCTCTTTTTTTGTATATAGCGCAAAAAGTAAAAATCGCACAGGTGATCAAATACCACCAAAAGAAAGCTCTATTTGTGGGAAAAAAGGGACATAAATTTAATTTGGGTACAACATTGCACGACTGCGCAATTGTCCGTTAAAGTAACACAGTGCCGAATCGCAAAATATGGCCTGGTCAGGAATGCGGTAAAATCTTCCGGTCTTAAAGTGGTTAAAAATACGCTCATTGAGAATTTTTTTGTCAAAGACATGTAGCTAAATACATTTTGGCCTAAATATATGACAAAAATTGAATATATTGGATATTTTTTAACTGTCAAAGAAGAAAAATATTGTTATTTTTTCAAAATTGTCTAATTTTTTTATTAATATCGCAAAAAATGAAAAGCGCAGAGGTGATCAAATACCACCAAAAGAAAGCTCTGTTTGTGGGAAAAAAAGGACGCAAATTTTGTTTGGGTACCGCGTTGCATGACTGCGCAATTGTCAGTTAAAGTTGCACAGTGCCGAATCGCAAAAAGTGGCCTGGACGTACAGCAGAAAAATCCTCAGGTGGTAAAGTGGTTAACAAGGGGGCCCCCAGATCTGACCCCTACTTTCATGTGAATAAGTATGGGGTACATTGAACCCCTACTTATTCACTAAAAAAAGTGTAAAAAAATAAAAAAACAGACAGTTTTTGACAATTCCATAATTACCAGTCAGTGATGTCACAAAGGGGGTGATGCCACCAGGTGATGTCACCGGGTGGCCCCACCCCTAAGCTATTTAAGAATTGTACAAGCTGTTGGGGAAATTACAAAGCTCTTGGGGTAATTACAAAGCTCATTGTTTTGCCTCCTATTGGTCCCTCGCTGCGCATTCCTATTTGCTCGGCAGTAGAGGAGGGAGGAGGGGGCCAAACTTCCGAGGGACGGCGCCATGGCGCCGTATCCCGGAAAGTGGGGAAGGGTACCTGTCAAATACAGGTACCCATTCCCCCCTCCCCCCTGAAAGGTGCAAAATGTGGCTCCAGGGGGGGGGGGAGGAAACAAAAGAGCGGAAGTTCCACTTTTGGGTGGAAGTCTGCTTTAAGTAACACTTAGGTCGGCCATAGACAAATCAAAATTGGGCCGGTTTAGCAGGAACCAGACAAATTTGAATCCATCAATAGACAGTCTAGTTGTACTTCGATCAGCATCAGTACAACCAATCTAACATGTTTTTTTTTTGTTTTTTTTTGAATGATCACTGCCAGTGGCTAAAGCTCTCCAATGCTTACAGGTTCATACTTGCCTTAGGGGATTGTTTGCTCATCTCTATCCCCACTAACCAGCGACATCCATTTTGGGGGTCCTTGACACCTAGGTGGGATAGCAGAGCATGAGAAAGATGTGAAGGGGAACATGCAGGGGAGGTAAGGGTTTTGGGGTGTCTGTGAAAATGATTGAGCAGCTATACAGCTGGCCAGACGTTTCCATCTGAACGCCTACAGTCAGGAGTATGTATAGCATACAGCACCTTCTAGGTAGGTGCTAGAAGAGAGTATAGTGTTTGAGTCTTTCTGCTTACCAGGAAGATTGCCAGGTACAGTTATAGTGCTCTCTGCCTCCCAGGGAGCAGGATCCATTGGTAGGGTCTGCTCATGGTGCTCAGGTGCAGCTTAGCTTGTCTGAATGTTTCACTGGTCCAATAGGGAGGCATATTGGACAGTGGGAGGAAACCTGACAAGTGAGGGCACAGGCATTGTTACAGCCCTGGTGATTGTCAGAGGAAGGTTCCTCGGTGCATTCTGGGTGACTGTATAAATGCCAAGGGCACATGTGTTTTTCTCTGAGATCAAAGGGGTGTTGACAGATGCCCCTGACCAATAAAATGGAGTGTCCATGGGCTGTCCTGTGGTTTATGACAATATCAGGTCCCTCCCTTACGGACAGTTTTATATCACTATTCATATCTTCCAATATGTACCGGTTGCATTCTTAAGACTGATAGACTATTGTTCAGCATTGACTTTCGCGTCCAGGGATACTAAACACAGGGTAGCTCAGATAAACTTGTCACCCAGGGAATATCTGACAGCTATCTTCCCTTCTATATGTGCTAATGTGGTCATGTATGACCTTATTTTGTTCAGTACAACATTTCTCATTCAAATATACTATTTAATTATACTATATTATTATTGTTTCAGGTTCCTGTCTGAGTTTTTGAATCGCGTGTGGATTTGTTACGTTTTGAATTGGGCAGAGCTCTCTGATTGCCTTTTACGATCCCCATTAGTTCTGGGTATCCTTAATGGATTTGGTCATAGTTTTTTACGATAGGCCTGGACAGCAGAAACAGACATCCTGCCAGGACTCAATTAGCCATTTACAGCTCTGCACAGGCCTAAGTACTGGTTTCTGATGTCTCTGAGTTGAGATAACGGTTCTTTTGAAGTGTTAAATCTATGCATTCCATGATTTAAAGGAGGAGGGAGGGGTAATATCCCTGTGGCAATGTGTAACTGTTCTGCAAGACTGTCATGGCTTACCAATGATAATTGAACAACATAGCCGCTTGCTACAGCTTTTCGTGTATCTAGTACGTGATATCATTACAGTCAACACACAGCAAGCCCAACGGGGACAGTGCTACACCTAAGTAAGATATACATATGACATATGTCTGTGGAAGTGAAAGTATACAGAATAATACCTGCTAATCAGGCTGAAATGCCCCGAGTCTGGTTGTGGACTGACAACACAGAGCATTTTTATGGACAAAGCATTGTCAATCCTGCCCAGTGTCTTTGCTAAACTACTCAACCGTTCCTACTTTCAGATCTCTACAACATATAGGCTAATCATTCTGCAGTCCAAAATTAGAACTAGGAGGGCTCTTTGAGATAACACAGTTTTCAAAGAGATATAAAAAAAAGTCCTTTCATTGGTATATTTAATTGACCAAAAGGGAGAAAATAAGAGAAGTTTACCGTTGGGATTTACATGCATTTTAAACCATTTGTTAGATAATGAAGATGAAAGCATGTTAGGCAGGTGCCCTTACATTTAAAAGGAAAATATGTGTGATGTGTTCACTTTAAGTCCTATTGTTGCTTTGAAAAGTTTTTTTTTTTTTATTATTATTATGAGGACTATTCAGAGCCTTAATTGATGATGATTTTCCATTTTTCTTCAATGTGTTCCACTTTAAGTGGAAGCATACACCTTGATGAATTGTTGTAATACACATAAAAGAAGGCATAGGTGTATCATTATGAGAACACATGAACCGGACAGAAAAGGGGTTAGTGCAAATAATTACATGATACTCACCTGGGTATTGTCACCTAAAAAAGCATGCAATACATGTGCAGGCTTAATTTTAATTTACTAAATGTCAGCTGGAGAACCTGGAAGAGTAAATACTGTGCATAAGAATGCTGCGCACTCTGAATTCTGTATCTCTTGTCATCATTCTCTTTTTTTTCCCAGTATAAAAAGCAAAAGTTGTAAGGTGGAATAAATCTACTAGGCTAACGATCTGTGTCAAATGTAGGAAATTTCATTAACAAGCAACTTCAGTTTGACACAGCTGTGAGCAGAAAATTACAAAAGAAACTCCTGTGCACCTTGCGCACTTTCCCTGTGCTCATTTCAGTGAGAAGAGAATGAAAGAGCCAATGTTTTCTACATGGGTTTGATTCTCCTGAAGGCTTTTTTGCATGAATAAAATAAAAATAAATGATGGGTTACAAGATAAATACAAGTGTAATTTGCTGACTACACAGCAGGCCTTTAAAAAGGCAAAGTTATTTTTTTTGTTAATTCCCAGCTCCTGCTAATTTTTTTCTTAAACAAAAAATAGAAGGTTTAGGTCGCAATAGCTACATTAGTTACCTCCTATTTTGCACTGTGCTCGCAGTAATCCATTTCTATCACTAGATGTCCTTGGCCTGACTGAGGATATATTGTATTGTTTATACAGGGAGCCATGGGTCCACCTGTGTGAGGGGAGTCACAGCCACATCCCACACTTACATTTTAATAATGCAATGAGCAGTGCTGATATCATGCTGGGAGACAATCCGAAGAGGAAGCTTACCCTACATGTCAGATGACCAGCCTGAAGATATCTGGAAAAGATACATTTATAAATATCAAAATAATGATAACCAAAACTCATTCCTAATGGGGGTTATAATTCAAAGGCAGATTTTATGTTGCAATTTGTCCCTTGTTTAAGGCTGTAAAATTATGTTTCTGGTACGAAGGCATGATGAAGTAATTATTAAAATAATTAATTACTTAATTATTTTGCGTGTTTTTTGTGTATGCAGTGAAGTAACAAAATGACCAAGAAGGAAAATATGTATACATGTGAATGGTAAATAAAATCATAAAAAATAAGAGTTAACAAAAACTATTAGTGGAAAAATTATTAAAAAGAAGACATTTTATGAAAAAAATTGTATATTTATTTAATATTACAGGTTGGTCAAAACTAGTATTAAACTGGTTGTAACTCTAAAAAAAACAAACAAACAAAAAAAAAATGCTACTGTCCCTTTAAGGCAGGAGATATTACACAGTGCATTTGCCATGTGAATTGTCCCTTTCTATGTTGTATGATACCTGGCTGATCCTGCCTGTTTCTGTCTTTCCCTCTGTAAACTGACCATGTTTATCATGGTTGCTCATCTCTGATAGCGTAGTCAGTTTACGTGCCTCCATCATCCAGCTATCTTTTCAGCATCTCTGAACCTCCCCTTCCCCTCCCTCTCTACCTGTCTCTTCCATAGTCTGTGTGAGAGCTGATCTCCTTCCCGTTCCTCTCCTGCCTGTGTAATTGCTTGCAGCTGCTCCAGTGCTTGTAAAGTAAAGTCAAATGTATTAATAAGTGTGTATTTTCCTTAAATGATAATGCTGAATACCTTCTTTGCAGATTCCTGCTGTGCAGACACGTGACCTCTCTCTACTAGCTTGCAATCATCAGAGGGAATTCTCAGCCCCTCCCACTGTACTCACGTACTCAGGAAGGGTACCTGGCTAACCTGACTATCAAACCGATTGCCCATCCATACAGATTACAGTGGGAGAGTGTCTCTCCTGGTGTGATCGTCAGTCCTCTGCTATCATTTTGGCTGCTGACCATGCTCTCTGCATTGGGAGCCATTCTACTTTCAAACTGACAGCAGAACTCAGATTTTCCTGTGTCTGACTCCATTATCACTGACATTTGGCTGTGTCTGCTGTGATGGAGACATACCCTAATTCCAACCCTAGCTGTCCCTCCCCCCTCAACAGTGCCAGACAGAGCCTCTCTTGCCTCTGTCTGGCCCTGGGTTTAAAGTGGTTCTATAGTCTCACATATTTTTACATTTAAGCAGTGTTCCAGCC
This sequence comes from Pelophylax lessonae, assembly GCF_965119305.1. Classification (NCBI taxonomy): domain Eukaryota; kingdom Metazoa; phylum Chordata; class Amphibia; order Anura; family Ranidae; genus Pelophylax; species Pelophylax lessonae. Next base: position 188,273,552 of record NC_138768.1, read on the forward strand.
TCCCCCCTCCCCCTCCAAAAATTAAAAGTCAGCAGCTACACATACTGTAGCTGCTGACTTTTAATATTAGGACACTTACCTGTCCTGGAGTCCAGTAAAGTCGGCACCATAGCCGATGTTTCCATTGGCTGTTGGGTGCTGCCGCCGCCATTGCCGGTTAGGGAACCTGGCAGTGAAGGCTTCACGGGCGGGTCCCTAATGCTCATGCGCGAAGCGCACTGCGCATCCGGATTGGCTCGGCAGCGGGGGAAGGAGGAGAGGGCCAAACTTCCAAGGGACAGCGCCGTGGCTCCCGGAAGTGGGGAGGGGTACCTGTCAAAAACAAGTACCCATCCCCCCCCTGAAAGGTGCCAAATGTGACCCCCGGAGGGGGGGGGAGCAAATGAGCAGAAGTTCCACTTTTAAGTGGAACTCCACTTTAACAATATTTACTAGCAACATTAAGTAAGTATATAATCCATTTTTCTTTTTTTTTTTGTGAATCATCTACTTAAAGTGGTTGTTAAGTCTCATACCCCCATTACTTGTATTTTCTCTGTTTTATGAAGATCTAAGGTACTGTTGAGTGTGTGTGTTTTTTTTAATTTCCAATATTTTTATTAAGGTTTTACGAAAAGGTATACAAAACTTACAACAGTGCATAGTGCGCCCATAAGGCTCAGTCATACATAACAGAAATAGCAGAACAGCATCAAAACGTGAATAGGAGAATTACATACATAAATATCGCAGGATTAAGAAATACCATGTAAACAAAGTAAGCCATGGAATGGTGACTCAAGTCAGGGCCGGAGTAGAGCCTCCAATCAGCCACTTGGGTGGCTGGCTGGCCCGGGCACCGCCCTCCCCCCCCGGCACCCCGTACGGGAACACACTGCACTGCAGGAGGGAGGCGGCCCCCAACCCCCAATCCCACCACCACACTCCAAGCTGGGGGAGGCATTTGCCTTCCGGCAGTGGTGTGTTTTTCTTAAATTATAATCCTAAATACCTTTTCTCACACTGCCGTTCTGCAGTCACATGATACTCCTTTGCTCTCCTTCCCCGATCTAAGGAGAGCAGTGGGAGGAGCTGAGCTTCCCCTCTGACATCAGCCAGACCAGCAGAGGGAGATCATGTGACCGCAGAGCGCCGCTCTGAAAGGAGGTATTTAGGATTATAATAAAAAAAAGAAAACACACATAGTATTTTAAATCTCCATAAAACAGGGAAGGATACAAGTAATGGGGGTAAATATTGCATCGGAAATAACGGCAGGAGGAGAGAGAAGGGATGGGGAGCAGATTGCCTCCATCCATCTTCCCATCTTCCCTGTTTTTTATTTGTTAACAAAGTTTGAAATATCCAATAAATTTCATTCCACTTCATGATTGTGTCCCACTTGTTGTTGATTCTTCACAAAAAATTACAGTTTTATAACATTATGTTTGAAGCCTGAAATGTGGCAAAAGGTCGCAAAGTTCAAGGGGGCCGAATACTTTCGCAAGGCACTGTACATTGTGTAGATTATAGGAAACAGGGAATTTATATAAACCTAGCTCCCTTTATCACAGAAGATAGAGCCAAATTGACTTTGTTTAAATATTAGGCACCCATAACAATAATGTAGCACGGCCCCTAAGGACCTGCGAGTATACTGGGATCCCCCACCCTGCACAGCCAGGCACACTGAATTTCCACTGTGACTTTGCTTTTTTTTTTTTTGTTTATTGAGGGGTTAACATCTTGGATAGGGATAAGAAATTATGGGATGCCCATTCGACTTCAGAGCAAAACTTCAGGAACAACTCTTCCAATATACAGTGTATATACACAGCTCCTCTTATTCCTTTAGCACATGCTGGCTTGCAGAACCCATCTACGTCACCCTGCAGTAATTTTGTAGCAAAGGCCCATTATAGGCAGGGACTCGCAGACCCTATACTTGAAGAAAATATGGGGTGACACAGCTCACACTTTTCAAGCACTTCCTCCCTGTGTTCACTGTTTCCAGCACCACCTCTTCAGGCACTGCCAACCTGCCTGGCTGCCACTGCCCCTTTCACTAGCCCTCCAGGCCAACTTCTCCTCCAGAATCAGTCCTCCAGACTGACACTCACCAGCCCACCCAGACGTGTTGACCTGCTTCTGCTGTCCTCTTCTTGCTCCTTTTTTTTCACAAAAAGGTGCTTTATTAAGGTATAAAAAGAAAAGGAATTGGGAAGGGCGTGTGTGGGGGAGTTTTTTTTTAGCAGGGTGCCATCATGAGACAATATATGCTAAGAACATGTAATATAAAAGATATAATTTTATTGAAAAGACAAACAATTATAAAATGTAAACCGTATTTTGGCAAGGAAATCAGTATTACAACAGGGATTTGTTACAAAACAACATACAGATTACAGTTGTAATTGCAAAAATACAGTGTATTGTGTTCTACACAGGGGTCTTTACATAGCAGTTTATAGACCCATGCCTATTTATGAGGAGGCCTGCCCCCCTGCCAGCCTTTTACAAGGGATTGTCTGAGGTCCTCATAAATATTCCTAACAGACCCTTCTAGCTTCCACCCACTGTGTCTAGAACATTCTACAATGTCGCAGAGAACAGGGGGCAGCACCAGAAGAGCTTTCAGGATGAATCATCCAGCCCCTGAGTCACTAATCCCTGACCCAAATTCACAACCCAGGCATGGCTCTCAGCCAAACCAACAACTAAACCTATTTACACCTAGTACACTAGCTAGAGGGTGCTACAATAATCCTTCCTCTAATCAAACCAGAGCACTAACCTTACCTAACATAAACGCATAGTTGCCAACATTCTCCAAAAAATTTTAGGGACACTTTTTTGTCTGTAGGTTGAGTATGTTTTCAATTAGGGGTGGGGAATTTGTTTGTAAAAATGGGTGTGGCTTAAACTAAATACTGGGCAGGGCTTAAAGGGTGTGGTTAAAAAGAGTCTGATATGAAAGAGGGATGGAAGGAGGAGAGGGATTGAGGGACAGCAGGCCCAGTTCCCACACTACAATAGCAATATGTGTATTCCAGAAAGTTTAACAATCAGCAGATAAAGATGGAGATGGTTAGAGAGTGTGCAGACATGGTACAAGAGATTGTCAGAGACTGTGCTGACATGGCACAACAGACAGTCAGAGACTTTGCAGACATGGTAAAATAGACGGTCAGAGAGTGTGCGGACATGATACAAGAGACGACTAGAGAGTATGCAGACATGGTACAAGAGATGGTCAGAGAGTATGCGAATATGGTACAAGAGACGTTCAGAGAGTGTATGGGCATAGTACAAGAGATGGTCAGAGAGTGTGCGGACATGGTACAAGAGACAGTCAGACGTGGTACAGGAGACTGCAGACCTGCTACAAGAGATGGGGTCAGAGATTGTGGACATGATAGAGATAGAGATAATCACATCCAGTCATGTCGTGTTCCCTCCCGGTCAGTCCCTGCATTCCTCTGCTCACAGTCCAGCCACACCAATCCACTCCGGGTGTTGTCCCCACTGAATGCAGGGCGGTACCATGATGTCATGTGCATGCGCCCCCCCGCGTGAGCTAGGCCGAGCTTGTCCGAGCCTGAGCGCCGCATTTGCAGTTCCAAAGTCAGCCCGCGGCCATGTCTTCACAGGCAGAAGCTGCGGCCGTCCAGGACAAAGCTAATTTCCCATGATTCCTCCCAGGACATGGTCAGATCAGGACAAAGGTTTGAATGCTGTGAATGTCCCCAGAAAATCTGGACTGTTGGCAACTATGTAAACGTAACCCCTGGTTTAGATTCAGGCTTTTTTTCACCAGATACAAACTCTTTTTGCAGTAAATGATACTAGATCCTGGTGCCAGATCCTACCAGTTTTACAATTTTAAATAAAGGTGTCTTTCAGTTATGGGTTAATAGATTTGCCTTATTGATTAGTGGTCCACAATATTCCATTGCGCGATGGGGGTTTACAGTGAGAGGTAATTCTGAGAAATATTACAGAGGTAATTTTCCATGCTTCAAATTTCTGCAGGTTAGTCATGGAAATGATTGTTCCCTTCCTTGAAAAACAAACTAAAATAAATAAAATGACTGCTTATATAGCCCAGTGAAACCAATTAGACCAATTTCACATGGTGCTTCAGCTTGTAAACACTGGAGGCTGCATGAACTGGGCTTTTCAAAAGGAATTGTAGCTATCTAGAAACGGCCATGAAATACAGCTGGACAATTTTATTTTAATGAACCCTCATATTAATTCATTCCCCGTTACTAGCTTCAGATTGTGTCCAAGTATTGGCTCCTGTTAAGCTGTCTGGCTTCAGATTGGTAATATACCGTAGACACTGCACTGTGTGTTTAGGAAAACATACTCTGCCCATTAACCACTTTCTGACCAGCCACTGCAAATATACTGTGGCAGGTCGGCTCTATTACGCAAAATGCCATACCTGTACAACGTTTTGTGTAATAGCCAGTGGGAGCGCACGCGCACCACTGGAGGTGCATGCACGCGCTGGTTGGCCAGAGGGGGAGTCAATCAGCAGGTCCGCCGGTTACCTGCAATCGCTCCATATAGAACCATGGTCTGCCTATGTAAACAAGGCACACTGCCGTACTGTCAGAGATGAACACAGGGATCCTGTGTTCCTGCTATTCAGGAACGCAGATCTCTATGTTCATCTAATGAGCCTATCCCCCACACAGTAAGAAAGCATCCCCTAGGGACACACTTAACTCTTTTATCGCCCCTGGTGTTAACTTCTTCCCTGCCAGTGTCATTAGTACAGTAACAGTGCATATTTTTAGCACTGATTATTGTAATAATGTCACTGGTCCCCTCAAAAGTGTCAATTAAGTGTCTGATCTGGCCGCCTCAATGTCACAGTCCCACTACAAATCGCTGATCGCCACCATTACTAGTAAAAAAAATCAAATAAATAAAAATGCCAGAAATCTATCCCCTAGTTTGTAGATGTGATAACGTTTGTGCAAACCAATCAATATACACCTTTTAGGATTTTTTTTTACCAAAAATTTGTGGCAGAATACAAATTGGCCTAAAATGATGAAAAAAATTAGATTTTTGTATTGGCTTTTTTGTTTTTGGTGTTTTTTTAAGCAGAAAGTAAAAAACATTGATATTTTTTTTTTTCAGAAAAACGCAGAGGTGATCAAATACCACCAAAAGAAAGCTCTATTTGTGAGAAAAAAAAAAGGACATCAATTTTATTTGGGTACAGCGGCGCACAACCGCGCAATTGGCAGTTAAAGTAACGCAGTGCTGTATCGCAAAATATGGCCTGGTCATTGAGGGGGTAAAACGTTATGGTCCAGAAGTGGTTAAGAAATACCTCCTGCATGGTCTGTACGTGCAAAGATGGGGCATATTGGTAGATACAATGAGGCTGATTTACTAAAGGAGGGCAGCGGGGGAACGTCTGTGGACTCTGAGCATAGCAGCTCCTGTGAACTACTGTAATAAGGCTGATTTTCTAAAGGAGTTGAGAATGTTCACAAAAAAAGATGAAATATTAAATGTAATTATTCATTTATGTGAAGAGCAAATATTATAAACAATAATTTGCTTTTAACATGATTGGATAATTAAAGTGAATCTTCTCTATTTTTTGTGTGAATGTTCTCAACTCACTTAGTAACTCAGCCTTATTGCAGTATTTCATAGGAGTTGCTACACTGACACAGACATTCCACTGTTGCCCTGTATGAGATGTCAATAGGGGGACCTGTGTGTGATTTCAAATACAAATCATTGGAATTCACTGGTAATAAATACATTTCAAGAGTCTTGTGTATTCTTCCTTATCTCCTTGAGTGCTTTGTGCATTTCTTCCAAATCTGTGTAGTAATTCAGTGCAAAACTTTACCTCTATGCAGAAGCTTCCTGTAATAAAGACCGGTAACTGCTGCTCTCTCTCCTTTTGCAGGGTGATTGGTCTTGTTCCTGCCCCTTCTGGTAATTTTCTGCAGGCAGCCTGTAGTGGTAGAGCTTGCTGGGTCCCTCCTCAAGCTCTACTGTCTACACAGGCTATGTACCAATCATAATGTCACTGCTACTTTTATATGGTAATATCTGCGTTTGCCAATGACTTTGGTGCACTCAAAGTGGGTTTATGCTCTTTGTGGCTATGAAGGAACATTTTTACTCGCTTGGCGATACGGCGGTAAGGTTGCTCGTCTGCACCAGTTCACTTACCTAGTACGTGATCTGACACTTCCAGGTAGGGAGCGCAAGCAAACTACCGCCAACCCGGCTGTGCTGTGATTAAACATAGCAGATGTCAATCACAGGGTACTGGCCAATGGATGACCGCCAGCACCCAGCAATTGTCATTAATTCACACAGGACAGAGCCCTTCCTGTGTAAACAAGGAAGGGCCCTGTCCTGTCAGTGGAGAAGTAATAGATTTTCTTTCCCTGCAAAGCAGGGAATGTAAAGAAAAAGGGGTTTCATAACCCCTTTTTCTAGATGGGATGGCGGCAGGCCTTTTTGAAAATAAATAGGTATCCTTTTAGTCATTTCAGATAGGTTACTAGGCAGATTTAGTTGGGCTAGCCAGTGTATGGTCAGAATAAGCCCCAATCACTGTGGGGCTTATTCTGTAGCTAGGAAGAATAACACTTAAACTGGTATTTTCTTGTTTTCTCCCGCCTTTGAGCCTGCCCAGGGTCTATTTAAAGGGGGGCTCTGCTCCTGAAGCACACACTTACCTCAGGAAGAACGTCGTGTCAAGCTGAAAGTTTTGTTCCAGTTCTGCTGTCATGATGAGTCTCATCCGCCAGCTGCTCGAGAGGGCCGGAAAGGAGGGTTCCGAAGATTGGATCCGGCGTTGCTTGGCCATGTCTTCTGCTTCATCTTCTTCGGCGGAGCCTCCGCCGGCTGCCGTTCGTCTCCCAGCTTCGGTGTCTTCTGGAGAATCCCTCGGTGAAGCGGATGTCGTCGCCGGGTCAAGTGGTGGAGCGGATGTCGTCACCGGGTCAAGTCTCCGAGAAAATGACGTCTTCGGGTCAAGCGGGCGCACGGAAGCCGTCACCGGGTCGGGAAGCGGACCGGATGTCGTCGCCGCCGAGGGTCGGAGGTCAATTTCAGCACCGGAGCCGGCGGAAGAGTGGGGGGATGCACAAGGGGGGATGGGAGTGCCTCATTTGGCCACGGCTACTGCTTTGTCCGCAGTATTGAATGATTTCCTCAGAGAATTTAAGCAGGTCATATCTGCTGCCCCCAGAATTCAACAGATTACTAGTGGCCCGGTGCCCGCAGGGGGGGGGGAGTTGGCTGTATCTAGTGCGTCTGCTGACGCTCGGGTGCAGACCTCTTCCCCTCTGGACGTGTGGGCGCCATCTAGTGGCCTTTTAGGAATTAGCGCGGTAACTAATCCGCCATCTAGTTTGGCCTCTCCTGTAGCTGATCCTCCTGCTTCTGTCACCCTGGCTAGGACTCAAAATCTCCCTGAGGTATGCCTCAGGGAGGCGTTGACTTGTGAAATGTCCCCTCTGGGTTTTCACCTATCCGAATCTGTGAAGGAGAAAATCTGGAGTGGTTTGTATGTTGATATGCTTTCCTTGCTGCCTTCAGTTAAGGAATTTGTATCCAAGGGTGACAAGAAGGATGAGGAGGAGAGGAGGCGCCCAGTGACAAAGAATTTTTATAACTGGCTGCAGGCGTTTTTCATATATGCGGCTGTGTTTTGTGAGAAACATCCTTCCAAGTGTGTTGGTCTTTTCCAGCACTTGGATATTGTGTTGGAGGCCTATAAAAATTTTGGTGGGACGGCATGGTTCTCCTATGATGTCGCCTTCCGCCAGAAGCTGGCTGTGCAGCAGCATTTGAAATGGGGCGTCAAGGATATCAGCCTTTGGCTGGATCTCTTGTTACCTCAGAAGCCATCCTTTGGTAGGCAGCCGTCTACTATTGCCCAGCAGCCTACTCCTTCCCATTCCTTTCGCAAAGGGGTCTGTTTCAGTTATAACGACTCCCAATGCAAATGGCCTGGGAATTGTAGATATAGACACGAATGCGCATTTTGTGCGGGCTCCCACCCAGTCGCAAAATGCTTTAAAAAGATGCAGAGTTCCCAACCGGCAGGGGGTTTTTCAAAAGGCAACAACCCCGGTGAAGCTGTGCGCAATGCTTCCGTGGCTTCTGCAATACCCCGACAAGGTGAAAGCCACGTTAGTACTTGAGGGTTTTGCTTGTGGTTTCTTTTTGCCCATTTTTAAAGGCGCAGGTTGCACTCTGGTAAACAATTTAAAATCTGTTAATTATCTTGAGGATGTGGTCGCTGAGAAGATTTGTAAGGAGTTGCAGGCAGGTCGGTTTGCTGGTCCTTTTGAATCTCCTCCTTTTCCCAGTTTTCGCATTTCTCCTCTTGGCATTGTTCAGAAGCGGGAGCCTAATTCTTATCGTCTCATCCATCATTTGTCATTCCCACCGGGGGAGTCTTTGAATGATGAGATCAGCGAAGAAGACGCTTCTGTGCAATATTCTTCCTTTGAGGATGCCTTGGTGGTTTTGCGGGGTCTGGGAAGGGGGGCATTGCTGGCAAAGACGGATATTAAATCCGCTTTTCGCTTGCTGCCAGTCCACCCTGCTTCCTTCAACTCCTTGGGGTTTTTCTTTTGGAATCAATTTTTCTTTGATAGGTGTCTTCCCATGGGTTGTTCACTCTCTTGTTTTTACTTTGAGTGTTTTTCCACTTTTCTAGAATGGGTTGTGTCCAGTAGGTCGGGCTCTTCTTGTCTCGTCCATTATTTGGACGATTTTTTGTTCATGGGTAAAGCGGGGTCCTCTGATTGCTTGCATTTGCTTGAGACAATTTTTGACATTTGTGAGCAGTTTGGGATCCCCTTGGCGCATGAAAAGACGGAGTGGCCGTCTACTGAGGTTCAATTTTTAGGTATACACATAGACTCGGTTTTAATAGAATTTAGGTTGCCCCAAGAAAAGGTGGAAAAACTGACATCTTGTTTGTTAGCAACGATTCGCAAGAAGAAGGTTACTTTACAGGAGATGCAGTCCCTGTTGGGGCTACTGGCTTTTGCTTCTCGGATCATCCCTCTGGGTAAGTTGTTTGCCAGGAAGCTCTATGCTGCTATCTCGGGTCTTAAATCACCTACTGCGCACGTCCGATTATCCTCAGATGTCAAGGAGGATATGCTGGTTTGGGTGCAGTTTTTGATTTATTTTAATGGCAGGGCGGTGTGGCAAGATGAGTTTGTCACCGATCAGGATTTCTGTCTCGCCACGGACTCAGCGGGCTCGGTGGGTTTTGCCGCCGTTTGGCGGACTCATTGGTGTGCTGACTCTTGGCCTGAGAGATGGAAGCAATTGGGTTACACTCGCAACAGCGTGCTGTTGGAACTTTTCCCAATTGTTGTGGCCCTGGAGGTTTGGGGTTCACATTTTCGAAATAAGCGCATTTTGTTTCGCACTGATAATAAAGGGGTGTTGTTTGCCATTAACTGCTTGTCTTCTAAATCTCCTCCTGTTGTGAATCTGTTGCGGTACCTTGTATCCCGTTGTTTGAAACTGAACATATGGATAAAGGCCGCCTATGTGCCTGGTAAGGATAACGATTTGGCAGATTCTTTGTCTCGTCTGCAGATGGAGAGATTTTTTCGACTATTTCCAGACGCGGATCAAGTGGGTTGTCATTACCCGGCACGGCTGTGGGGCATTGTATAGATCTGGTTGCGCTTAATATCACCAATTCTCTGGCCCCAGCTACCCTAGTCGGATATCAATCGGCTTGGGATCTGTGGTTGGCGCATCTCTGTTCTATGGGTGTATCTCCTGAACAATTTTCTGAACGTTTAGTTTTGTCCTTTTTGAATTTTTTGTTTTCTAGGGAATATTCATGGTCTCATGTCAATAAGCTTCTCGCTGGCGTTTCCTTTTTCGCAAAACTGCAAAATCATCCGCCCTGCTCTGCCTTTTTTGCTGTTCGACAGGCTTTAAAAGGCTATCGGAAGGCAAACTGGCGCCCTGATAGCAGGGAGGCGATCACTCCCCATATTTTGGAGCAACTTTGTTTGGCAACCGAGCGCGTTTGTTTTTCGCCTTACGAGTCTGCACTTTTTAAAGCGGCGTTTTCGGTCATGTTTTTTGGCGCTTTGCGGATTTCTGAGCTCATACACTTGTTGTTATCCGACGTCGACCTTCGCGAGGCGGATGTCGGTATTTTATTGCGTTTTTCTAAAACAGATCAATTAGGTGTGGGAAAATGGATTAATTTACACCAATATCGTCATTCTACACTGTGCCCTGTTTTGTTGCTGCGCAGTTTTTTGGCAGTGCGGTCGTCTGCTGTAGGACCCTTTTTTGTTCATCGGTCGGGTAAAGCTTTGACAAAATTCCAATTTAATGCCGTTCTGCGCAAATGCTTGTTATCTGCTGGCCTGGAGCATTTACACCTGTCTTCACATTCCTTTAGGATTGGGGCGGCCACTGAAGCCGCCAGGTTGGGGGTTAAAGCTCAGGCTTTGAAAGCAATTGGTAGATGGAAGTCGAATGCTTATGTATCATATATTCGTCCTAACAATTGTTGTTGATTTTTAGGTTCTGTCTGCCTCTCTGTATGGATCGTTGGCCACTCTTTTGTTCATTGGGCCCGTGCGAGAGCCAGGAGACGAGTTTACTCGGAGAACATTGGTTTGGATCCACGCTTCTATCATGTCCAATGGTTCAGTAAGAGGGGCATGTGTTGGGCTGAACTGTTACCCGAGCTTAGCAGGCTTCTTAAGGTCCTTTCCCCCCCTGATGTAATGGTCATTCATCTGGGGGGAAATGACATTGGAAAGTTTAGGTCACTAGATCTAGTTTTTAGGATAAGGGATGATTTAGTTTATTTACATTCTGCATATCCTGGTATGCGGATTGTATTTTCTGAGGTTGTCCCTCGGCTTGTCTGGTTCAAACACCAGCACCTTAAACCGTTGGAGAAGGTGCGGAGGAGGATCAACAAAGCCTTAGCTAGGTGGTTAGGCTCTGCAGGCATTCTATCTTTCCGGCATTTTGAGCTGGAAGGTGGTATCGCCGGGCTTTACAGGTCTGATGACATTCACCTCTCCGATATCGGACTCGATATCCTCAACAACAATTTGAGTACGTGTGTTGAGAAGGCCGCGCTGTGGGGGTTGTGACAGGAGGGCTTTAGCCTCCTGTCTGGTGGATAATTTGCTTTTTGATATGATAATTTGTTGGTAACCTGGATCTCAGTGATCGGGTTAAAGTTATTGAGTTTATGTTTAACAAAAATTTTAATACAAGTATTAAAACGGCCGCGGCCTTTATTTTTCCAAATGGTGTTGTCAGTCTCTTTTATTTTAGTTTAAGTTATTTAAATGTATAGAATAAGGTCCTGCCTGCTATCCCATGTAAAGAAAAAGGGGTTTCATAACCCCTTTTTCTAGATGGGATGGCGGCAGGCCTTTTTGAAAATAAATAGGTATCCTTTTAGTCATTTCAGATAGGTTACTAGGCAGATTTAGTGGGGCTAGCCAGTGTATGGTCAGAATAAGCCCCAATCACTGTGGGGCTTATTCTGTAGCTAGGAAGAATAACACTTAAACTGGTATTTTCTTGTTTTCTCCCGCCTTTGAGCCTGCCCAGGGTCTATTTAAAGGGGGGCTCTGCTCCTGAAGCACACACTTACCTCAGGAAGAACGTCGTGTCAAGCTGAAAGTTTTGTTCCCCTCCCTCCCCTCCCCTTGGCTGTCGCGGCCAGTTTATACTTGTTGGGTCATCTTTGTGTGGTGCAAAGAGGGACTTTTTCTTTGGTGTTTTATCCCCTGTTATTGGGATGAGTATGTGTGGATAATTTGCTTTTTGATATGATAATTTGTTGGTAACCTGGATCTCAGTGATCGGGTTAAAGTTATTGAGTTTATGTTTAACAAAAATTTTAATACAAGTATTAAAACGGCCGCGGCCTTTATTTTTCCAAATGGTGTTGTCAGTCTCTTTTATTTTAGTTTAAGTTATTTAAATGTATAGAATAAGGTCCTGCCTGCTATCCCATAAAATATTTTACTTCCCCTAGTAAAAGCACCACACACAGTACACATAAACAATAGTCGGGCGCATATTTAACCTCCCTGGCGGTAATCCCGAGCGTGACTCGGGGTGGATTTTTTAGTCCAGGATCAGTATCCCTGAGTCACGCTCTGGGTAGATGTGCAGAAAGCGCAGCGGTGTTTCTTACCTTCTCCTGGCGATCCAGCGATGATCTCTCA